>NC_082727.1:16920446-17230946 GCF_030144855.1 Hypanus sabinus
CCTGCGGTTTTATGTTTAATATCCCGTGTGTTATTTACTGGCTGCACGATTTGTTCTATTTTGTGTGTGTATTGGGTGTTTTCTTTAAATGGTTTCCATAGTATTTTTTTGTTTCACCGCTGCCTACGGGAAGAAGAATCTCAGAGATGTATACTGGATACATACTTTGATAAAGAATGTACTTTGAATCTTTGGAACTAATGGCCAGCCGCCAACAAACATCTACAGATGTACTGTTGAAAGTGGTCCTGACTGGTTGTATCATGGTCTGGTAAGGCAATTCGAACATACAGGATTGTATGTAGAGAGGAGTGGAGTCTGCCCATCAGATCCCAGGCACATCCCTCCCCACCATCAGTAATATCTAATAGAAGCACTCCCTCAAGTGGGCAACATTTATCATCAAAGATTCAATTGGAGGGGGTTCAGAGAAGATTCATGAGAGTGATTCCAGGAATGAAAGGGTTACCGCATGAGGAATGCCTGACAGCTCTTGGGCTGTATTCCCTGGAGTTCAGGAGAATGGTGGGGGGGGGGGGGGAGAAACTCATATAAATATTCTGAATGTTAAAAGGCTGAACAGATTAGATATTGCGAGGATATTTCCCATGGTAGGGGAATCTAGGACAAGAGGGCACGACTTCAAGATTGAAGGACATCCAATTAGAACAAAGATGCGGAGAAATTGTGGAATTTGTTGCCATGAGCGGCTGTGGAGGCCAAGTCATTGGGTGAATTTAAAGCAGAGGTAGATAGGTTCTTGATTAGCCAGGGCATCAAAGGGTATGGGGAGAAGGCAGGGGAGTGGGAATGACTGGAAGAATTGGATCAGTCCATAATTGAATGGCAGAGCAGACTCGATGGGCTGAATGGCCTACTTCTGCTTCTATATCTTATGACCTTATGGTCTTAAGATCCCCACCATCCAGGCCATACCACCTTCTCAGAATCAGGTTTATAATTACTGTCTTAGTGATGTGAAATTTGTTATTTTGAGGCTGCTGTACAATGCAAGGACACAAAATTACCTGAAACATTGACTGTTTACTCTTTTCCATAGATACTGCCTGGCCTGCTGAGTTCCTACAGCATTTTGTGTGTGTTGCTTGGATTTCCAGCATCAGCAGACTTTCTCTTATATAATTTTTTTTTAATTGAATTTTCAAATAGGTTACAGAAAGAAAAAAAATTATCAACCCTTCCCCCCTCCCCCCAACATATCCCTATAGAAAAAAAAGAGAAGAAACAAGAAAGAAAGAAAGATATCGGAAGATCCCCACATGCTCCATGGAGTTCATAATAGCTTTAATATGTATATTTATTTCTTCCCCCAGATAACCAATAATTTTATCTTAGGAGCACCAATATATTTAATCCTATCTTTTGTAAATAAGGGCACCAAATTTTCAGAAATATTTCATATTTATCTCTTAAATTATAAGTAATTTTTTCAAGTGGAATGCAGTTAAAAATTTCATTCTTCCAACGATCTATACTTAAGTATGAATCCGATTTCCAAGTAACTGCAATAGCCTTTTTGGCTACTGCCAATGCAATTTTTATGAATTGTTTCTGATATTTATTCAATTTGGATTTCGATTTTATCCCTTCAATATTGCCTAGTTAAAATAATGTTGGATTATGTGGAAGTTGTATTCCAATAATTTGTTCCAGTTTAAATTGCCATTATTGAAAAAAATTCAAGAGGATCTTGACAAATGGATGATGTTACCAATAACATTAGTAGGTAGAGTCAATGCTCTAAAAACAAATATATTCCCTAGATTACAATATTTATTCCAAACACTAAATTCCAAAAATTTAAACCCTTAAATTTGTCCAAAAAGGTTGAATTTAAAAACAAGACCAAGTAGAGTGTAAAAAAGTACCAATTTCTTGATTACATTGAAAACATTGATCAGATAAATTTGAGTTTAATCTATTTATTTTTTGTGGTGGAATATATAATCGATGTAAAAAGTTATATTGTACTAATCTTAGTCGAACATTTATTGTATTTGTCAAACTGTCAAGACATAATCTTGACCAACTTGTTTCATCAATTTTAATATTCAAATCAGTTCCCCATTTTTGTCTTGACTTATGAATTCCTTGTTTAATTGCCTGTTTTTGAATCAAATTATACATACCAGAAATAATTTTTTTCTTTTTTCTTTTATGAATTAAAGTTTCTATTTCATTAGGTTTCAGCAATAACATTGTTTGACCCAGTTTATCTCTTAAATAAGCCCTTAATTGGAAATAACAGAAAAGAGTCTTATTTGATATTTTGTATTTATTCCTTAATTGGTCAAATTACATTAATATACCTCCTTCAAAACAGTCTTCTATATATCTAATCCCTATGTGAAACCAGTTATATAAAAGTTGAGTATCCATTGTAAAAGGAATAAGTTTATTTTGAATTAAAGGTCTCTTTGCTAATAAAGATTTCTTTATCTCATCATCAACATTTATCTTATTCCACAAATCAATCAAATGTTTTAGTATAGGAGATTCTTTCTTTTCCCGTATCCATTTAGATTCCCATTTATATATAAAATCTTATGGTATATTTTCTCTTATTTTATCTAATTCTATTCTAATCCATGCCGGTTTATCTTCATCAAAAAAAGATGCAATAAATCTAAGTTGATTTGCTTTGTAATAATTCTTAAAATTTGGTAATTGTAACCCTCCTAGGTCAAATTTCCATGTCAATTTTTCCAACGATATTCTTGACATCTTACCTTTCCAAAGGAACTTCCTCACACATTTATTTAACTCTTGAAAAATCTTCTGCAGTAATTGTATTGGTAGTGTTTGGAATAAATATTGTAATCTAGGGAATATATTTGTTTTTAGAGCATTGACTCTACCTACTAATGTTATTGGTAACATCATCCATTTGTCAAGATCCTCTTGAATTTTTTTCAATAATGGCAAATAATTTAGTTTATATAAATTCTTTATATCATTATCAACTCTTATACCTAAATACTTTATACCATTTATCAGCCATATAAATTGATTTATTAATCGACATTGACTATAATCTCCTTTAGTAAGGGGTAGAATTTCACTTTTATCCCAATTTATTTTGTACCCTGATACTTCCCCATATTCTTCCAATCTAGAAGATAATTTACGCAACAAATGCAATGGGTTAGTTAGATAAATCAGAACATCATCAGCAAATAAGTTAATCTTATATTCCTCCTGATTAACTCTGAAACCCATAATATCTGAGTCAGTTCTAATTAATTCAGCTAATGGTTCTATCACCAACACAAATAAAGCAGGTGATAATGGACAACCTTGTCTAGTTGACCTTGTTAACTGAAATGATGTTGAAATTTGGCCATTTGTCACCACTTTACCTTTGGGGTTAGTATTTAAGGTTTTAATCCATTTTATAAAAGATATTCCTAACCATATTTTTCCAATACCTTAAATAAAAAATCCCATTCCAATCTATCAACTGCTTTTTCTGCATCCAAAGCAACTGCCACACTCATTTCTTCCCTCTTTTGTGCTAAATGAATTGTGCTAAGTAGCCGAGTTACATTATCTGCCGATTGTCTATTTTTAATAAATCCTGTTTGGTCCATGTGTATTAATATTGGTAAGTATTTAGATAATCTATTAGATAAAATCTTTGCTATTATTTTATAGTTCGTGTTCAACAAAGAAATAGGTCTATATGATGTTGGCTTTAAAAGATCTCTGTTTTTTTTTTGGCAATACTATTAAAATAGCCGTCGAAAAAGATTCTGAAAGTTTATGCGTTCTTTCCGCTTGGTGTATTAGCTCCATAAAAGGAGGAATTAATAAATCTTTAAACTTTTTGTAAAATTCAGGCGGAAAACCATCTTCTGGAGATTTATTACTCTGAAATGATCCTAGAGCTTCTTCGACCTCTTTTAATGTAAAAGGCACATCTAATCCCTTCTGTTCTTCTGAATTCAATTTTGGGAGAGTTATTTGTGATAAAAACCTTTCTATCTCAACAATATCATTTTGCATTCTGATTGATACAGTTCAGAATAAAAAATGTTTAAAGTTTCATTGATTTCTAAAGGTTTATAAGTAATTTTATTTACACTTGTTACTAATTGCAGGTATCGTTTTGGAAGCCTGGTCTGCTTTTAACTGCCAAGCAAGAATCTTGTGTGATCTTTCACCTAGTTCAGGGGTCAGCAACCTTTACCACTGAAAGAGCCACTTGGACCCGTTTCCCACAGAAAAGAAAACACTGGGAGCCACAAAACCCGTTTGACATTTAAAATGAAATAACACTGCATACAAAGTTTTTTTTTGCCTTTATGCTATGTATAAACAAACTATAATGTGTTGCATTTATGAAATTGATGAACTCCTGCAGAGAAAACGAAATTACATTTCTGCATGCAACAAAAACATTTTGAACTCCGAAAAAAAGACATTGGGTTGAAGGTTACTTTAAAGTAAAATACTCAATGTCTATTTGAGTCCTTCTTGTATTTATGAAAAATGCCGAACTTAACTTTTCTGCCAGCAGCAAACCAAAAATAACGTCAGCCAGCTGTCAACCTGAAAAATAAAAGGACTATTTCACTGAACGATGAAAAAATATGAATATACGTAAAATAATAGGCAATTAAAATATTTATCATACTTGGTTAATGGGATTTCTGCTCCTGGACCTCAGCGCACAGCGTCTGCACATCGGGGCTATATGATGTCACCTTCATCTTTACACAGGATCACAAGCTGTCATCTGTGAGGCGTGCGCGATTTTTAATAAAGTTCATGTTGGAGAACACCTGCTCACATACATATGTGGATCCAAAGATCGACAGGACTCCAAGCGCATACTTTTTAATGTTTACATAAATGTTGGGGATAGCATTCCATGTTTTGAACACAAGTTTGTCCGGTTTTGGGAGGTTTTCAATATCATCCCATTTGTGATTCTGAGCAAGAACGGCCTTCTGACGGGCAACATCTTCAAGGTCTGCTGTCAAGTGTCTAAACTTGGACACCCATATGTCTTTGTCGGCTATGTCGGCCAGTTCCATCTCAAGATCAGGTTTACTCACACCTGCCAATGCAGTCGTATTCAGTAGGGAAGGATCGATGCTTAGGGGAGTGACCGGGAAGGATAATGTGTTTTTTTTCCTCTCTGAACTCACAGAAGCGTTTCCCAAATGATGTTTGCATTGTGATGATTACAGAATGTAAATACTCCGAATTTATCATGTTGTGAGCTTGTTTGAACTCTCTCAAATTGGGGAAGTGAGACAATGTGCCTTTCTGTAAATCTCTTGCAAGCACTGTCAACTTGCGCTCGAATGCCAAAACATCCTCCACATGTGCAGGGCTGTGCGTCCTTTCCCCTGAAGAGCTGTGTTCAGCGTGTTCAGGTGCGCTGTCATGTCTACCATGAAGGGTAGCTTTTCCAGCCACTCTGGCTGTTCCAGCTCAGGAAAGGTGAGCCCTTTGCTGCCCAGGAAAGTTTTCACTTCTTCCAGACACGCGACAAAGCGTTTCAGCACCTCCCCTCTGGACAGCCACCGGACTTTGTTGTGCAGCAGGAGATCAGAATATGTGCTTTCCAGCTCGTCCAGTAACAAACGGAATTGACGGTGATTTAAATTTTTTGCCATTATTTTATTGACAATCTGAATGACAACATCCATTACTTCTGTGCATTCCGGAGGAAATGTTTGAGCGCACAGTGCCTCTTGGTGCAAGATGCAGTGAAAAGTCAGCAGCTTTCTGTCCAGCGACTTCTGCAGTAAAGCCACAAATCCCTTGTGCGTTCCCGTCATACTTGGTGCCCCGTCAGTAGCTACTGACACCAGGTGGGTGGTCTTTATTCCTTTGGCTCTTAAACAATTCAAGACAGCCTCTCAGATGCCCTCCCCCCGTTTTTGGTCTTTTAGAGGTATCAACTCAATCAGTTCTTCCTGTGGCCCGGCAGAGTTTACATACCGGCAGAACAGCGCTATTTGTTCAATATCACCTTTGTCTTTAGACTCGTCACAGGCAATCGAGTAGGCCACAGCTGAATTGATGTCTTTAATTTGCTGTCTTGTGATGTCTTCTGCCATTTTTATGGTTCTGTCTTTGACAGTCTTTGCAGAGAGGGGCATATCCATGATTTTCTGCACAATTTCACTCTTGTTTTTAAAGTCCATGAATAGATGTTCTGAAATCTTAATGAAAGATTCTTTTATATATTCACCATCTGTAAACTGCTTCCCGTGCCTGACTATTTCCTGAGCGGCAATATAACTAGCGTATGTCGTTGGTTTTCCGGACTTCATCCATTGCTTGAAATGATTTTTGCTCAGATCAACCTTCCGCATCAGTTCCGAAACGGTTTTTTTTCTCTCATCTCCATCCGAATGAATATTTTTGAGCAAAGGCTGCGTGTTTATTCTGGAAATGCCTTGCGACATTTGACTTTTTGTTGTTTGCTAGTTTCTCATTGCATATTAAGCATACCGGTAAACCAGTCTCGTCAACAGTGAAAGCAAATGAATCTGTCCACGTATCATTAAACGTTCTGTTTTCTTCAGTCACTTTTCTTTTTTTAGAATTCTCCATAGTGAGCCTACCTTGGATCGAAAAATTAAAGAAATCGCGCACTGACGGGTGTCAGGTATTGGCAGTGGTGACGTATATTAATAGCGATAAAAACATGTCGTAGCGGTGTGCTCACACAGTCAGTAAACTGCAGTCAAATAACTTTATTCGAACTAAACAGCCTTGCTTTTAAGCCTCCCTCAACCCAGCCCCCATGGGCGCAGATGCTCCAAAAGACATGTACTCACAAACCCCCGTAGGCTATCTCTCTTAGCCTGAACGCTGGCTAATTGTGAGCTGGTTCCAATGTGCCAGGAAATGGGTCGCCACAAAGTCTTATTTAGATTGTACAAGATCACCATAATCTTCAAATTTAGAATTACATTTCAAAAACTAAGAAACTAACATAAAATACATTTTAATTAAATACTGACCAATTATTTCCCAAAGCCACAGGGAGCCGCAGCACAGAGGTGAAAGAGTCTCATGAGGCTCCGGAGCCGCGGGTTGCCGACTCCCGACCTAGTTCATAATATCTCTGTTTAGTTCTCATAATTGCTTTTTCTGTTCGGTATGTCTGAAGTGTATTATATTGTAGCTTCTTATTAACAAGTTGTCTTTGTTTTTCTTCTGTCTATATCTTTGAGATTCTTTTTCTAACTTTGTAATCTCTTTGTCCAATTGATCTATTTCTACCATATATTCCTTCTTAATTTTAGAAGTATAACATTTTCTGGCCTCTCAAATATGCCTTCATCGCTTCCCATAATATAAATTTATCATCAACTGAATGTGAGTTTGTATCTAAAAAAAATGAATCTGTTTTTTCATAAAATCACAAAAATCTTGACGTTTTAATAATATTGAATTAAATCTCCATCTGTAAGTCGATTCCTCCTTATCTATCATTATCATTGTCATTGTCAGGGGGAATGATCTGACAATATTCTTGCTTTATCCATATTTTTTACTTTGTCTTGAATATTCATTGATAGTAGGAAAAAATCTATCCTTGAATAAGTTTTATGTCTATTTGAATAAAATGAATAATCTCTTTCTCTTGGGTTAATTTCTTCTCCATATATCAATCAAATTTAAATCTTTCATCAATGATAAAGTTAATTTTGCTACTTTTGGTTTTGTAACAACCTTTGTTGACCTATCTAAAACTGGGTCTAGACAAAAGTTAAAGTCCCCACCTATTAATATTTTATCATGTGCATCAGCCAAATTCAAAAAAGCCTCTTGTATAAATTTTACATTGTTTTCATTTGGGGCATAAATATTCATAAAAATCCATAGTTCTGAAAAGATTTGACAATGTATAATTATGTATCTTTCCGCAGAATCAATTAATACATTTTGTATTTTAATTGATAAAGTTTTGTTAACCAAAATTGCAACTCCCCTCGCTTTTGAATTAAATGAAGCTGCAATAACATTTCCGACCCAATCTCTCTTTAATTTCTGATGTTCTATCTCTGTTAAATGTATAGAAGTATAGTTAAATGTATGTTTCTTGTATAGAAGCTATATCTATTTTCATTTCCTTAATGTAAAAATTCTTTTTCTTTTCACTGGTCCATTAAGCCCATTAACATTAAAACTTTAAAAAATTATTAAATTAATCATTATTTTTAATGGAGTTACTCCGATCTATAATAATACATAATATTTCAACTCTCGTAGTACCTTGGGGAATTATTTTAAAATACTCCATGTTACTATGTGTCTCCCTTCCGATCATCCAGGCAAAGAAAGAAAGATAAAAGAAAAATAGATTATTAAAAAAACAACAAAAAAAACCCCTGCTAATGTTGTGAATGAAAAAAAAACACATTACCTCCTTCTGTTGTGCGGGTCATGGCAAACGCTATGATTACACACATGAATCCTGTAGCGATCGATCCGAAGTTCCCCCAGCTCCCCCATAGCATGAAAAAAGTATATGTAAGAGAAGAAAAAATAATATCACTACTCTCAATTAATATTTCTCAAATTTTTACCTTTCTCCCCCGGTACCGTATAATTAAAAGTATATTTAAATATTCTTCTGTCCTTAATGTCTATCAACTCACTTCACTGTCCCCATCTTCATCTTTAATCTGTTTCACTTTTAAATCTTTACTGTGTCTAGCAAATATTTGGGAGTTCTTGTGCAAACTCCTCTACATCCCGATGATCAGTAAAAATCTTCTTTTTCCGTCATTCAAAAAAATTATGTGTTGCCGGGTGGCGCAATATAAATTTATAACCCTTTTCCCATAAAACTTTTCTCGCTGGATTAAATTCCTTCTTTCTCTTCAAAAGTTATTAACTTATATCATGATAGAAAAGAACTGCTTTCCTTTCTATCATCAATGGCTCATTTCTTTTGTCTGGCACATTGGGCAGCCGCCTTCAGGATCTTTTCTTTATCTTAATATCTTAAGCATTTTATCAGGATTGCTTGTGGGTTTTGATCAGGTTGAGGTTTTGGTTTTAAGGCTCTGTGGACCCTTTTGATTTCAATCAACTGGGTTCCCTCTTCCATTTCTAAATTTTCTGGGATCCATTTTTGAAAAAAAATTATTGGATCCTCTCCCTCTATCCCTTCTTTAAGACCAACAATTTTAATATTATTTCGTCTACTAAAATTTTCAAGCATGTCTATTTTTTCCAACAGTCGTTTTCTTTCTGATGTCCAGGCAAGAATATTATCTTCCATTTTATTCACTCTATCAATAGTGTCTCCCATTATTTCTTCCAACTTTTTAACCTTCTTGTCCATTTTCTCCTGTTTTTTCACCATTTTATCAAACATAGTCTTCATATTTTTAATATCTTTTATTATTTTTAATGTTTTTAATTCTTTTAATTCATGCATTATTTGCACCAAAGCTTCTCTTATGTCTCCAGAAGATCTTACACCTCCAGCCTCTTCCTGTTGTTCTTCTTTTGCCTCCTCACCTTCATCTGTATGTTCCAGAGAATCCGAATCCACCTCGGATTCATTTTCACTTCCACTTCCAATCGTAGCTGGGATTTGTAGTTCAAATTGCTCGTGTTTGTGCATGCCCCTTCCTTCGCGCACGTGCAGTTCCTGTTGTTCCTTCTGGGAGATTGTTGATGTTGCCGCCGATTCCTGTTCTGTATCGCCGGAGGTAAGATGCACTTGAGTCCGAGGCTCCTACATGGTGGCCAGCCCAGCTTGTACTGTCTTCAAAGTGGTAGTTTTCTTCTGTGTCTGTTTAGGAGGCATATCTAAGGAAAATCCTGAGTAGTTTAGATGTCATTTTTAGAAAATATTTACTAACTTTTCTTCACTTAAACATTAATTTATTAGTTTTTTACGGGAGAGCTGAATTTCCATGTCTCGATCCTACGTCATCATGTGATGTCCCCCCCCCCAGACTTTCTCTTCTTTATAAATTACAGAAGTAATTTACGAAATTACTTCAGTATATTAAAGTATCACAAGGTAAAATGATAAGAGAATACAAAATGAAGTGTTAAAGAGAAGATTCACTGCAGGTAGGTAATAAGATGCGGAGCCATCCTGTGGTAGATTATGAGGGCAAGGGTCTATCTTATTATACTAGGGAACCATTCACTCATTTAATAACAGTGGGGTAAAGACTGGTGGTACACGCTTTCAGGCTTTTGTGTGTGGGGGGGAGAGAATCTCCAGGATGTTTGTCTAAAATGGTGCTTTAAAACAAACCTTTGTGGGTTTTTTTTACAATTGTACCTTATTTTAAATACATTATAAATGTGAGTTGTTCTAACTAAGTTGGTACATCTGCAACTTGTTTTAAATCTAAATTATTGTAGTTGTAAATTGCTATCGCTGAAATTATTGCACTGATTACGTTGTTGGAAGTGCAAATTGTTTTAAATGGAAATTGTTACAATCACAATCTGTTACAATTGAATTCAGTCCCAACTTTATCAAACATCTGCTGTTGGATTCTTTGCTGCTGTTTGCTGTCATTTTATTTGGAGATACATCACGGTTACAGGTCCTCTGGACCAACGAGCCTGCAGCATCCATTAACCTACCAGCTGTAGACCTTCGGAAGGTAGGACAAAACTGGAGCACCCAGATGAAACCCATGCAATCACAGGGAGAATATACAAACTCTTTACACACAGCAGCAGGAATTGAACCTGGGTCGCTGGTTCTGTACTAGTGTTACACCAACTGCCACAATTCTGTTAAGATGTAGCGTGGCCTTCATTCCCACTGGAATCATTTTTTTAATAATTTGCATGTTTTATGAGAATAGGTTGAGCAAAATAGGGTTTTTCTCTTTGCAGCAAAGGAGGATGAGAGGTGTACAAGATGATGAGAGACATAAATCGAGTGGACAGCTAGAGACTTTTTCCCAGAACAGCATGGATAATACCAGCCAGCATAAATTTAAGCTGGTGGGCGGAAAGTATGGGGGCAAGTCAGAAATAAGATTTTTCACACAGAGAGTAGTGGGTGTGTGGAGCACTGGCTGCCAGGAATGGTGGTAGAGTTAGATACATCAGGGACATTTAAGAAATTCTTGGACAGGCACATGGATGATAGAAAAATGTATGGTTATGGGAGAAAGGGTCAGATTGATCTAGAGTAGGTTAAGATGTTGGCATAACATTGTGAGCCGAAGGGGCTGTACTATGCTGTAGTGTTCTATGTAATATTAATTTTAGTTTTATTCCAAGACAACATACAAACAAGGGTCATAATATTTCTGCAAGCATTTGAACATGGGCTGGAAATTGTAAAATGGTAAAACAATGGGTTCACATTGTAGAAAAAATGGATTTATAATTATATGGGATAAGTAATTTAGTTGCAAACATAAAGGAGGAGAAACAATGAAATTGTTGTGTGAGGCTCCTGTAAAAGTCAGATTATAAGATCATAAAACATTGGAGCAGAGTTAGGCCATTTGGCCCATCAAATCTGCTCCTCCATTCCATCATGACTGATTTACTATCCCTCTCAACCCTATTCTCCTGACTGCTCCCTGTAACCTTTGACCACCCTTACTAATCAAGAACCTGGTACAAAAGTATCCACAGCCATCTTTAGCAATGAATTCCACAGATTCACCACGCTCTGGCTAAAGAGATTCCTTCTCGTCTCTGAGGAGGATTAATACTTTGTGAGTTCGTCAGGTTGATGCAACATTGATGGAGGACTCTGTTATTATAGCACAGGGGAAGGGCTGAGGTGGGATTCTCTGAATACATTGGTTTAGTATTGTCAACCGAAGAGAGGATCCAGGGTGAAGGAGACTGGTGACCATGAACTAGACCTTATCTGCTTGCACTGAGTGTCAGCAATCCTTCAAATTTCAAAGTGAATTTATTATCGAAGTATGTCTCCATATGCCACCCTGAGAGTCATGTTCTTGAAGGCATTCACAATAGAACAGGGAAATACAATAGAATCAATGGAAAACTACACACAAAGACTGAAAAACAATCGGTCTATGTTATAGTTTAAACTTTTAAAAACTTTAATTATGTTTGTGGGTAATTCTTCTTTGAAGCTTTGTATCGTAGGGTTGTATGAGGTGACATGTATGCATTTTGATAATAAAATTACTTTGAACTTTGAATTTTATAGCAAGTGATAAATACACAGTATTGTAAAAGCAATCGTTCCAATTATTGCAAATTATCGAACGCGCAAGTAATTTAAAACAAAATAAAAGTTGTTTTATAATGTGAGGCATTAAAATACATTCTTTCATGGCTTTAAGTTGTTGAACACACTGTATATGTGTTGTAATTTCAAGTCGCAATTATTGGAAGTTGTTGCTGTCAAAGCAAATATTGAGTGCTGCATGTTGTTTTAAACCAGGTTATTGTAAAAGTGAGGTTATTAAAGTTACGTGATTTATGGATGTAAGTTGTTGCATATGAATGTTAATTGCAACCACTTGAGATTATAACAGTGTAAATCATAATTGTGTTATTATTAGAGAATTTTATTCCCATGCCCAAGTTGTGTAATTGTAATGAAAACAGTGTTATTATAATTGCATTTGTCATTAATGTAAGTTGCTACATTTAAGGTGCCTGTTATAAATGCAAATGGTTATGTGCAAGTTAACTTTGCCAAGAATTCATGTAGCTATATTCAGATGATGCTATTAATGCAAATTGTTCGACAAGTTATTTTAATAACAAGTTTATTTTTGTCATGGCTCATTTATAAAAGCCATTGTTTATAACTGGAAATTACCATTGCTTTATAAGTGCAAGTAGGTGTTAAACGCATGTTGCTATGAGTAATTGGGTGGCACGGAGGCGTAGTGGTTAGTGTCGCACCCGACCACGCTAGTGATCTGAATTCAATTCCAGCCACTGTCTGGAAGGAGTTTGTACTCTCTCCCTGTGACTGTGTGGAATTCCTCAGGCATTCCAAAGTTGGTTAATTGATCACATGGTTGTAATGGGACTCATTGGGTCTGTAGGCCCTGTTCCCCTGCTGATTTCTGAAATTAACAGAAGTAAAAAAGTAAGAAAAAATTTTAAAAATGCAAGTTGTTATCAGTGATAGTTATCCAAACATACAAGAAAAGCCATTTACCTGTTGTCAGAATTGCGTATCATTATAATTGGGAGTTTTATTAACACCCTAAATTGTGATAACTGCACTTTATCATGACTTTTAAAATTTAAGCATGAATATTTAACTTTTAATCTTTTAACAAACTGATTAACCATAGAAAGCCATGGTAACTGGGACTGATAGTACTTTATAGTCGGCATGAACCATTTGAGCTGAGGGCCTGTTTACGTAAGACCATAAGAGACAGGAGCAGAAATAGACCATTTGGAACATCGAGTCTGTTTCTCCATTCCTTCATGGCTGACTTATTTTCCCTTTCAATACCATTCCCATTCCTTCTCCCCATAACAATCGGCACCCTTACTGATTGAGAACCTCTTAGTCTCCACTTTAACTATACCCAATGACACGGCATCCACAGCTGCCTGTTGCAATGAATTCCACAGATCCACCACTCTCTGGCAAAAGAAATTCCCCCTTATCTCTGTTCTAAAGGGACATCCTTTTATTCTGAGGCTGTGCCCTCTGATCCTAGACTATCCCACTATAAGAAACAGTTTTTACATCCACTCTATCCAGACCTTTCAATAGGTTTCAAGAAATTCCCTCCTCATTCTGTTAAACTCAGGCGAATACAAGCCCAGAGCTATCAAACACTCCTCATATGTACTTTTTCATTCCCCGCTGCATGAATCTAACATGCAAATATTTATTCATATAGATTGCTTTGTTTAAATGCAGATTATAATAAGTGGAAATAAAAATGTAAATCACTACTTTATAAAGAGTTGTTACTTAAATGTACAGCACAGGAACAGGCCATTTGGCCCCGCAATGTGGTGCTCAACCAACTAAAAAGTAAATCAAAAACACCCAAACACTAATCCCTCCTACCTACACAATGTCCATATCCCTCCATCTTCCTCACATTCATGCGCCTATCTAAGTACCTTAAAGGCCTCTAATGTATTTGCCTCCACTTCCGTAGCAGGCAGCGCATTCCAGGCATCCCCCACTCTCTGAATAAAAAACTTACCCCTTGAACCTAACCCCTCTCACCTTCAATGCATGCCCTCTGGTATTAGACATTTCAACCTTGGGAACCAGATGTTCTCTGATTACTCTATCTATGTCTCTCATAATCTTATAAACCTCTATCAGATCTACCCTCGGCTTCCAGCGCTCCAGAGAATACAATCCAAGTTTATCTACACTGTCATGCTACTTTAAACCAGGAAGCATCCTGGTAAACCTCTTTTGCATCCTCTACAAAGTCTTAACATCCTTCCTCTAGAGGGGCGACCAGAACTGTATGCAATACTCCCGAGGTGGCCGAACCAGAATTTGAAAAGTTGTAATATAACTTCTTGACTTTTGAACTCAGTGCCTTAACTAGTAAAAGAAAATATTCGATAAGCCTTCTTAACCACCTTATCGACCTGTGTAACCACTACAACTTTGATCGCAAGATCTCTTTGCTCAGCGACACTGTTAAGGATCTTGCCTTTAATAGTGTACAGTCTCCTTGCATTTGCCCTACCAAGGTGCAACACCTCACATTTATCTGGGTTAAACTCCATCTGCCATTTCTCTGCCCATATCTGCAACTGATCTATATTGTACTGTACTCTTTGCCAGACCTCTACGCTATCCACAACTCCTCCAATCTTGGTATAAATTGCAGACTTACTATTCCTCCCATCTATAATTTCATCCAGGTCATATAAACATCACAAACAGCACAGGTCCCAGCACAGTCCCTGTGGAACATCACTAATTACAGATCTTCAGCTCCAATTAGTCTCTTCAACACTACCTTCAGCCTACTTACTGCAGAACACAAGGGACTTTCTCAGTAAAATCCAGGTGACAACATCCACTGACCTACCCTCATCACTCTCTCTCGGCACCTTGTCAAAAGATTCATTCAAGTTGGTAAGACATGACCTATGCCACAGAAAGAGCCATGCTAATTAGGACATGGAGTTCCAAATGCTGATATATTCTACCCCGAAGAATTTTCTCCAGTGATTTCCCTACAACTGATGTGGTACTCACCGATCTATAGTTCCCATGATTTTCCCTTGTTCCCTCTTAAATAGAGGTACACCATTAGCCACTTGCTGGTCCTTTGGGACCTCACCTGTGACTATAGAGGATGTGAAGATACTGGTCAAGGGACCAGCAATCTTGTCTCTTGTCTCCTTCAATAACTTGAGATAAATTCCATCAAGCCCTGGGGACTTATCTATTTTAATACTCATTAGAAGGCCCAACACTTCTCTCTCCTTGACCTCTAAATGCTCTAATATATTTATACACTCAGCACTGATCTCCTGGTCCTCCATATCCTTTTCCTCGACAAGCATTGAAGCAAAGTACTCATTTAGTACCTCACTCACTTTCTCTGTATCCAAGCAAATGTTGACCCCCCTCTTTATCTGCAAGTTGTCCCACCCTCTCCCTAGTTATCCTCTTGCTCTTGATGTATGTGTAGAATGCCTTGGGATTCACTCTAATCCTACTTGCTAAGGACTTCTCCTGATCATCTCCTGGCTTGCCTAATTCCCATCTTTTCTGGCTTCTTTATACTCCTCGTGCTTTGTTTGATCCTAACTTAGAAACATAGAAAACCTACAGCACAATACAGGCCTTTTAGCCCACAAAGCTGTGCCAAACATGTCCTTACCTTAAATTAACCAGAGTTACCCATAGTCTTCTATTTTCCTGAGCTACATGTACCTGTCCAAGAGTCTCTTAAAAGACCTGATCATATCCGCCTCCACCACCATCGCTGGCAGCTCATTCCATGCACTCAACATTCTCTGCGTAAAAAACTTACTCCTGACATCTCCTCTGTACCTACCTCCAAGCACCTTAAACCGTGCCCTCTCGTGTTAGCCATTCTAGCCATGGGAAAAAGCCTTTGACTATCCACACGATCAATCTTATACACCTCTATCAGGTTAACTCTCATCCTCCGTCGCTCCAAGGAGAAAAGGCCGAGTTCACTCAACCTATTCTCATAAGGCATGCTCCCCAATCCAGGCAACATCCTTGTAAATCTCCTCTGCACCCTTTCTGTGGTTTCCACATCCTTCCTATAGTGAGGTGACCAAAACTGAGCACAGTACTCCCAAGTGGGGTCTGATCAGGGTCCTATATAGCTACAACATTACATCTTGGCTCCTAAACTCAATCCCACAATTAATGAAGGCCAATGCACCGTATGTTTTCTTAACAACAGAGTCAACCTGTGCAGCAGCTTTGAGTGTCCTATGGACTCAGACCCCAAGCTCCCTCTGATCCTCCACACTGCCAAGAGCCTTACCATTAATACTGTATTCTGTCATCATATTTGACCTACCAAAATGAACCACCTCACACTTATCTGGGTCGAACTCCATCTGCCACTTCTCAGCCCAGTTTTGCATCCTATCAATGTCCCTCTGTAACCTCCAACAGCCCTCCACAATATCCACATCACCCCCAACCTTTGTGTCATCAGCAAATTTACTAACCCATCCCTCCACTTCTTCATCTAGGTCATTTATAAAAATCGCAAAGAGTAGGGGTCCCAGAACAGATCCCTGAGGCACACCACTGGTTACCGACCTCCATGCTGGATATGACCCGTCTGCAACCATTCTTTGCCTTCTGTGGGCAAGCCAGTTCTGGATCCACAAAGCAATGTCCACTTGGATCCCATGCCTCCTTACTTTCTCAATAAGCCTTGCATGGAGTACTTTATCAAATGCCTTGCTGAAATCCATATACACTACATTTCTTTCTTTTCTTTTTCAATCTTTTTATTGATTTTCATATATACACAAAAAAAACATAACATAATAATGAGTAAATTATGAATACAATAGACTTGAAATCACATTGATAATAAGATAACAATATCCTATTAAACATCAACAGCAGAAAATACCTTAGTCAATCAAGTCCATATGATTATATATGAAAAAAAACAAAAATAACCATTAAAAGAGAGAAAAAAAAATTGAAAATATGTGAAAAAAAGTATATATTAAGAAAAATAAAACACTAAACTAAACTAACATGGGCAATAATAATAGTTTACAAGTATATGATAGTGTCAACAAACTCCAGAACTCCATACCCGAACATGAATAAGCAGAAAGAAGGTCTGGAAAGGGCCAAATTAATTCATATGAAAATGTCGAATAAACGGTCTCCAAGTTTCTTCAAATTTAATTGATGAGTCAAAAATAGTGCTTCTAATTTTTTCCAGGCTCAGATAAGAAATAGTTTGAGAAAGCCATTGAAACGTGGTAGGAGGATTTACTTCTTTCCAATTTTGTAATATAGACCTTCTGGCCATTAATGTTACAAAAGCAATCATTCGTCTGATTGAAGGGGAAAACTGATTACCATCCTCATTTGGTATGCCAAAAATTGCAGTAATAAAATGAGGTTGTAAATCTATATTCCAAATTGAGGAAATAGTAGTAAATATGTCCTTCCAGTAATTATGTAAAGTGGGACATGACCAAAACATGTGGATCAATGAGGCCACTTCTGAATGACATCTGTCACATTGAGGGTTAATATGAGAATAGAATCGAGCAAGTTTATCTTTAGACATATGAGCTCTATGTACAATTTTAAATTGTATTAAGGCATGTTTAGCACATATAGAAGAAGAATTAACCATTTGCAAAATTTTTTCCCATTTATCTGTTGATATATTATATCGAAGTTCTTTTTCCCATTCTTGTTTAATTCTAACTGATATTTCTGGTTGTATCTTCATAATCATATTATAAATAAAAGCTACTAATCCCTTCTGACAAGGATTTAAGGTAAAAATCAAATCTGTAAAGTCCACCAAAGTTGAATTAGGAAAAGATGGTAAAACTTTATGTAAGAAATTTCTAATTTGTAAATATCTGAAAAAATTAGATTTAGGTAATTCAAATTTGTTGGAAAGTTGGTCAAATGACATCAAAGTATCTTCAAAAAAGAGATCACGAAAAGATTTTATACCTTTCCTTTTCCATATGTTAAAAGCTTGATCTGTCCAAGAAGGTTTGAAAAAGAAATTAAGTAAGATAGGGCTATAAAGAGCAAAGTTTTTCAAAGTAAAAAACTTACAAAATTGAAACCAAATTCGTAATGTATGTTTAATAACAGGATTAGATATTTGTTTATTAAATTTAACTAAATCAGCAGGAAGACAAGAACCAAGAACAGAGAATAGAGAATATCCCTTTACCTCATTGCATTCCAAATTTACCCACTGTGGGCACAGTGGTGAATCCAAATCTAGTTTCCAATACATTAAATTACGAATATTATTTGCCCAATAATAAAATCTAAAATTAGGTAAAGCTAAACCACCATCTTTTTTAGATTTTTGTAATTGCTTTTTGCTTAACCTAGGGTTTTTATTTTGCCACACAAATGAGGAAATCTTTGAATCAATGTTATCAAAAAAAGATTTAGAAATAAAAACTGGTAGGGCTTGAAATAAGTATAAAAATTTCGGTAAAATCATCATTTTAATAGCATTAATCCGACCAATTAATGATAAAAACAAAGGAGACCATCTTGTAGTAAGTTGATGAATTTGATGAAGCATAGGTAAAAAATTCAGTCTAAATAAATCTTTATATTTCTTGGTAATTTTTATACCTAAATAGGTAAAGTTATCAGTAACAACTTTAAATGGTATCCTATCACTCAATAAAGTTTGTGCATTTAAAGGAAATAATTCACTCTTATCTAAATTTAGTTTATAACCAGAAAAAGTACCAAATTGAACCAACAAGGATAAAATAGCGGGAATAGACCTATCAGGGTCAGAAATATATAACAGCAAATCATCAGCATAAAGTGATAATTTGTATAACTTCTCATTACGGGTAATACCAAAAATATTAGGAGATTCACGAATAGCAATAGCTAAAGGTTCTAATGCAATATTAAATAATAAAGGACTTAAGGGACAGCCTTGTCTCGTACCACGAGATAATTGAAAGAAAGAGGATCTATAGTTATTTGTAAGAACAGAAGCAACAGGTTTATGATATATTAATTTAATCCATGATATAAAGTTAGGACTAAAATTAAAATTTCTCAATGTATTAAATAAATATATCCATTCAACTCTATCAAAAGCTTTTTCAGCATCTAATGAAATAACACATTCTGGGATTGTGGATGGTGAAGTATGAATTATATTAATCAATTTTCTAACATTAAAAAAGGAATACCGATTCCTCATAAAACCAGTTTGATCTTCTGAAATAATCTGTGATAGTATTTTTTCTAATCTAATAGCTAAAATTTTTGTAAGAATCTTAGAATCTACATTTAATAGTGATATAGGGCGATAAGATGTACATAAAGTAGGATCTTTATCTTTTTTAAGAATTAGAGAGATATTAGCTTCATAAAAAGATTGAGGTAATCCCTTCTTAGCAAACGCATCAGTAAAAATTTCACATAACCAAGGAGAGAGCAAAGAAGAAAAAGTTTTAAAAAATTCTACTATATAACCATCAGGACCAGGAGCTTTCCCTGAATTCATTGATGAGATAGCCTCTCCTATTTCCACCATAGAGATAGGATCATCTAACAGGCTATGGTCTTCATCAGTCAGTTTAGGAATATTCAAATTGTTAAAAAGATTATCTATCATGGACTGGTCACCATCAAATTCTGATTGATATAGAGATTTATAAAAATCTTGAAAGGTATTATTAATTTCTTTATGATCAGTAGTTAAATTACCGTCTTGTTTGCGAATTTTAATAATTTGTCGCTTAGTCGAGATAGCTTTTAATTGATTAGCTAACAGTTTACCAGTACGATCACTGTGAACATAGAATTGAGCCCTGGTCCTAATTAATTGATTTTCAATTGAAGAAGATAATAGTAAACTATGTTCCATTTGAAGCTCAACTCTCTTCTTATAAAGTTCTTTGGTAGGAGTCACGGAATAAATCTTATCAATTTCCTTGATTTTATCCACTAATAAAGCAATATCTAAATATCTTTGTTTTCTTTTACCAGCAGAATATGAGATAATTTGTCCATGAATAAAAGCCTTAAAAGAGTCCCAAAGTATTCCTCTGTCGATTTCTTCAGTACAGTTTGTTGAGAAAAACAAGTCAATTTGCTGTCTTATATAGGTGATAAATTCTGGGTCTTGAAGCAAAGTAGCGTTAAGCCTCCAAGATCTGATATTATTGGAATAGTCCGAAATCTTAATAGATAACTTCAAAGGTGCATGATCCGAAATAGTAATAGAATCATATTTACAATCAATAACATCCGTTAATAACCGATGATCAATAAGAAAATAGTCAATTCTAGAATAGCTATGATATACATGTGAAAAAAATGAAAATTCTTTATCTTTAGGATTCAAAAACTACATTTACTGCTCTACCTTCACCAATGTGTTTAGTCGCATCCTCAAAAAATTCAGTCAGGCTCGTAAGGCACGACCTGTCTTTGACAAAGCCATGCTGACTATTCCTAATCACATTATGTCTCTCCAAATATTCATAAATCCTGCCTGGCAGGATCTTCTCCAACAATTTACTAACACTGAAGTAAGACTCACTGGTCTATAATTTCTTGGGCTATCTCTACTCCCTTTCTTGAATAATGGAACAACATATGCAACCCTCCAATCCTCCAGAATCTCTCCTGTCCTCAATGATGATACAAAGATCATCGCCAGAGGCTCAGCAGTCTCCTCCCTCGTCTCCCACAGTAGCCTGGGGTACATCTCGTCCGGTCCCGGCGACTTATCCAACTTGATGCTTTCCGAAAGTTCCAGCACATCCTCTTCCTTAATATCTACATTCTCATGCTTTTCAGTCCACTGTAAGTCATCCCTAGAATTGTCAAGATACTTTTCCGCAGTGAATACTGAAGCAAAGTACTCATTGAGAAACTCTGCTATCTCCTCTGGTTCCATACACACTTTTCCACTGTCACATTTGATTGGTCCTGTTCTCTCACGTTTTATTCTCTTGCTCTTCACATACCTGTAGAATGCCTTGGGGTTTTTCTTAATTCTGTCTGCCAAGGCCTTCTCATGGCCCCTTCTGGCTCTCCTAATTTCTTTCTTAAGCTCCTTTCTGCTAGCCTTATAATCTTCTAGATCTCTATCATTACCTATTTTTTTAAATCTTTTGTAAGATCTTCTTTTCTTCTTGACTAGATTTACAACAGCCTTTGTACACCATGGTTCCCGTACCCTACCATCCTTTCCCTGTCTCATTGGAATGTATGTACACAGAACTTCACGCAAATATCCCTGAACATTTGCCATATTTCTTCCGTACATTTTCCAGAGAATGTCGCGGTCCAGTCCGGGGATTCCTCATTCCAGTTATTTCCTTTTCCCCGTGTTCCATTGGGTGCCTTGATTAAGGCAGCTGATCTTCATTTTGTGCCGCCAACATAAAGGCTTAGGGTTACAGTGGCTATTGTTGGACCGCATTCAGAAGTCCGTCACCGGTAACCAGTCATCTCACCGTGGCTCATCCTGGGACTGTTGTGAATTGTGGACTCTAAGTGCCTCGGTGCCTGTGGCTGCTTAGCGAATTCAGTCATTTTCGTGTCCGGCTGAGTTGCTGGCCATTCTTGCCGCTGCTCCGAGGTACGAATTCTGTTGCTTTCGTGGCTGGCTGAGACTTGCTGGCAGTTTGCTGCCACTCCGAGCAAAGATATTTATGGACTGTCATTGTGTGGTTTTGTCTCCTTGTTGTCCAAGTTTTTTTCCAGCTGAGTAGATCTGGCTGTTTGCCACTACTCTGAGTTGGGTATTCTGTCTTTTCGTGGTCCAAGTCCAAGCTCATGGTCCGAGTTCCGAGTCCAAGTCAAGATCCAGGTTCCGAGTCCAGGCCGAGGTCCAGGTTCCGAGTCCAGGCCAAGGTCCAGGTTCCGAGTCCAAGCCGAGGTCCAGGTTCTGAGTCCAGGTTCCAAGTCCAAGTCCTAGTCCAGGTTTTACCGGTTTGTTATCCAATGTTTATGTCCATGTTGATATTTAGTCCTCGCTCCCTGGCCTTCCTAGTAACTATCAATAAATGCTGTTCTGTTTACACTACCTCTGTGTCTGTGTCCTGCACTTGGGTCCACTCCCAATGCCCCCTTGTAACAGAGAACATCTGTTCCCAATTTATGCTTTCAAGTTCCTGCCCGATAGCCTCATATTTCCCCTTACTCCAATTAAACGCTTCCTTAACTTGTCTGTTCCTATCCCTCTCCAATGCTATGGTAAAACTTCTGTAGCTTTATATACTTTTCCTTTTTCTTCTTAACTAAATTCATCAGCCCTCTGGACATCCAAGGTTCTCTTGTCTTTCCATCTTGTGTTTCCTTCTAAACCCTTTTCCTTTCATATACTCTGTGCAGAGTATAGGAAATCTTTAAACATCTTCCCCATGCCTGATGTGGACTTGCCAGAGAAAAGGTGTTCCTAATTAACGCTTCTTAGTTCCTGCCTAATGCCCTTGTAATTTGCCCTACTCCAATTTAAAACTCCCCCAAGTGGATCATTCCTATCCTTATCTATAGCTATCCTGAAAGTTACGAACTTGTGGTTGTATTGTTCCCTAGCTGCTCACTCACTGAAAGGTGGGTCACCAGGCCAGTCTCGTTACCTAACACCAGGTCTAATATGGCCCCTCCCTCTTGTTGAATTGTCCACATACTGATTTAAGAAACCTTCCTGGATGCATTTAAAAAATTCTGCCCCATCTAAACCCCTTGCATTAAGAAGGTTCCAGTTTATATTAGGGAGAAATCCTTCATGACAACAACCTGGGGGGCCATTCCCCTGAAAATCAAGTATATCGCTTTGGGGAATGGCCTCCCGGGAGAATGCCATGGGGACCGGGTTACAGGCACTGAGCATGGGTCCGTGGTGCGGAAAGGAAAGAGAGAGAAGAAGGGAGAGGTAGTGATAGGGGACTCATAGTGAGGGGAACAGACAAAGAATTCTGTGGACGTGAACAGGACACCTGGATGGTATGTTGCCTCCCAGGTGCAAGGGTCAGAGATGTCTCAGATCGCATCCACAACTTTTTGGAGAGGGAGGGGGAGCAGCTAGACCTGATATCTGTGGAGCACTGTTAGTTACAGACCTCCAGATCGAATAAGTTTACAACCCTCTCTGAACTGGCATGAGCCAGTTCAGAATCCAAACACCATTTCGCCGTGGACCCCCATCCATCTTAATCTTCTTGATTAGCCTCCCATGAAGGACTTTGTCAAATGTCTTACTAAAATCCATGTCAACAACAAGCACTATCATACACTAATCAATCTCTCTCGTCACTTTGTCAAAAACTCAAATCAAGTTGGTAAGGCATGACTGTCATGCTGGCTCTCCCTAACTCATGCTGATTTCCAAATCCTCATATATCCCATCTGTAAGAATTTTCTCCAGCAATTTCCTTACAACTGATGTGAGACTCACCAGTCTATAGTTCCCAGGATTCTCCTTTGTTCCCTTCTTAAATAGAGGGACAACATTAGCCACTCACCAGTCTTCCGGGGCCTCATCTTGGCTAGAAAGAATACGAAGGTTTTGGGCACCTGCAATCTCATCTCCTGCCTCCTCCAATAACTGGGGTAAATCCTATAAGGGGACTTAGCTTCCTTAATACTCCTTAAATCTCCTGGTCCTCCATATCCTTTTCCTTGGTAATTACTGAAGAAAAGTACTCATTTAGTACCTCACTCACATTCTCCACATCCAAGCACATGTTCCCCCCTTTATCCTTGAGTGGTCTCACTCTCTCTCTAGTTATCCTCTTGCTCTTGATGAATGTGTAGAATGCCCTGGGATTCACCCTAATCCTGCTTGCCAATGACTTTTCCTGGTCCCTCCTGGCTTTCCTAATTCTCTTCCTTTCTGGCTTTTTTATACTCCTCATTGTGCTTTGTTTGATCCTAACTTCTGAAGCTTTATATACTTTTCCTTTTTCTACTTGACTAAATTCATCACCTCCCTGGAGATGCAAAGTTCTCTTATCTTTCCATCCCTGTCTTTCCTCCTAACATGAACAGATCTTTCCTGCATTCTGTGCAATCAATCTTTTAACACCCTCCACATGTCTGATGTGGTCTTGCCAGAAAAAAAAAGGAGATCCCAATTAACTCTACTTAGTTCCTGCCTATTGTCCTCATAATTTGGCCTACTCCAATTCAAAACTCTTCTGCAAGGTTAACACCTATCCTTAACTATGGCAAATCCTGAAAGTTAAGGAGTTTTGGTCACTGTTCCCTAGCTGTTTATCCACTGAAAGGTCAGTCACATGGCCAGGTTCATGACCCAACACCAGGTCCAGTATGGCCCCTCTTCTCATTGGACCGTCCATAGGTTGATTTAAGAAACCTTCCTGGAAACACTTAACAAATTCTGCCCCAGTTAAATTCCTTACACAATGTAGGTCCCAGTTTAAACTGTATTAGGGAAGTTGAAGTTCTCTGTGACAACAACCCTATTATTTTTTAAACATTTTCTTAATCTGATTACATATCTGTTCCTCAATGTCCCGGTGTCTATTGGGGGGTCTGTAGTACCATCCCATCAGTGTGATTGCACCCTTCCAGTTCCTGAGTTCTTCCCAAATGGACTTGGTGTCTGACCCCTCCTTTATGTCTCTCTTCCTGGGTGCAGCTTTGATGGTTTCCGATTTATAGTACAACTCCACACCCACCCCATTTTACTTCTTCCTCTCTTTTCTAAAACATCGAAAACCTGGTATATTATTCAACCATTCCTACCCCTCTCTCAGCCAATTCAGTAATGGCTGCAACATTATAGTTCAATGTACTGATCCATGCTCTAAGTTCATCACCCTTACTCATAATACTCCTCGCATTAAAATATACACACTTCAAACTATCCATCCCATCATACCTGTTATTTTCATTTTGCCTTTCAATACTTTCCCTGACATCTATCTTCTGGTCCAATCTGATTCTTCCCTTACTGATCTGAGGTTTCAAGCCTCCTGCAAAGCTAGTTGTGGTGAACTACATATACCTGTCTGGACATGCCCCTCTGCTGACTGCTCCTGTGGCTCCTCCCACAGACCCCTGCTCCTCCCTCAGTCTCCAGGATGTTGTGTGGTGGTCCCTTGCTACCAATCGTGGTGTCTTGCAGCTAATAAAAGCCTATCGTTCGCCTCCCGTCTCCGAGAGTTACTGATGGTGCATCACTAGTTTAAACTCTCTCGAGTAGCAAAAAGTCTTCAAAAGTCTCATTGAAAAAATTTTCAGCCTCCAGAAAAATCCTCAGTACAACCAACTCCAGCTCTAATTCCCTGACCCAGACATTCAGGGAGTTTTCTAAAACTTTGTTTTGCTTGTTCTTAATTTTTTTGTTGTTTTTTAATGTAAGTTATTTTCAGCCTTTTATATTATTTATGCAGGTTACTCTACTGGAAGCTAAGGATTTTTAAAATTAAGTTTCTTTGCTACAGTGCACAGGAGTTTTTAATTCAACAAGTTGTATTTAACAAAATTAAATGTGATCCTGTCATAAATATTATGTGTGTTTTGCATATGTTTGGTACAACTGCTAGTTATTATACATTTATACATATACATCAACCATAACCTATCGGTCAACCTCCACACTTTGCAATTCACCTACCAGAACAACAGGCCAATGGCTGATGCCATCTCTCTGGCACTACATTCCTCCTTAGAACACCTGGAGAATAAAGACGCATATGTAAGGCTCCTTTTCACCGACTACAGCTCTGCCTTTAATACCATCATTCCAAATAAACTGATTCCTAAGCTCTGGAACCTGGGTCTTAACACTCAGATCTGCAGCTGGATCTTCAACTTCCTCACAGACAGGACCCAGGCTGTAAAAATAAGGAACAAGCTCTCCTCTACAATCATTCTGAGCACCGGTGCCTCACAAGGCTGTGTACTCAGCCCCCTGCTGTACTCACTGTACACCCATGATTGTGTAGCCAAGTTTCCATCATACTCAATATATAAGTTTGATGATGACACCACAATTGTAGGCCGCATCTTGGGTAATGATGAGTCTGAGTACAGAGAGAAAATTAAGAACCTGGTGGCATGGTGCAAAGACAATAACCTATCCATCAATGTCAGCAAGACGAAGGAATTGGTTGTTGACTTCAGAAGGAGTAACAGACCGCACAACCCCATCTACATCGGTTGTGCACAGGTGGAACAGGTCAAAAGCTTTAAGTTTCTTGGGGTGAATATCACAAATGACCTGTCTTGGTCTAAACAAGCAGAGTCCACTGCCAAGAAGGCCCACCAGCGCCTTTATTTCCTGAGAAAGCTGAAGAGATTTGGCCTGTCCCCTAAAACCCTCACTAATTTTTATAGGTGCACCGTAGAAAGCATTCTTCTTGGGTGCATCACAACCTGGTATGGAAGTTGACCTGTCCAAGACCGGAAGAAGCTGCAGAAGATCGTGAACACAGCCCAGCACGTCACACAAACCAATCTTCCATCCTTGGACTCACTTTACACCACACACTGTCGGAGCAGTGCTGCCAGGATAATCAAGGACAAGACCCACCCAGCCAACACACTTTTTGTCCCTCTTCCCTCCGGGAGAAGGTTCAGGAGCTTGAAGATTCGTATGGCCAGATTTGGGAACGGCTTCTTTCCAACTGTGATAAGACTGCTGAACAGATCCTGACCCGGATCTGGGCCATACCTTCCAAATATCCGGACCTGACTTGCACTACCTTACTTTCCCTTTTCTATTTTCTAATTATGATTTATAATTTAAATTTTTATTTTGATTTGTACTTCAGGGAGTGCGAAGCGCAGAAACAAATATCACTGTGATGATTGTACGCTCTAGTATCAATTGTCTGGTGACAATAAAGTAAAGTAAGTAAGTAAGTATTTGTTTCATGCAAGTTGCAATTACAAATTTGGTAAAATATAAAATGTTGTTTTAAAATGTTTCTTAAATGTAAGTCCTCATAATAATAAAATTATGATGAAGTTATTGTAATATTAATATTATCATATTTTTAAGAGGTGCCAGGAACATCATGAACAATCCCACCCACCTTGTTCCTGGACTTTGTCCCACTCCCATCAGGCAGGAGGCTACATAGCATCTACACCAGGACCACCAGACTCAAAAAACAGCTGATCAAATCCTCCACCCACGGACCCACCAGCACTACTTTATCGTTTCCTGACAGAGTCACCTTATGTACAGACACTCCTGTACCTAGCGTCACTTCACGGACAGACAATCAATCTGTATATAAGGAATCTTATGAATTTATATTCATTGCATTTTTATATTATTTTGTTCTTTAATCATATTTTGTTAATTTTTGTGCTGTGTCAGGTCTGAAGTTGCAATTATTTTGTTCTCCTTTACACTTGTGTACTGGAAATGATATTAAACAAATTGAACCTTGAATCCTAACCTTGAGGCATTTAAGTGGTCTATGATGAGTCAACCTATAGACAGGGGAGCCCCCTCCTTCTAGACTGTTTGTGATAACTTATTTTTTATTCTTTCTTACTTCTCTTCTAATATTTATATCTGTGCACTTACAATGCCACTGTGACACTGTAATTTCCCTTGGGATCAATGAAGTATCTATCTGCCTATCTATAAATGCAAGTCATTACTTTTATAATTGTGTGTTCTTTTAAAAATGCAAACTGTTTTACAAATTGTAAATTTGGCATGGTAGCGTAGGGATTTGCACAATGCTTTACAGTACCACCAACGTGGGTTCAGTTCCTGGGTTCAGTTAAGGAGTTTGTATGTTCTCCCCGTGACCATATGGGTTTCTGCCGGGTACTCTGGTGTCCTCCCACAGTCCAAAGACGTACTGGTTGGTAGGTTAATGAGTCATTGTAAATCGTGCTGTGGTTAAATCAGGGAATTGCAGGTTGGCACGGCTCGAAAGGCCAGAGAGGCCTTTTCCACACTGTATCTCAATAAATAAATAATGTCAGGAAGTATTCTGGAGTTATGTGAATATACCAGATATTTATTAAAACAAGTATTGGGCTCATTTCTTATTGTAAATTGAAATAAGTATGGGAAGCTTTGAATTAGCCAGTTTTTTTGTAAACTGCAAGCAATAAACTGAAGTTAAAAGCACAGACTGCTCCATAGACTAAGAGATTGCATATGCATGAGTCAAACATGAAAACAATGGAGTTGTGTTAATTGGCTTGCATCAAATCAGGTAACATGGGATGTCCTGCTGTGGCTTTTTTGGTAACCCCACCTTGGTCAATGACTTCAGTTGATTTTAGGTTACATTATTTAATAAAGTCTAAGGATTCTGTCATGCCTGCGAATATATTAAGGAAAATTATTGTGATATATTAACCATTTTTACAGATGGATCAAAAGATAATTTAACAGGGAATGTCAATATGGTTGCTTTCATGCCTGAAATATAGGTGATGTTAAAGAAAAGACTTACTATTTATCAGAATATACAGCAGAATTGGTTGCCCTGATTTTGGGCTTACAATGGGTGGAGGAAATTTGTCCATGTAAAGTTGTAATTTGTGCAGAGACCTTTGCAGTTTTGATGAGTCTTAAAGCAGGTCATCCGGCAGCAGGGCAGATTTACTGTTGGAAGCTCATCGAACATTATTTCATCTACAAAGTATTGGACTACATGTTCTCTTCTTGTGGTCCCCGTATAAGGTGTTGAGGAGAATGATTGGGATGATAGATTTGCTAAATGCTGTTAAAAGTTCAACAGTAGATATAGATCTTCCACTTAGCAAATCAGAAGCCAAGGGGCTGGTGAGGTTAAGAATTAAAGGGTTATGGCAAGACTTGTGGGATAATGGGCATAAGGGGAGACATCTTTATAGAATACACAAAACTGTTGGGTTTATAGGAGAAGGAGCTAAAACAAGAAGAAACTAGTTATTTTGACTTGACTTAGAATTGGGCATAATATGCGTAATTATTCCTTATATCTTGTTGGAAAGCATCCTTCTAGATTGTGTAACATTATGCAACAGATTGAACATATACTATTACAGTGTGAAGCATATAAGGTTCAAGCAATCACTACAGACTTCATTACAATCTTTGAGGGTTGATAGTTTTCATTTTAAAACTTTGTAAAGTTATGGGAGTGACCTTAATTTAATTGACAGTATCATCTTTCATTTCTTACAATCTACAGGGCTTTTTGGGATAACGTAGCTTTCGTTTGGAAAGAGGAGTAGGATTCTCCCCTCCCCTACCATTTCTCTGCACCACACTGCAGTCCAGTTGGTGGCGGTAATACACCTGTAAGTCCGACTGCCAAGCACCATTAAAAGTCAAAAGAAGAAGACAACGTGGGCTGTTATTTGAACCATTGTGACTTGAGTTCAATCTGACAGACTAGATAGATGTTGTCACTTAGCATTTCAAACACGTTCGCAGATATAGGCAATCAATTTTGTGCCTTTATGTTATCTGTGTACTCGGAGACAGCCCTGACAACATTAATTTTGGATGAGTTCTTCCAGTGCGGCGGTTGTTGAGTCAGCAAGCGGATTACTTGCCGGGCTGCGTTCGCGGCGTCTCTCGGCCACCGTCCATCGATGCGCCAGCCGGCCGGGACAAGGCGGAAGGAGGATTCGCTACTCGGACGCTCCGCAGCCGGCCGGCTGGCTGGATACAGAAGGAGCAGGCGGCCGAGGCATTCGTACCCAGGGATCTGAGCTAAATCTCCAGGGTTGCCCTGGCTGCGGCCGCCGGGCCCGTCTCCTAGCAACGGCGCTACCCCTGACCCCAGGTCGGGGACTGCAACATCCGAGCATCCTCTGCCCTGTTCCAGCTTTAATAATTAGCTGTTACAACCGAGCTATTTATATAATGTTTACATATGCATAAATTGCATGTAGGTGCTTTTACATAGTACTTTGATTGGTGGTGTCAACAGAAAGGCTGTATATTAGAGATGCAGCCGAGCGTGGGCCCTGTTCCCAGTTGTGAGGCAGCCACAACGGAGGGTTTGGACAGAAAGGATTCTGCTGGGAGCCTCGCCGCCACCACCTGTACCAACAGCTCTCCGCTCAGCAGCGGCAACAACAGCCCTCTCTCTGAGCCAGAGGCCGGACCTACCCCTGAAACTGCAGCCAAGCACAGTCCCACTGAGACCTTGGATCTTCTCAGTCTGGTGGTGGCTTTCAAGAGGCTGGAGATCTTTGCTGAACCGCTGTACGACTTCTGGGAGCTGCTGAAATATTTAATCAGGTATGGCATTCATTGAGTCCTGATGAAGGATCTCAGCCCGAAATGTTGTCTTGTTTATTCCTCTCCATAGATGCTGCCTGACCTGCTGTTCTTACAGAATTTTGGGTGTGTTATGCTGGATCTGCAGAATATCTCGTGGTTACGGAATTATATATTTATATTTTATTTATTTTCTTATTGCTCTCTTCATGGTAGATTGTGACGGGGTGACGTGGACAAATGTGTGGCAGATAGAGTTTAATGTGGAGAACTGTGACTGATGTATTTCAGAAGGAAGAATGCACAATGTAGAAATAAAAGATGCTCTTTGGAAAGTGTTGGATGAGAGAGACCTGAGCATGGGCACCCAAGTTATTTGGAAGTGCAAAGTCTTTGTCTTAACAATAGACACAAAGTTTTAAGAAGGGAAATTATTGCCAGACTCCATAAGACACTGCTTTGTCTGCACTTGGGGTGTTAAATTCTGTTCTGATTGCAAGGAAAATGTCATGGTCCATAGTGTTTCACAGCATGGAAACAGGCCCTTTGGCTCAACTTATTCATACTTTCCAAATGGCCTACCCATGTCTGCCAGTGTTTCGCCACTAACACTCTAAATTTTCCTATCTTATCTGTCTTAACATTTTTCAGATATTGTAATTGAACCTGCCTCTACTATTTCCTCTGATACCTTGTTCCATATACCCACCCTGTGTGAAAAATGTTGCCCCTTGTGTACCATTTAAATATTTCCTATTTGACCTTAAGCTTGTGCCCTCTGGTTTGATACTTCCTCTACCCAGGGTGGTGGGGGGAAAGATTGTGAACACACACTTTATAATGTTATATAAAATCATATGGGGCATATAGAGGTGTAGTGGAGTGTATATTGACTGGCTGCATCGCAGCTTGATACCAATGTTGTTAAAATGAAAATCTCACAAAAGGTAGTGTATTCAGCCCAATACATCGTGGGTAAAGCCCTCCCCACAATTGAGTGCATCTACATGAAATGTTGCAGGAAAGCAGCATCATTGTCAGAGATCCCCACCAGCCAGGCCATGCTCTTCTCTCACTGCTACCATCATGTTGAAGGTAGAAGAGCCTCAGGACTCCCAACACCAGGTTCAAGAACCGTTACTACTCCTCAGCTGTCAAGCTCTTAAACAAACTGGATAACTACACTCACTTTCCCATCCATTCAGATGCTTTCGCCAACCAACGACCTCGCATTAATGACACTTTATTTCATGTTCTTGTTATTTATTGCTATTTATTTACATTTGCATTGTTATTTGTCCTCTGCATTCTGGTTGATCTTTCACTGAAACCCATACAAAATGCTGGAGGAACTCAGCAGGTCAGGCAGCATCTATGGAAAAAGGACTGAGAGCATAGATGCTGCCTGGCCTGCTGAGTTCCTCTGGCATTTTGTGTGTGTTGCTTTGATTTCCAGCATCTGCAGCTTTTCTCTTGTTTGATGGTTCATTGATCCTGTTATAGTTACTTTTCTATAGATTTGCTGAGTATAGGCCCTTCAGCCCACAATGTGGATAAACCTACTTCCAATTCAATCTAACCCTTCCCTCCTACATAGCCCTTCATTTCTTTTTCATCCATGTGCTTACCTAAGAGTCCCTGCTGTATCAGCCTCTACCTCCTTCTGCTTTTACTTCGTGCCCCCCCCTCCCAGATCCCATAACACCCTTGTGAATTTCTGCTGCACCCTTTCAAGCTTAATAACATCCTTTCAATACTGGGGTGATCAGAACTGCACACAGTGTGGTCTCACTAGTGACTTACACAGTTGGGGGGGAGGGTCCTAATTCTTGTACTCACTGCCCCAGCCGTTGGTGTCGAGCATGCCAAATGCCACCTTCATCCCCCTACCTACCTGTGTCAATGTGATGGCAGTAGAAAGGGACTGGTAAAGATCCAGAAGAATGACTTTGTCATGAGGAACAACAGTTACAAGAATTATATGAGTCAAAGGGCCTGTTCCTGTGTTGTACTGTTGCCTTTACTTACAGAGGCCTCTTCCAATTATGTCTCCTCCTTCAACCTATTTTTTACAAAAAGAGATGGGCCTGGTTTAGTTGTCTGATCCTGTTAAAGTCCTCCAGTCTTAGCAATGTCTTATTCTCTTCCTCACCCACCCCAGTGCTACCACCATCTATCTGTAGTGTAATACCAGAGCTGCAGTCCGTTCTCCAGCTATAGCTTAGCAACTGTTGTGTGCAGCTCTAGCACACACTCATTAACTTATTGAGATAAAGCTTGGAACCGGCCCTTCAAGCCTCGCTGCATAGCAATTCCCCAACTTAATCCTAGCCTAATCACAGGACAATTTACATTGACCAATTAACTTACCAACTGGTATGTCTTGGGACTGTGGGAGGAGACCCACGCAGCCACGGAGAGCATACAAGGAGGGAGTGCCTGTTACATTTATGGCAGCAATGAAGGTTCTCCAATTCTGGCGGTGTTCAGGGCTTCCTTCATCATGTCTGTACCTTCCTCTCGGTTTTCACTACTGTCAGTCCTGCAAGTCCCGGGTGGAGACTCAGGAATACCATCGCACTCAGATGTAAAAGATTCTTCATTGCTGTTTCCGTTACAGTTTTGTTTTACCAGTCGGGGTTGTTGGCCCTGAGCTGAACCCCTGAATCTGGAGGTCTGGTGGACCGCTCTTAGTCTGGCCTCTCCCCGATGACCTGTTTGGCATGGGTGACCCTACCAAGAGCCAAAGCATAAAGCCCTGACTCCAGCCAACATAGCTCTCCGGGTCATTGAGGCATGCAAACCTCCAAACCCAACAACAAGTATTAATGGCAGTGTGGAGGATCAGGGAGATCTTGGGGTCCAAGTCCAGAGGACACTCAAAGCTGCTGCACAGGTTGACTCAGTTGTTAAGAAAACATATGGTGTATTGGCCTTCATCAACCATGGGATTGAGTTTAGGAGCCGAGAGGTAATGTTGCAGCTATATAGGACCCTGGTCAGACCCCACTTGGGAGTACTGTGCTCAGTTCGGGTCGCCTCACTACAAGAAGGATGTGGAAGCCATAGAAAGGGTGCAGAGGAGATTTACAAGGATGTTGCCTGGATTGGGGAGCATGCCTTATGAGAATAGGTTGAGTGAACTCGGCCTTTTCTCCTTGGAGTGATGGAGGATGAGAGGTGACGTGATAGGGATGTATAAGATGATGAGAGGCATTGATTGTGTGGATAGAGGTTTTTTCCTAGGGCTGAAATGGTTGTCACAAGAGGACACAGGTTTAAGGTGCTGGGGAGTAGGTACAGAGGAGATGTCAGGGGTAAGTTTTTTATGCAGAGAGTGGTGAGTGCATGGAATGGGCTGCTGGCGATGTTAGTGGAGGTGGATGCGATGGGGTCTTTTAAGAGACTTTTGGATAAGTACATGGAGCTCAGAAAAATAGAGAGCTGTGGATAAGCCTAGTAATTTCTAAGGTAGGGATATGTTTGGCACAATCTTGTGGGCCAAAGGGCCTGTATTGTGCTGTAGGTTTTCTATGTTTCAAGGTTGGAGGTACTAATATAAAGCATTGTGCTAACCACCATACTACCGTGCCTCCCCTTGTACCACATAATTAAGCCATTAAAGGTAAATTGTGTATGGTTTCTTAGTCATCTTATTTACAGATCTTTCTGCCTCGATGATCTGTGGACATTGCACTCCAAAAATTCCTGTTTCTGCACCCTTCCTATCTCCCAAATATTTATTATATACTGCAGTGTCACCTGGTTGCCTCTGCTTGAGTGTTGGGAACGAAGAGTGAAATGGCATAGGTTTAAGGTGAGAGGGGAAAGATTTATAGGAACCTGAAGGGCAACTTTTTTTTTCCCAAGGCTGGTCAGTATATAGGTGAAAGAAGAATGGAGGGCTATGTGGGAGGGAAGGTTTAGATTGGTTTTGTTATTTCTTTTTGTACCTCATGGTGCATAGGGTGGCATTTTTTTGCCGTTTCCGTAGTATTTGTCTGATTTTTATGAGGCCAAGTTGCTAGCTCGACACAACCCAGCACGGATGGAGAGTGTGCAAGGGGCCGGCTGGATTCGAAACCAGGACCACTCGCCTCCAAGTCCAGGGCTGATGCCACTACATCACTGGCCGTCCTAGACTGGTTTTGGTGTAGGTTAAAATGCTGGCACCATATTGTGGTCAAAAGGCCTATAATATGTTGTGTTCTGTGTTCTTTGGAACAAATTGCTGGACAAAGTGCTCGAGACCAGATACATTGACACCATTTAGACACTTGGGCAGGTACGTGGGTCGGAGCGGTTTCCGGGTACGTGGGTCGGAGCGGTTTCCGGGTACGTGGGTCAGAGCGGTTTCCGTGTACGTGGGCCGGAGAGGGTTACGGGTACGTGGGCCGGAGAGGGTTACGGGTACGTGGGCCGGAGAGGGTTACGGGTATGTGGGTCGGAGAGGGTTACGGGTACGTGGGTCGGAGCAGTTTACGGGTACGCGGGCTGGAGCGGTTTACGGGTATCTGGGTCAGAGTGATTTACAGGTTTATGGGTGAAACATGGGCAAGTGGGAACTGTTCAGACGGGAATCTTGTTTGTCATGGACGAGTTGGGCGCAGGGCCAGTGTTTATGAGATGTGATTCCATGAGTATATTTTCCACTTCTCTGAATTGCCATTTATTCTCCAGCAGACCAGGATATAAATGCCTTTCTTTGCATCTGCAACTTATTTTACATAAAGTTACTTATTGCTTATAAAGTATTTCCATAATAAGTGCTGGCACAATTCTCTACACAAGCAGCATTCATACAGCTACCATGAACAGTTCTACATGGGTTTTGTCCTACCTGTGGTGGTTCAATGTGAGCTGTCTGGGTTTCAAGTGGCCTATTTCCATAGGACCTTTAAGCAGGCTACATCTTGCTTGGATGTGTCCTGTAGTGCTCCTAGAACTTTGTGGTCAAGTTGGCACCCCACAGCTCAGAGTATTATACAGCAGGTGTTATCTGCAACTTTCTCCAATAATAGACTTTATTTTCCAAATATAGTACAGTGCAAAAGTCTTGGGACAATACACAGTATATAGCCAGGGTACATAAGACAGCACTGTAGTAATTTTTTGCTGCAAAAAAAGCCAAATTTTATGACATGTATAAGTGATGATAAACCTTATTCTGATATGGGTCTCTGTTGTGACTGAGAGTGGGAAGGTGACAGGAAGAGAGGAATCTTGGGTGGAAGAAGGGGGAGGGAGCTAGAAACGCCAGAGAGACATTCTGTGATGATCAATAAACCAACTATTTGGAATCAAATGACCTTGTCTAGTTTCTCAGGGCTGTGTGTGTCTGTCCCTTTCCTACCTCCTCACCCTGCTGGATTTTTGCATACTAGGGGAATTGAGGGTTATGGGGAAAGGCAGGTAGGTGGAGATGAGTCCATGGCCAGATCAGCCATGACCTTATTGAATGGCAGAGCAGGCTTGACGTCCAGATTGCTGACTTCTTGTGTTCTTGTGCTTCTCTGCCGCCTGCCCCAAACCCCTGCCGCGGTGCATCGTCCTTGCGATTCCCAACATCCTTTGCTCCCGCTAGATTTACAACCTCTCTCTCCGCAGCACATTGACAAATAGAAAACCATCTTAAGCACTCTCGCTATATATACTGTATGTACCTAAGACTTTTGTACAGAACTGTATATTATACCAAACTTGTACGTTACAATTATTGCACCGATATTGCCACAACAAAATTGGGAGATAAATAGTATAAATGTTAGCAGGCCTTTTCCATTGAAGTTGGGTGAGACTAGAACTAGAGGTCGTGGGTTAAGGGTGAAAGGTGAAGTATTTAAGGGAAACCTGAGAGGGAACCTCTTCACTCAGAGGGTGGTTTGAGTGTGGAGCAAGCTTCCAGCGGACTGTGCGGATGTGGGTCTGATTGCAACAGTTTAAGAAGAGTTTGGGTTTGTACAAGGATGGGAGGAATGGAGAGGGCTATGGTCCATGTGTGAGTTAATGGCTCCAGGCAGAACAATAGTTCAGCAAAGATCAGATAAGATAGGTTGAAGGGCTGCTTTTGGTGTGGTAGTGCTCTATGACTCTTTGATTGTTCTTTTGCAATCCTGTTGTGGACTACAGGAGGAATGGAGACAGGCTAACCTCTATTGACATCATTGGATCTGGGGTTGGGAGGGTGAACAGCTTCAAGTTCCTGGGCATATCACCGAGGATCTCACGTGGTCTGTACATACCGGCTGTATGGTGTAAAAAGCACAAGAGCATCTCTTTCACCTCAGACGGTTGAAGAAGTTTGGTATGGGTCCCCAAATCCTTTCTAAAGGGGCACAATTGAGAGCATCCTGACTGGCTGCATCACTGCCTGGTATGGGAATTGTACCTCCCTCAATTGGAGGACTCTGCAGAGAGTGGTGCGGACAGTCCAGCGCATCTGTAGATGTGAGCTTCCCACTATTCAAGACATTTACGAGGAAATTGTGTAAAAAGGGCTTGAAGGATCATTGGGGACCCGAGTCACTGCAATCACAAACTGTTCCAGCTGCTGCCATCTGGGAAAATGGTACCGCAGCATGAAAGCCTGGACCAGCAGGCTCCAGGACAGCTTCTTCCACCAGGCTGTCAGACTGATTAATTCATGCTGATACAACTGTATTTCTATGTTATATTGATGGCCTGTTGTACATGCTATTTATTACAAATTACTATAAATTGCTCATTGCACATTTGGATGGAGACATAATGTAAAGATTTTTATTCCTCATGTATGTGAAGAATGTAAGTAATAAAAGTCAATTCAATTCAATTTCTTGACCAAATAGATTGAGGTTTTCACACAAGGTGTGTCCCTTCAGACTTCTTAATTAAGCCTGTTCCATTTAAGTCTACACCACTGGTGAGGCCAGGAAAGATGAGGGACGCCAAAATGTTTGAGATGCTGGAAATCCAAAGCAAATCGCTGGAGGAACTCAGCAGGTCAGGCAGCATCTAAAAAGATAAGGAGTCAGAGCAAGAATGTGGGGAAAGGGAGGGGAATGAAGTTTACTCTTTTTTTTTGACCTAATATGTCTTGCATGTGCATCCCAACTCCTGTAATTGCCCTGACTGAAGGCAAGCAGGCCAAATGCTACCTTCACCACCCTATTAACCTGCATTGCTACTTTCATGGAACTAAGTACCTATATCCTGAGCTCTTTCTGTTCTACAATACACTCCAGAACCCTACTATTTTCTGTTTGTCCTACCCTTGATTAGCTTGCCAAAGTGCAACACTTATACTTATCTGAGGTAAATTCACTCTGCTGTTCTTTCTCCAGTTCTATAAAGTGACTGAAGCTGCTTTGCATCCTTCTCACAATCCCACCCAGATTTGTCTGGCAAATTGAGAAACATTGTGTTCCTTCATCCAAATCATGATACGTGCTGATGCCATGAGCAAGAAAGCTTATCAGTGCCTGTACTTTCTCAGGAGGCTGAAGAAATTTAGCATGTCCTCGTTGACTCTCACTAATTTTTATCGATGCACCATAAAAAGTGACCTATCTAGATACATCACAACAACTGATCTGCCTGTGACTGCAAGAAATTGCAGAGAGTTCTGGACATGTATCATAGCAGATCACAGAAACCAGACCCCACCCCGTGGACTACACTTCTCCCTGCTTCAGTAAAGCAGTCAACACAATCAAAAACGCCACCCACCCTGTAATTCTCTGTTCTCCCCTCTTTCATGGAGCGGAAGATGCAAAAGCTGAAAGCAAGTGCTGCCGGTCATGGACAATGTCAGCTCCACTGTTATAACACTATTAAATGGTACATTAAGGCAGCAAGTTTAGACAGAATCCATTCCCATTCTGATATGTCTGTCCATGGCCTCCACTACTGTCAAGATGAAGCCACACTCAGGTTGGAGGAACAACAGCTTATATTCCGTCTGGGTAGCCTCCAACCTGATGGCATGAACATTGATTTCTCTAACTTCCGTTAATGCCCCTCCTCCCCTTCTTACCCTATCCTTTATTTATTTATTCCCCACCTTTTTTTTTCTCTCTCTGCCCCTCTCACAATCACTCCTTGCCTGTTCTCCATCTCCCTCTGGTGCTCCCCTCCCTTTTTCTTTCTCCCCAGGCCTCCTGTCCTATGATCCTTTCCCTTTTCCAGCTCTGTATCCCTTTTGCCAATCACCTGTCCGGCTCTTAGCTTCACCTCCTGTCTTCTACCATTTTGGATTCCCCCCCCCCCCCCACTTTCAAATCTTATACTATCTTTTCTTTCAAGACGAAGGGTCTTGGCCCAAAACATCGACTGTGCTTCTTCCTATAGATGCTGCCTGGCCTGCTGCGTTCCACCAGCATTTTGTGTGTGATCCATGGAGGGGAAGCTGGTTTCTGTGACATTCAGAGCTACGTTTACAACTCTCTGTAGTTTCTTGCGGTCAAGGACAGAGCGGTTGTTATACCAAGCCGTGATGCGTCCAGATAGGATGCTTTCTATGGTGCATTGATAAAAATTGGTTCTTCACTATTTACCACATACTTGCCCGAGAAAGTCTTGTTTGTTCGAACTTGTTCCTGTCAACAATTTTTCAATGCCCGTAAGTATATTGATTACATTCCACATGGTTTATTTATGCACGCATGTCGCTTATGTAGGACTTTATCAAAGTCTTCTGATGCACCAAACACATGCATTGATTCTCTCTTATCTTTTCTACAGTTACATCCTCAATAAAACGTATCAGTCAGCTTGTGAAACATAATTTCCCTTTCATAAATTCATGTTGACTTTGTCCATTTCCCTTGACATTTTTAAAGTGACATTTTTTTCCCATCCTTGATAAAGTACTCTGATATTTTCTCAGTTACTGGTGTGAGATAACCAGTCACTGGCTTCCTATAACCCTCTTCCTCTTTCTTGTAAAGGTTGTGAATAATTTGTTTTCCTTGTGATTGCTACTAATATGAGGCAGCGTGCCAGTGATGCTGCTGTAAGTAAGCTTTTCATTGCACTAGCGCAGATTACTTTGACTTCCTTTGTCACTGCGCTTTGTGGAATAGTGGGGTTACGTTGTCCTCCTCTGATCTGCATAGCTAGTTTATAATCTACACAACTTTGGAAGGTAACACCCACTGTTTCCTTTATTTTGTTGCCTACCTCCTTGTATTGAAATTACTGAAGGTTTATTTCATTTTTCAGTTGCTCTCTTCACGTTGCTGCCATCAGGAAGGAGCTGCAGGAGCCTTGAGACCCACTAGGTTTAGGAACTGTTATTACCCCTCATCCATCAGACCCAAGCATGTGCTGGTGGCAGCCCGCAAGTGTTGCCACATTTTGGTGTCAACATAGCATGCACACCATGTTCGACAGAAATAGTGGATCTTTTGCCTGGTGTCTAGGACTAGCTATGCTCGGATGGAGTTCTTTATCAGGGCAAATTGCTAAATAGGTTCATTCAAGTAATAAAGACGCTTTACATTTGATCCAAGTGATCCAAACCACTGTCACACTCCCATGGCATCTTGGTTCCCCCCCCCCCCCATATACATTGCGCGATGTCAGATTGTCAGATATGAAACTAGGAGCCTCCCTGGTGTTTCCAGTTTACTCAGCTGCTTTCTGTCCGAGTGGTCTGAGCCGTGAGAAATGGTTGATCCTGAGCTCTACTGGGAAATGATTCACTCAGCAATCAAGAAATGAAAAGAGAATACAAGTGTTTTCATTTGACCAGAAAACTAATATGTTGTGAAATAAGTTACAGAAGAAATTTAAAAATATTTGACGGGATTTGAGGAAGTATAGAAATGAGTTGGCCAATTTAATAAAGAAAGGAAAGTTAGGTTTATTTGTCACTTGTACATTGCAATGTACAATGAATTATATTATTTGCATCAATCAAATCAACGAGGACTGTGCTGGGCAACCTAGAAATGTTGCTAGACACTTCCAGTGCCAACATAGCATTCCCTTAACTCACTAATCCTAACTGATATGTCTTCAGAATGTGGAAGGAAACTGGAGCACTCGGAGGAAACCCTCGCGGTCATGTGGAGAACATAAACTCCTTACAGGCAGAGGCAGGAATTGAACCTGCATCTTACAGCAGCCACTCTAATAGCTAATTGCTGCACTACCACGCTGAGTTCATTTCTAGAACCCATTGTGTAGTAAATTCACGGTTCCACGTGACCCAAGTCTATGATATCTGACATTGCTTCAGTAATGTTTTAGTGTTAGCAAACATTTTTTCTGACCCCATGCTAACTTTGAGCCTTAAGAGTGTCCTGCAACAAAAGCAATTTGATCTCAGAGTACCCATTGCAAGCAATAAGACTCCCTGGCATTAAAGAAATAGGACAATCGACACTGATTTTGGCTCAGCAGAACAATACTTCGTGTGTGGTATTGTAGAGTATTCTTCAGTTAGATAAAGCTGTGCATCCTTTGACTTACAGTGCACATTGCAGTGGGAAGTTTCAAACTCAGTAAATGTTAATGTGTAGATATTTCTATTGTTTCCAGTGAGAGGCATAGTGTGAAATATAGAAAACAGAAAGTCCTAATGCAGCGTATTGACCTAGAACATGGACAGTCCGTTTCCTCCTCCAGATGCTGCTTGACCTCTTGAGTTCATCTAGCATTTTGTGTGTTGCTCTGGATTCTGGTATCTGCACTCTTGTGTCTGCAAGTCAGAGCGTCCTCAAGAGACTGCAGTTGCTAAAATCAGGAGTGGGCGATAAAAAACATAGACTGCTGGATGGACTCAGTGGGACAGGCAGCATTTATAGAGGCAAAGGGGTGGTCAGTGCTTTTGGTCGAGTCCCTTCATCAGGACCTGAAACATGAACTCTTTCCAAATGTTGATGGGAGTAGGTAGCACAGACTAGATGGGCTGAAAGTTCTGTTTCTGTGCTGTGTTCTTCTATGTCTTTAAATCATGACAGCTTTGGAAAAGTAATTTGAATTGTTTCCAATTACTTCCTTAGAGGTTTCCCTGTCTCCTCACCAAAGATGCCCAGGACCTGTGTCCCTACTGTGTTTGGTAATCATGTGTACTTTTTGTTTTGTAGGTGGAAAGCTCCCCTTTGCTCCCTCTTTTGCTGTGTTACACTCAATGTGCTGTTTCTGGCTCTCAACCAAGGTAAGCCTTAATAATCATAATGGTACTAAAGAAAGCAATGTGAGGGTCTCTGTTCAGTTGCAAGGGTGAGGTATGGGTGATAGGTAGATGGTAGCTGATGTGCTTTTGATCTTGGCCACACTTTCCTGCCTGTTCCCCCGAACTCCTGACTTGCTGATGGACTTGCCTTCTGCCTGATTCAGCCCTGTTTCAGGGCAGCCAGGTAGCGTAGCGGTTAGCGTAACGTTTTTACAGTATCAAAGGTTCATTTTCTTTTCAAAGTTTGCATATACAATACATCTCTGATGTTCATCTTCTCCAGATAGCCATGAAATACAGAAAAAGGAAATATGTCAACCCCCTCCCTGCATGAAAGGGTAAGAGAAACAAAACTCAAAATCCCAAACCCTAACCCACACCCTCCCTCACACAAAAGCTAATATATCGCCCACATGCAAAATGGCAGCTGGAATATCAAACCTCAAACTCCTAGTCCCCTCCCTTGCAAAACAAAAATACAGCAACAATAACATCAAACCCCAACCTGTTCTCTCATACTCAAAAACTAACAGATCGCCCATACAGAAAAGTCAACAAGAACATCAGACCCCAAATCCCCAACCCACCAATGGGCAACAAGAAAGAAGACACAAAAAACTGAAGGCGAGCAATATAAACTACGGTTTAATAATTACATAAATCACAGAATTTCAAAAACCTCCTTCCATCAGAATCGAACTCAGTCCTTCTGTCAGTCAATCCTGGCACCAGACCCTGTTTCTGGTTTTCTCCCTCAGGCAGCTCTTTGTCTTCTCTGGGGACAGCAGAGCACCAGATCATTCGACCGAACTCCAAACTGCCCGTCACAGGCTCCAAAAGTTTCCAAAACACAATCAAGACGAAAGGAACAAGCAGAAGGCATAGAAAAAGTGAAATAATGTAAGAGATTGGCTATCTGGAAGATGTCACCTGAGGAATAGTTGTTCGCTGGAGCCATCTTTGTCAGTGATCAACGTTCAGTTTTCGCTGCTGTCTATAATGAGTTTGTACATTCTTCCAGTTGCGTGGATTTCCTCTGGGTGCTCTGGTTTCATCTTGCATTCCAAATGGCGTCAGAAGCACAGTGAGGCCTGTGGGCTGCCTCAGCAGATCCTCTGACTGTGTTGGTCATTGATGTGAATGATGCATTTCACTGTAGGTTTTGATGTACACATGGCAAATAAAGCAAGTCGTTATCTTTGTATTCAATCAATCTGTGGTTCCTTGAGAGAAAATTCTGCCTTGGCACTTTCTGAATGACATTTCTCCTGAAACAGTGTCCCTTTGTGGTAGGTTTTCTGCATGGGGAGGAACATATTTTTTGGCATCTATCTTGTCAAATGCACTCATTTGCACAGGATGTAGAATTCTGAATTTAAACAGAAAGCACTGGAGACTCAGTGGTAGCATCAGTGGAGAGTGAAATGGTTAATGCTTCAGGCCAACAAACACTTGTTTCTTTCTCCACAAATACTGCCCATCCTGTCAAGTATTTCTACCATGTTCTTGCATTGAATTGAACATAAAGTTAAAGTTGAATTTATTGTCTCATGAACAAGAGCAATAAAAACACTTATTTGTAATAGCATCTCAAGTACATAGCATTGCATAAGGAACATTCACAGGAAAAACATAAATTCAACAAAAATTACACACAATTTTTTTACAATAAAGAATGCAATTATTATAAAAAAAGTCATTTAGTACAAATTATCAAAATGGTCATAGTGTTGCTAAATTATAGTAATTAACAATGTGCCGGTTGAATCAAGAACCAAATGGTTAAAGGGATGTAGCTGTAAATATGTACAGTGAGAACTAAGAGCAGGAGTCGACCATCTGGCCTGTTGAGCCTATTTTACCATTCAATAAAATTGAGGCTGTGGACTGATCTCCACCTATCCGTCTTTTTGCCAGAACCCTAAATTCCCCAGCTTTGCAGAAACCTATCTGACTGTTCTAAGTATATTGACATAACCTCTACTGCTTCCCAGCAGAGAATTCCAGGGATTCACTACACTTTGGGGAAAAGCAGTTTCTCCTCATCGTCATCCTAAATCTGTTCCCCTGAACCTTGAGGCTACATCCCCTGGTTCTAATCTTACTTACCAGTGGAAACAGCTTACCTCCCTCTATCCTATCAATCCCTTTCATAATTTTATGTTTCTATATTCTTTCATTCTTTTGAATTCTAGGGAGTATAGTCCCAAGCAACTCAATCTCTCCTTACAGGCTAACCTCCTCATCCTGGCTGTGATGCAACCCTTTAGAAATCTCTCCATCATTTACCCATAGAAATTTGCAAAAGTCTTTGGTGACATACCAAATTCTTAGGTGAGAATGGGCCTTTGGAATATTGGGTGAGGTATGTGCCTGATTGGGGTACCTTGTTTAAGGTGGCAGGAATTATAAAGAATGATCATGGATGAGGAAGTGAAGTCAAAGAGAACTTTGTTCTTGCTAGGAGTAAGAAACAACCATGTGAGGAGAAGTATGGGAAATGAAGTTCAAGGTTTGCCACAGCCGTGGCTGAGGTAGAGCCACAGCCAAAGAAGTAGGAAGTCATCTTGTAAGTACTGGCGTGGGAAGTCTTGTCAGCAAAATGTGATGGGTGGAGAAGCTAGGAGATTGGAATAGTGTCCTCAAGGGAAACAGGAGGAGCAGGTGTAGTTGGGGTAGCTGCCAGCCTATGAGCTTGTGTTTGATGTTGTTTGCCAACCTATCAGCTGATGTGGAGGATATGTCTATCTGGATGGAAGGTGGACCTGTCCATTGAGGTAGTGAGTGAAGCACTTGGACAGGTACGTGGGATGGCAGGGTTTGGAGCAATATGGGCTGAACGTAGAAAGTTGAGACTAGCTGGGTGGGTCCCAGGTCAACATGGAATGGTTGAGCTAAAATAACGTGTTTCCGTGCTATGTGAAGTCAAGAGCCAGGAATGGACCATGTGAAAATTTAGAATGAAAGCCAATGAGAGCAAAGATGAAGATGCTTTCTGGACAAGATCAGAAAGTAGCACCAATACAACCATAGAAGAGAAAGGAGTGTGTGTGCGTATAGCATTGCTATGAGAATTGTTCCATTTAAGTGTCATAAAGGGATAGTTGGGACCAAAGTGGGTTTCCGGTGCTGGTTCTGAGTGGAGATTTTTTTGTGTTTCAGTAAGTTCAAATTGAAGTGATTGAATGTTGGCTTAATCTGCTCATGCAGTTAGAATCACATTTATTATCTCCGACTTGTGTGACATAAAACTTATTGTTTAGCTGCTGCAGTATAATGCAGAGATGTAATATTACTATAAATTATAAAAATAATGCAAAATATGCAATAATGAGGTTTGTAGACCTTTCAGAAACTTGATAGAAGGGAAGAAGCTCTTCCTGTATTGCTGCGTGTGGGTCTTCAGGCTCCTGGACCTTCTCCCTGATTATGATAATAAAAGGGGCAAATCCCAACTGATGACTTTCCTTGTAAGGTGACCCCTTTATGCCGGCAACCAGCCTGTTGAAAGTGAAAGTGTACCCCAACGCAGAGGCAGTTCTTGTGGTGTGCACCATGGTACTCCTGAGGAATTCTGTGGATGGAGCTTTGTTTTGTCTAACACACTCTGAGACAGGAGTTGTGTTCTGCTTTCCAGTGACACAGGCTGCTCTGCCTGAGTACAGGGTGCAAGTTCAAGTTTATGGCCGTACAACCACACATATGTGCACATCTAAATGAAATAGTGTTCTTCTGGAACCATGGTGTGAAACTCGGTGCATATATCACATACAGCACATAAAATAATATTAACACTATAATGTTAACAAATAAAAATATTCTGTGGATGTACAAGTTGACATAAAGTGCATGAACTACGTATAGTTAAATATAGAATAATATTGCTGCTATAGTATACATAAATAATGTATACTAGGTGTGCGGGAGTCTCTCAGCATGAGGGAGGAAGCTGGTGTTCTTCTACTGTGGAACCTTCTGCCTGACAGTAGAAGTCAAAGAGATTGTGGAATGGATGCGAGGGGTCCTGTTGCTGAGGACTCTGCAGAGACAGTGTTTCTGGTACACGTCCTGGATGGGGTAAGGGGGGAAGGTGGTGTGAGTTAGATTCTGTGATGATTTCTCTCAGCAATCCTCAAGATCTGTTGCAGAGTCTTGCAGTCAGATGCCCTTTAGTTCCCACACCTGTGGAACTTACGCTGTAGTGAATATTGGTTTCATTTTCTCCTCTGTAGCTGGCTGGTTCATCCTGCTCGCCGTGGTTATCTCTACCCCTGCTGTTCTCGGATATCTGCAGGACTGTTGTCAGGAACAACTCACCGAGCAAGCCCTGGCACAGCGGAAAAGTCATAGTGTCCGAAGAGAGGATCTCCAGAAAGTTAAAATCACCAGGCAGGAAGCTCTGGTGGAAATCAAAACTTTGTAAGTTTACTTCTTGGTGAGCATCTGTGGAGAGAGACAGGAGGTTGAAGAACTGCGACAGTCTAACAAAGAGTCTTCCACCTGAAATAGTGACCACATTTTTCTTTCTGTAGATGCTGCCTGACCTGCGGTGTGTTTCTAATGTGTTCTGTTTCTATTCTCTGAGATTTTTTACCTTTTCCTGGGAGAGCAAATGGAGCCATAGTTTAACTTCTCATCAAAAGGTAGTCCTTCTCATGGATGAGGTATCATACACACTGACCATCCTCTGTGTGGAAAGAATTGCCCTCAGGTCCCTTTTAAATCTTTCCCCTCTCACCCTATGAATCTAGTTTGGTTTCCCCTACCCTGGGGGAAAGATTCCAGGTCCACTTGCTGTTATAAACATGCCTTTGTTGTCCAATTAATCATTGAACAGTGCTTAAGAACATAGTTAGGATATTGTAATCTCCCACTAATTCTTTACAACACTTGTCAGAATCATGTTTATTATCACTAGCGTATATTGTGAAGTTTAGTGTTTTGTGGCAGTGGTACAGTGCAATACATAATACTAAAATTATATATAATATAAATAGGTAGTGCAAAAATAGTGAGGTCGTTTTCATGGACCATTCAGAGATCTGATGGTGGAGGGAAGAAGCTATTTTTGAAATGTTGACTGTGGGTCTCCAGGCTCCTGTGAGTCCTCTCAGGTGGCAGTTGTCTTGTGACTCCATTGTTCAATTTGCTGTCTCTTCCTGGCACATCAATGAAGTGGTAATTGGCAGATAAAGTTGAGTTTATTGTCAAATGTTTGCACAAGTGCAATGTAAAACGTATTTACAGCAGTATCGCAGGCACACAGCATCATATAAACAACATTCACAAGAAAAACTAATTAAACGGTAATTGTATGCAATATTTGCAAGTTAGAATAAAAACAGAATCAATTTTAGTGCAAAGTGGTGTTAGTGTTGCTAAGCTGTAGTGATTAGGGTTGTGCAGTTTGGTTTAATGGTTAAGGGGAAGTCTCTGTTCTTGAACCTGGTGGTGTGAGACTTCAGGCTTCTGTAGCTCCTACCTGGTGGTAGCTGTGAAAGTGTGGCATTACTTAGGTGGTAGAGATCTTTGATAACGGGTATTAGACCATAAGACTATGTAGGAGCAAAGTTAGATCATTCAGCTCAATTCCTACAAAAAAGTGAAGAGATATAGCCCAGTCCATCACAGGTTAAGCCCTCCCTACCATTGAGCACATCTGCAAACAACGTTGCCACAAGAAAACAGCATCCATTATCAAGGAGCCTGACCAACCAGGCCATGCTGTTTCCTCACTGCCACCGTTGGGAAGGAGGTACAGGAGCTGCACCATCTGGTTCAGGAACAGTTATTTCCCTTTAACCATTGTGCTCCTGAACGGAAGTGGATAACATCTTTACCACAACTCTGAACTGATTCCACAACCATTGTGTTCATTTTCATGACTCTGTAATTCATGTTCTCATAATTATTTATTTTTGTATTTGAAAATTGCCTTTGGCACATTGGTTTTTTGTCAGACTTTGTGTAAAGTTTTTCATTCATTCTATTGTATTTCTTTGTTCTACTGTGAATACCCATAAAGAAAATGAATTTCATGAAAGTATGTGGTGACACATCTATGATAAAATATTTACTTAGAGCTTTGAATCCCCTCTACATTTCAATTTTTTTTTCGGTTTACAATGTCTTTAGTATATTTTGTCCCTGATTCACACTGTTAATGCAGGTGTTTTGTGTGTGTGTTCCCTCTCTCAGCTTAATTCATCTGGACGATTTGCTGAACAAGACTTGCATCAGTTGTGAAGCTGCATACCGTGTCCTGTACTGGGAAGATCACTCTGTGTCGGTCCTGTAAGTCAATGGGGCGCATATAAGTTTGGTTTGGACAAGGTGGTGAAGGGAGGGTGGTTGAGCTTGCTGTGAATTTCCTAACCCTCGACCGTGATGACAATGTAAACTATAATTATACAACATAGAATAGTACAGCACTGGACAGGCCATTCAGCCCACAATGTCATGCTGATCTTGATGCAAATTTGTACTAAATGTTGTCCTTTTCCAATGTATCATCCATATCCCTCCATTCTTTTCATATTTGTGTGTGAATCCACAAGCCTCTCAAGCTCCTACCAGATTGTTTGCTTCCACTACTATGTGGGGAAGAAAGAAATTTGCTTTTACATCACCTTTAAACTCTCCCACTATATTATGTACTGCTTAGGCCTTAGGAAAAATTCATTATTCAGTTCTTAATTCGGATATAGAGTTCCATAAGGTCTGGGGACCTTTTATTGAGTACTTTCATAACCTTCCTCTTAATTAAGGTTTTTTTTTGGTCCCTTGCTTTCAGCTCTTTTTTTTTTGGTAGTAGGCATTATTATCTTCTGTTTTCAAATGTATTTACAATTTTGGGGATTTGAATGTCCTGATTTATATTTTCTATATTGTGTTGTGGTTGGTCTGGAGTTTTTTTTTGCTGTGGGGCTTGGGGAGGATACTAACTTTACATGACTTCAATTTGGGTGCTTTCTCAATTATCTTTTTTGTATTACATTATTATTGTATTTATTTTTGCACTGTATTAATTTTCTTCATTCTGGTTTGGGGTTTTTTCTTATCTGTAGTGTTAGAGAAAATGCATTAAAAAAACCAATTAAAAAAAAACAAAAAAACTCTCCCACTGTTTCCCCCCACCCCCCCCCCCCCCCCAACCTTAAAAGCATATCCTCTGGTGCTGGACGTTTCTACTCTGTGGGAAAATATTCCGATTGTCTACCCTATTTAAACCTCTAATAATGTTATAAACTTCTGTCAGTTCTCCCCTTGACTTCGGACACTCTAGAGAGGGTAAACCAAGTTTATCCAACCCCTCCTTACAGCTCCGACCTTCTAATCCAGTCAGCATCCTGATGAACTTCTTCTGCACCCTCTTTTCAGTTCTAATACAGATGCCACTTCACCCACTGAGTTCCTCCAGCAGAACGTGTGTTGCTCCAGATTCCAGCATCCACAGTCTCTTCTGATCCCTGGATTGAAGTTAACTTAGACCATAAGACATAGGAAGATAAAATGAGGTTATTTGGCCCATCAATTCTGCTCTGCCATTCCATCGTGGCTAATTTATTTTTCCCCTTGATGCCATTCTACTGCCTTCTCGCTGTAACCTTTGACACCCTTAATAATCAAGAATTTTTCAGTCTTTGCTTTAAACATATATTTATTAGATATTTTTTCAACATATACCAAATCTCTTGGCTTCCTCACATCTGTCTGTCGTAATGAATTCCACAGCTATACCGCCCCGGTTTAAAGAAATTCTTTCTCATCTCTGTTCTAAAGGGTCCTTCTATTCTGAGACTGTCCTCTCTGGTCCTAACTTCCTCCATTATATTAAACATCCCCTCTCTATTTAGGCCTTTCAGTATTTGATAGGTCACAAAGAGACAACCCCCCTCCCATTCATTCTTCCCTACATTGATCACGGTTGTTGAGTTCTGGGGCTGGATTCACTTGGATACTGAAGTTCTTTCTCTCATGTTGTGTTGTAGGTTTTACGGAACCTTGTTGGGTATACTCTCTCTTCTGTACTTGCTCCCCCTCTGCTGGGTCCTGGCCTTGTTAAACAATGCGATATTTCTGGGCAATGCTAACTTCTACCACGGTAAGTGTGTGGGAGTGGGGATGGGTGTGTCGCTTAGATTGTGAGAGTGGGCTGCATTCAGGGGAGTGAAAGGTATGGTTTTGAGTGCAGCATCGGTGTGATAAGGGTTCTAACAATGCCATACATTGTGTTGCTGCCTCTCAGTTCCAATACCGATTTGATCCTGTCTCTGGATCAGTAGTCTGGGCTTCTGAGGGTCACGGTCCTTTGGCTTGGAAACTGGCCCTTCGGCCCAACTGGTCTGTGCCAGCCATGATGACCATCCAAATTGGTCCCATTTGCCTGCATTTGTGCCATACCTCTCTATAAACATTTCTTATCCATCTACAGTACCTGTCTACCTAGCAAACGTATAGCAGTGCTTGTCTTGTGGTTTAATGACTGTGATTCTCACCATCTAATGTTCTACGGATGTAAGGGCAATGCTCTCTTGAGCAAGTGCTTCAGTGTTTGCCATTGTTACTTTTAAATTAGGCTGGAGCAGAGAATGGTACAGCACAGACTGGGCCCTTCTGCCCAGAAATTGTGTCCACCTTTTAACCTACTCATCAATCTACATAGCCCATAATTCTCCATTTTTCTTACATCCATGTTTGTATTATAAATTTCACAATTTAATTTGTCTTCGTCCTTGCTCCTTATTGTCTGTCTGTATCACTCTTTCTCTATTCTACATTCTGCTATACTGTCTTGATGTACTTGTGTTTTGAAATGTTCTGTGTGGATGGCATGTAAAATCAATGTTTTCACTGCATCTTGGTGTATGCGACTGATTGATTGGTTTGCTTGTCTGTTGTATCTGATGATGACACTGTTAGATTTGTGCATTCAAGGTTGCAGCTGAGTGAGTGACATGGACATCCGCAATAAGGACATAGAAAATACAGGCCCTTTGGCCTACAAAGCTGTGCAGAACATGGCCCTACCTTAGAAATTATCTAGTGTTACCCATAGCCCTCTATTTTTCTAAGCTCCATGTGCCTATCCAGGAGTTTCTTAAAAGACCCTATCATTTCTGCCTCCACCACCATTGCCGGCAGCCCATTCCATGCACTCACCACTCTCTGTAAAAAAAAACAAAAACAAAACAACAACAACTTACCCCTGATATCTCCTCTGTACCCACTTCCAAGCACCTTAAAACTGTGCCCTCTCGTGCTAGCCATTTCAGCCCTGGGAAAAAGCCTCTGACTATCCACACGATCAATGCCTCTCATCATCTTGTACACATCTATCAGGTCACCTCTCATCTTCCATCGCTCCAAGGGAAAAAAGGCCGAGGTCACTCAACCTATTCTCATAAAGCATGCTCCTCAATCCAGGCAACATCCTTGTAAATCTCCTCTGCATCTTTTCTGTGGTTTCCACATCCTTGTGGAAATCGTCCAGTGAGGTGACCAAAACTGAGCACAGTACTCCCAAGTGGGGTCTGACCAGGGTCCTATATCGCTACAACATTACCTCTCGGCTCCTAAACTCAATCCCATGATTAATGAAGGCCAATGCACTGTGTGCCTTCTTAACTACAAAGTCAACCTGTGCAGCAGCTTTTAGTGTCCTCTTGACTCAGACCCCAAGATCCCTCTGATCCTCCACACTGCCATGAGTCTTACCATTAATACTGTATTCTTCCATGATATTTGATTTACCAAAATGAACCACCTTACACTTATCTGGGTTGAACTCCATCTGCCACTTCTCAGCCCAGTCTTACATCCTATCAATGTCCCGCTGTAACATCTGACAGCCCTCCACACTACTATCCACAACACCCCCCAACCTTTGTGTCATCAGCAGATTTACTAACCCATCTCACCACTTCCTCATCCAGGTCATTTATAAAAATCACGAAGAGTGGTGGTTCCAGAACAGATCCCTGAGGCACACCATTGGTGACTGACCTCCATGCAGAATATATCCCGTCTACAACCATTCTTTGCCTTTGTGGGCAAGCCAGTTCTGTATCCACAAAGCAATGTGCCCTTGGATCCCATGTCTCCATACTTTCTCAAGAAGCCTTGCATGGGGTACCTTGTCAAATGCCTTGCTAAAATCCATGCACACTACATCTACCTCCATCAATGTGTTTAGTCACATCCTCAAAAAATTCAGTCAGGCTCATAAGGAACGACCTGCCTTTGACAAAGCCATGCTGACTATTCCTAATCATATTATGCCCCTCTAAATGTTCATAAATCCTGCCCCTCAGGATGTTCTCCATCAACTTACCAACCACTGAAGTTAGACTCAGTGGTCTATAATTTCCTGGGCTATCTCTACTCCCCTTCTTGAATAATGGAACAACATCTGCAATCCTCCAATCCTCTGGAACCTCTCCTGTCCCCATTGATGAGTAGCCTGAGGTACATCTTGTCCGGTACCAGTGACTTATCCAATTTGATGCTTTCCAAAAGCTCCAGCACATGCTCTTTCTTAATATCTATATGCTCAAGCTTTTCAGTCTGCTGCAAGTCATTCCTACAATCATCAAGATCCTTTTCCATATTGAATACTGAGCAAGATACTCATTAAGTATCTCTGCTATCTCCTCCGGTTCCACACACACTTTTCCACTGTCACACTTGATTGGTCTTATTCTGTAATGTCTTATCCTCTTGCTGTTCGCATACTTGTAAAATACAAGTTTTCCTTAATCCTGTCCTCCAAGGCTTTCTCATGAACCCTTCTGGCTCTCCTAATTTCTTTTTAAGCTCCTTCCTGTTAGCCTTATAATCTTTTAGATCTCTATCATTCCCTTTTTTTTAACCTTTCATAAGCTCTTTTTTTCTTGACTAGATTTACAACAGCCTTTGTACACCATGGTTCCTGTACCCTATCATCCTTTCTCTGTCTCATTGGACCGTACCTATACAGAACTCCACGCAAATATCCCCTGAATATTTGCCACATTTCTTCTGTACATTTCCCTGGGAACATCTGTTTCCAATTTATGCTTCCAAGTTCCTGTCTGATAGCCTCATATTTCTCCTTACTCCAATTAAAATGCTTTCCTAACTTGTCTATTCCTATCCTTCTTCAATGCTATGGTAAAGGAGATAGAATTCTGATCACTCTCCAAAATGCTCTCCCACTGAGAGATCTGACACCTGACCAGGTTCATTTCCCAGTACCAGATCAAGTACAGCCTCTCTTCTTGTAGGCTCATCTACATATTGTGTCAAGAAACCTTCCTGAAAACACCTAACAAACTCCACCCCATCTAAACCCCTCGCTCTAGGGAGATGTCAATTGATATTTGGGAAATTGGAATCTCCCACCACGGCAACCCTGTTATTATTATGTCTTTCCAGAATCTGTTTCCCTATCTGCTCCTTGGTGTCCCTGTTACTATTGAGTGATCTATAAAAAACACCCAGTAGAGTTATTGACCCCTTCCTATTCCTAACTTCCACCCGCAGAGACTCCATAGACAATCTCTCCATGACTTCCTCCTTTTCTGCAGTCATGACACTATCTCTGATCAACAGTGCCACGCCCCCACCTCTCTTGCCTCCCTCCCTGTCCTTTCTGAAACATCTAAAGCCAGGCACTTGAAATAACCATTCCTGCTTCTGCACCATCCAAGTCTCTGTAATGGCCACAATTCTGGATTGTGGAAACTATTCTGGATCTGGTAGTGGATCCACTGCTATAGTCTTCCTTTAGTTCTAGTTCTCCTTGGCACCACTCTTCTAGGTGGTTCTGAGAAATTTTAATATGACACTGATGACAAGTTTTAGGCCCCCATATCGAATAAAGGATGTGCTTGCATTGGAGAGGGTCCAGTGGGGGTTTGGGAGAATGATCCTGGGAATGTAAGGGTTAATATGAGGAGTGCCTGTACTCACTGGAATTTAGAAGAGCGAGGGGGCCAGAGCTTATTGAAACTCATCGAATATTGAAAGGCCTAGAAAGAGTAGGCATGGCTAGGTTATTTCCCATAGTGGTGGAATATAGGACCAGAGGGCACAGCCTCAGATTTGAAGGACTTTCCTTTCAAACAGAGATGAGGAGGAATTTCTTTATTCAGAAGGTGGTGAATCTGGAATCCAAGTTATTGGGTATACACTGCCTTGAAAAAGTATTCAGCCCCAAACCCTTTGTTCATATAAATGAGAATTACATCCAGGGATTTTGATCTGTATAACTGAGAATTTTTTATTTGTGACTCATGCGCTGCTGCTTTTTTTTTGACCCTATAGGCCAAAAAAAAAAACGGGAAATTGTGAAGTATGGAAAACTAAAAATTCAAGAACTGAAATGTCATAAGTTCAGAAGTATTCATTCCCTCTCCCCCTTTGCTTGGTCTTGGTTGAGCTTCCTCTTGTAGCTTTTTACAGCCAGTAGTCTCTTTGGATACATCTCTATTTGCTTTGCACAATGTGATGGAGCAAGATTTCCCCATTGCTCTTTGCAAAATTGCCGAAGCTGTTAGTTGGTGAGTGGCAGTGGATAGCAGTCTTGAGGTCTTGCCAGAGATGTTCGAATGGGATAAGGTCAGGACTCTGACTGGGCCACTCAAGGCCATAAATTTTCTTCATTTGGAGCCACTCCAATGTTGCTTTGGCAGCGTGCTTTGGGTCGTTGCCCTGCTGAAAGATAGACTGTTAAGCTTTCTGGCAGAGGCTAGCAGGTTTTTATCTAGGATCTCTCTCCATTCATCTTCCCATCAATTCTGACCAGATTTCCAGTGCCTACTGCTGAAAAGCATCCCAATAGCATGATGCTGTCTCCATCATATTTTCCAGTGGGGGTGGTGTTACCTGGCTGATGAACAGTATTAGATTTATTCTACATGTACCACTTAGTATTGAGGCCAGGAGGTTCCATTTTAGTCTCATCTGACCACAAGACCTTCTTCCACATCTTTACAGTATCTTCTATGTGATGCTTTGCAAAGCCTTTATGGGCAAACCATGACTTCTGTCTTGCCTCTTGTCCATAAATACCCATTTTGTGCAATGCCTTGAGAGATTGTGGAGCCATGAACTTCATCTCCAGTTGCAGTCACCGACTTCTGCAGCTCACCCAGAGTGACTGTTGCTGTCATAGTAACCTCTCTTACCGAGCTGTCATAGTAACCATTCTTCCCAGGCAACTGCCGTTTGCATTCCGTCTGGCCGATATATGCTGCTCCACATTCACAGGGAATCCTGTAAAAGCCAGGCGTCCTGAGACTCAGATCTTCTTTGACCCGTATAAGCTGTGATCTGAGCTTCCTGATGGGTTTGTGGCTGGTACTAGTAGCATATAGAACAGGTGAGAAGACAGCTGAAACGTCTCCACCCAAGCAAGGCTGCAGGCCCAGATGGTGTCAGCCCCAGGGTGCTCAAAGCCTGTGCCTCCCAGCTATGTGGAGTACTTCACCATGTCTTCAACCTGAGCCTGAGTCTCCAGAGGGTTCCTGTGCTGTGGAAGACGTCCTGCCTCGTTCCTGTACCGAAGACGCTGCGCCCCAGTGGCTCCAATGACTACAGACCGGTGGCATTGACCTCCCACATCATGAAGACCCTGGAGAGACTTGTTCTCGAGCAGCTCCGGCCTGTGGTTAGGCCACACTTCGACCCCCTCCAGTTCGCCTACCAGCCCCGACTAGGAGTTGAGGATGCCTTCATCTACCTGCTGAACCGTCTACGCCCACCTGGACAAGCCGGCGAGCACTGTGAGGGTCATGTTTTTTGACTTCTCCAGTGTGTTCAACACCATCCGTCCTGCTCTGCTGGGTGAGAAGCTGACAGTGATGCAGGTGGATGCTTCCCTGGTGTCATGGATTATTGATTACCTGACTGGCAGACCACAGTACGTGCGCTTGCAACACTATGTGTCAGACAGAGTGGTCAGCAGCACTGGGGCTCCACAGGGGACTGTCCTGTCTCCCTTTCTCTTCACCATCTACACCTCGGACTTCAACTACAACACAGAGTCTTGCCATCTTCAGAAGTTTTCTGATGACTCTGCCATAGTTGGATGCATCAGCAAGGGAGATGAGGCTGAGTACAGGGCTACGGTGGGAAACTTTGTCACATGGTGTGAGCAGAATCATCTGCAGCTTAATGTGAAAAAGACTAAGGAGCTGGTGGTGGACCTGAGGAGGGCTGAGGCACCGGTGACCCCTGTTTCCATCCAAGGGGTCAGTGTGGACATGGTGGAGGATAACAAATACCTGGGGATACGAATTGACAATAAACTGGACTGGTCAAAGAACACTGAGGCTGTCTACAAGAAGGGTCAGAACCATCTCTATTTCCTGAGGAGACTGAGGTCCTTTAACAACTGTTGGACGATGCTGAGGATGTTCTACTAGTCTGTGGTGGCCAGTGCTATCATGTTTGCTGTTGTGTGCTGGGGCAGCAGGGTGAGGGTAGCGGACACCAACAGAATCAACAAACTAATTTGTAAGGCCAGTGATGTTGTGGGGGTGGAACTGGACTCTCTGACGGTGGTGTCTGAAAAGAGGATGCTGTCCAAGTTGCATGCCATCTTGGACAATATCTCCCATCCACTCCATAATGTACTGGTTGGGCACAGGAGTACATTCAGCCAGAGACTCATTCCACTGAGATGCAACACTGAGCATCATAGGAAGTCATTCCTGCCTGTGGCCATCAAACTTTACAACTTCTCCCTCGGAGTGTCAGACACCCTGGGCCAATAGACTGGTCCTGCACTTATTTCCACTTGAATAATTTGCTTATTATTATTCCATTATTTATGGTTTTATATTGCTATATTTCTTCACTATTCTTGGTTGGTGCGACTGTAACGAAACCCAGTTTCCCTCGGGATCAATAAAGTACGTCAGTCCGTCTGTATATCGGCCAGGCAGGACGCACGGTAGAAGCTTGCATCAAAGAGCACAGGAGGTGCATCCATTTGGGTTACCTGGAGAAATTGGTGGTAGCAGAACATTGCACTCACAATGGCCATAGGATTGACTTCGACGGCACAAAACTATTGTGCTGCAGCAGTGGATTTTGGAACTGCCTAGTTAAGGAAGCCGTTGAAGTAAAACTAGAGGAAAAGAATTTGAACAAAGATGAAGGTCTCACTGTATGTAAGAACTGGAATGTGATTGTAAACGAGGTGGGACAATGGGAACCTAATTGGATGAGGGATGGACGAAGTTATAGTCAGGAGTGTCGGGGGTCTAAGTACCACCAGACTAGACATGCCCAGGCATCAGTCCTGACGAAGATAGCAGAACTTGTCATTGAATCGTTGGTTTAAAATTGATATCTGTACCTGGCTGGAAGCCCGAAAAGAATTTAAACCAATGCCAGTTACCACATTGCATTACTGTGGCGTCCTGTTCTCGGTATGGAAACCAGAGCGGTACAGGAGAGGCCTCATTAAAACTCTTTATAATCTCATAAGGGAGGCCAACATATCATTAAAATTGTTGATCTCTGACTTTCCGATTGCTTGACATTCTTACTACTGCGTCTCTGAACTAACACATCTATATCCCTTCACAATAACTATTATGTGATTCTGGCATGTTAAAGTATATAGCTTTCTAATTTTTTGATGATATGTGACAACTGTGCAACTGGATTGCAACAATCTAAAGTTCCCTTGATCCTGAAACAGATTTCAGGTGCAGTTCTGTTTCCTGCCTGATGGTGGTGTCACCAAACCATATCAAATCTGTTTTTCTTTGAAGAGTTGGAAGGATGCTGAAATAAAAATGCAGTGGGGACTGGGAAAAGTCAAGAAATGAAACATTTTTAAGTTGTGCAGCAAAAGTGGGCAGGTGCAGAGCAACGGAGGGGGAGAGCATCAGACAATGAGTGACATTTGGAGATAGTCTGGTTGAGAGAGGGATGTCAGTTGGCAAGCATCAAGGGTTTGTTTGAGAGATTTGGCGTTGGATTAAGTCAGGATTACCGGAAGAGGTGAGGGTGGATATTTGAGCAAAAAGATGGGAATAGTTGATCATCTGAAATGAATGCATTCGTTGAGTCCAAGGCTGTAATATATAATGTAGAACAGAGACAGGCCATTCAGCTCAAAGTCCAAATCAAAGTACACACACGTCACAATATACAGCTCTGAGATTTATTTTCTTGTAGGCAATCACAGTAAGTACAAGAAACGCAATAGGATCAATGAAAAACTGAACCCAATAGAACTGACAAACAACAGATCTGCAAAAAAAGCCAAACTATGCAAATACAGTACAAAAAGGAAAGAAATAAAAAAAAACAAATAAGCAATAAATATTGAGTAATTTCAATTAATTGAATTGACTTTATTTCTTAAATCCTTCACAGTCCTGAGGAAGAAAAATTTTTATGTTATGTCCCCATCTGCATGTGCAATTTATAGTCATTTGTAATAGTATGTACAGTAAGATATACAGTCAGTATAGATTAGAAATATAATTGTGTCCTTGAAAGTGTGTACATAGATTGTGGAACCATTTCAGTGTTGGGGTGAGTGAAGTTATTCCCTCTGTTTCAAGGGCCTGACGTTTGATAGGTAATAACTTTTCCTGAACCAGCTGTTTGGTTTTTGAGGCTCTTGAACCTCCATCCTGATGGAAGCAGTGAGAAGAGAGTAATGCAGACTATATTGTCAATTTAAACTGCACGTTTATCTGCACATTATCCATATACCTCCATTCCCTGCCTGTTTAAATGCCTTTTAAACTCTATTGTATATGCTCCCACCACCTCCCCTGGCAGGGCATTCCAGGCACTCACCAATTTGTGCAAATTTATATATAAAAAAAAGCTGACTTGCTTATATTCTTTAGATGTCTTTAATTACAATACTCTGAAGGTGGTTTTTTTTGTAATAGTGAGGTTTTTTTGTGTATTTTCCAACCTGCAGACAAAATCGACTTAAGGACTTTGGACCCGTAGGTAACCCCGGGGACTTCCTGCGCTGTTCTAAAGCAAATTACTGTGTCTGAGAGTGGGAAGGGGGCAGGGAGAGGGGAATCGTGGCTGGGCAAAGGGGAAGGGAGAGAGCAGGAAGCGCCAGAGAGGCATTCTGTAATGATCAAGAAAGCAATTATTTGGAATCATCTGAGTTTGCCTGGTGTCTCAGGGCTAGGTGCATCTGCGCCTGCTTTAAACCCCACCCCAACAACGGGCTCCACCCTCACCATTTCCAACACCCTTTACTCCCACCAGATTTACCAATACTCTCCGCTCCACAAATACAGTGCTGTGCAAAAGTCCTAGGCAGCCTAGCTCTATATATATGTATAAGTGTGTGTGTATATATATATATATAGTGTAGTACTGTATAAGTGACAAAAAAACTAACATTTATTCCAGTACTGAGCTCGGTTGTAAGGATGCATGCGTGTTTGATAGGGAGAGCAAGTCAACATTGACGAGTATACCTCATAGCGGAGGAGAGCATTCTCAGCAGAGTCTGGAGGGAGCAATATGCTGCTGGGGCACTGGACTGCCAGAAGTATTGCTTTTCCTGTGGGAAGAAGGAAGTGAGAATTCCAACGATGTGCCAGCATCTGCGAGGAGTCCAGAGTGAACATTCCACATAGAGATTCTCCAGAAAAAGCGGCTGAAGCCTCCACTGCCGTGGCTACCTGTAGAATCATTGTCTGCGCTTCTCTAAGGTCCTGTCAGCTATGATTCCTCAGCCGTGGTTCCATACCCTTTTCCTAACTAAATGCAGTAAGAGTTTCTTACCCTCCATCAGGGTATCTTGGTGGTAGAGGCAGTGGTAGGCACTAGTAGGGCAAAAGGGAAGGAGTTCCAAATTGCACCAGAGTGAACCATAAGGAACGTGAACAAGATCAGGCTATCTAGCCTAATGAGCTTGCTTCACCTAAGTAAGATCATGGCTCATCTAGCCGAAGATTTCAGCTCCCTTCATATCCATAACATCTCTCTTTGGCATGTTAGCCATGTCTTCCACTCTGAAGGCCAACATGAAATGGTCATTCAAGGCCTCAATCATTTCCACATTACTCTGTATTAAATCCCCCTTCTCATCTTTAAAGGGACCTTTGTTTACCTTAGTCACTCTTTTCCACTTCATATAATTTTTAAAAACTTTTACTGTCTTTTTATATTTTGTGCTGATTTACTTTCATAATCTCTCTTCCTTGTGTTTTAAATATCAAATGATTCATATTTTGATATGTTTAGGAGGAGTGTTTGATTTTAATTTTGATGTGGGTTTAGCTTGGGTGGGATGACTTGAAATGATCTGGGATAGATGAATTTTGTCTTTTTCAGTCTGCATTGAGAGAACAGTTTGCTGAATTGCAGCCTTATTCTGAATCTGAATTATACATGAATTCTTTGTGTGTGTTTTTTTTGGTTCTAAAGTTCCAGGGTTGTTTGGTGAAGTCCCTGGGTATACCACTGCCACTAATTCCAGTCTTTTCAGCAGAGAAAACCTCTGTTTGTAATTTGGAGTCCACTGACTCCTCCTCCCACCTTTCCAACCAAACCTCCTTTGCCCTTTTCCATTTCCCCTGTGAATGGAAGGGATTACCCAGATTTGCACCTAATAACCATGTCAAATGCAGTCATTTGTCCTGCATTACAGCGTGAAATTCATTCCAGTGAAGGGATGAGGGTGAATTTGCAGTATGCTATTACTTAAAATCGTATTAGAGTTTTAGCTGTTGCCAGCCCCTCTCTCCACCCTCACGGCCTAATTTGGTCTCCTGTTATAAACTGATGTTGGGTTTGCAAACCCACGCTTTGAGCTGAGTTAACAGTGAAGATGTGAAGTTCATGTTTCCCCTTGCTGGTAGAATGTTTTCTAAATGAGAGAATTCAGGCACCAGAGGTGCAGAAGGTCTTGGCATTCCTAGTGCAGGATTCCATAAAGGTTAACTTGCAGGTTGAGTTAATAAAGAAGGAAAATGCAATGCTGGGTTTCATTTCAAGGGGAATAGAACATAAAAGCGTAGGTGTAATGTCGAGGCTTTGTAAGGCATTGGTCAGAATACCACAAGTGGAAAATTGTGAGCAGTTTTGGGTTGGTCCTGGAGAGAGTCCAGGAGAGGTTCACAGGAATGATCCCAGGAATGAAAGGCTTTTTGTAGGAGGATGGTTTGGTGTCTCTTAGCTTGTACTTGCTGGAATTCGGAAGGATGAGGAGGGGGATCTCACTAAAACTTGAATATTGAAAAGCCTGGATAAAGTGGATGTGGAGAGGATGTTTCCACTAGCGGAAGAGTTTAGGATCCAAGGGTATGGCCTCAGAATGAAGGGGTGTCCATTTAGAACTAAGATGAGCAGGAATTTCTTTAGCCAGAATTTGTTACCACAGAAGGCTGGAGGCCAAGACTTTGGGTGTAATCAAGGCTAGGATTAATGGATTAAGAGAATGGGGTTGGATAAAAATACATGATTGAATAGCAGAGCAGACTTGATGGACCAAATGGCCTAATTCTACTCTTATCCTGAGGGTATCTTGAATGAGGTTTTTGTAGTCTCAGAAACAAGGGGCTGGCCTGTTATTCAGCAAACTTGGGTAGAGATGGTTGAATTTTTAGCTGGGAAGGGAATGTAGAGAGTTGAGGATTCTCAAGATGAAAGATCAGCGCTGGTCTTTGATGATTCACACTGAATAGTCTGTTCCTGCTTCTTCCCCATGCCTCTCACCCTATCCCTCCCCAAAAAAAAAACAATCTGAAAACAAAAAAAACTGAGAAAACTCAGCAGATTGGATGACATCTGTGGATGAGAAATGAAGTCAACATTTTGGTTCTGAATCAGGGTTCTGGCCCTTAAGCGTTGACTGTTTTTCTCACCATGGATACTGCTTGACCTGCTGGGTATCCTCAGCTGTTTCTGTTTTTATTATCTTTCTTCTCCTCAGATGTCCCAGGGAATTTCACAAGCAACCAGAATGAACTGGAGGAAAGCTTTCTGTCAGTTTCTGCATGGTCAGAACCCCAAAGCAATAGTGAGCTGAAAAGATGAGGAAGCAATAAACAATCTATTGGAGCTTAGCGGGTCAGGCAACATCTGTGGAGGAAAATGGATTGTTGACATTTCGGGTGGAAACTTTTCATCTGGACTGAAAGGTAGAGGGGAGATGGTATAGAGAGGTGAGAGGGATGGGGGAAGCAAGAACTGGCAGGTGACAGTTGGATCCAGGTTGGGGGGTTGATGAGAGGAGAGTGGGAATATAGACAGATGGGGAGATGGTAGGTGAAGGTGACACAGGGCTGCAGATGGTGGAATCTGATAGGAGAGGAGATGGAGGATAGATCAAAGGGAAGGGGGTGGGAAGCCAGATGAGAACAATAGGGTGTATGAGTGATTGGCAGATAGAGGAATAGAAAAAAAACAGAGTGATGAGGCTGAGTGGGTATAAAGATTAGCTTTATTTGTCACATGCAGTGAAAAAAATAACTTATGTCAAAGACTAACAGTCTGAAGATTTGCGGGCTGCCCCAGCACCCGTTGCCATGCTGCCAACATCAACATCGCATGCCCACAACTTACTAACCCTAACTCTTAATGTCTTTGAGATGTGGGCAAAAGCAGAGCGCCTGGAGGAAACCCATGTGGTCACAGAGAATGTATAAACTCCTTACAGACAGTGGCAGGAATTGAACCTACATCACTGGTGCTGAACAGTGTTCCACTAACTCCCTTTGATATCGTCCCAACCTCAAGGAACAAATAATGGGTATTGATTAGGTGGAGAGAAAGAAGAAGATCAGATGAGTTTTAGTAAAATGTTGGAGAGATGAGTGTTGATGTGACTCAGTGTGCTCTCTTCAAACAAGGGCCATAGAATCCTTTGCATTCACTTGAGGCCAGGCAAAGCACAGGCATAAGCCTCTTCCTGTTTACATGTTGTTTTCTAAATGTACTGGGCCATTTGAGCAAAGGCAGCTTCAGGAGGGCTTGGTAGTATACCTTTTCCCTTGATCTTGTACTTTTGCTGTAACTATAACACTTCATGTTACAATCTGATTATTGTATTGTTCTACCTGCACTGCTGTAATGAATTGATCTGCATCAACATAATGCAAGACAAGTTTTTCACTGCACCTCGGTACGTGTGACAATGATAAACTAACTTGCGTTGAAATACCAAGATAGTTAGAGGTAGATAGATATTGCAACATACAGTGAGATGTGTCGTTTATGTCATCGGCCAACACAGTCCTAAAATGTGCTGGGGCCAGCCTGCAAGGATCACAATATTCCAGCGCCAACGCAGCATACCCACAACTAACTAACCTTAACCTGTACATCTGGCAGGAAACTGGAGTACCCGGAGGAAACCCACACAGTCACAGGGAGAATGTACAAAGTCCTTACAGACAGTGGTGGGAATTGAACCCTGATCGCGATTGCTGGCACTGTAAGGTAGTACACTAACTACTATACTACAATTCTGCCCCAGGTTGAGTAGCAGAGGGCTTCGTAACATAGATGGAAGGAACTCTGTAGAGGTATAAGGAAGAGTGCATGGAATTGACATAAAAAGGACATTGGATACAGTGTGTGGAATTACAGTCTGGATCTCTGCCTGGGTTTTGTGTTCCACACACACATCTACAAACTTCTCCATATCTCACCCTATTTGAACAATCTTCCATTCCTTTCTCTGCAACTTCAAGTTCAAGTTTATCATTGTTCAACCATGCACACGTGTACAGCTGAGCAAAACATCATTCTTCTGGGGGGAAAAGAGCAGTGTATATAGTTATCTAGTTTGCCCTCAGCAACATCTATCCATGTGTTTCCTGCCACATTCTAGCTGCAGGAAATCCTTTACTGAATGGTAACTGCCTTGTGCTCATGGGTTCTCACACAAGTGGACACATCTCTTGATAGGACCAGGAGCAGCCCATTCTCTGTTGTCTATGAAGCTAAACACTCCCACTTTGTTCATTTTGTTAAAGAACCCCAGGTTTCTTTGGTTTTTCTGCTCATACTAACCCTGCAAACTCTCTTGTCTGCTCCTTCAGTGGTAAGGACCAGAACTGTGTATAGTAACCACAGTCTAAACTAAGGATCTATACAGGTTTGACATCACTGCACAACATGAGATTCTGTAGATGCTGGAAATCGACATGCAGATGATGGGGGAACTTACCAGGTCAGGCAGCATCAATGGAAGGGAATAAAAAATTGACAATTTGAAATGCCAACCCTTTAATCCTTTCCACAGATGTTGCATGACTGGCTGAGCTCCTCAGCATTTTGTGCGTGTTACTCTTTGCTGTCACTCCTCTGCTTTTCAATCCTGCTCCTCTACAAGTGCTCCCCAGAGTCTTTTGAGCTAACTTCCTCTCAGCCTCATTAACCTGTGTCAGCACTTAGTACAACTGGCTTTCCAGAACAGTGGGTGGGTTCAGAAATCATTGTGACAGAAACACATCCTGGATTCTCTCTACTCTAATAGACTTAGTCCATCTGCTTTTATTTTCACCCCCTCCTGACCTTACAAAAGAGTCTTGAACCAGAGCTCCACTTGTCTGTGTAATCATAATGTTTTAGTGAAAATAAATAGTGATGTAGCTGTGTCTGGAGTTGGGGATTAGGATAAATTGATAGAAAGCAGAGCCTTTACAAAGCTTTTGTATGTTTATACTGAGATCTCATGCACAAGAACAAACCCTTTGGCATTCTGACCAAGTTGCCTACTGGACCCATTTTCCCTTCTATCTCTCAGTCCAGGTGAATGGTTTCAACCTGAAACATAAACTGCACATTTCCCTTCATAGATGCTGCCTGAGCCACTGAGTTCCTCCAGTGCCTTTTGTGTTTCTTAACATTTCCTATCCATGTATTTTCTGAATTTCTTTTAAATTGTATGATTGGATCTGCTGCAATCATTTCCACCCTTCAGTTTCCACGTACCCACCTCTCTTCACGTGGGAGAAATTTGCCCCTCAGGACCTCTTTAAATCTTTCTTCTCTCTCCTTTCATAGAGAAGTGAATTTTGTAGCAAGCTAATTTTAGAGGCTGTAAATCTATGAAGTAGCATCCTCTCTAGTCAGGATATACTTAAAGCTCATTTTACATTATGCAAGTGGAATGGCGTAGAGATTGGGAATCAAAATGGCCAGAGCCTGGAAATCTAATATGAAAACAGAAAGCACTGGGAACATACAGCAAGTTTGGCTGCTGATTTCCTCCAGCAGTTTGGGTGTTTTGCTCAAGATTTCAGCACCTGCAGAATCTCCTGTGTTTATCATGTCACTTTGAAAGCTTTGTGCAAATTATTGAGCAGTTGGAGGTACAGCTTGAATGGAGAAGGATGTGCAAATTGTCCAATGAACACACTGTGCCCTACATTGAGGTGATACTGGATCTATTTTGCCCTTGTCTGACCAAAAATTTTAAAGTGATTCTGCTGTTCCTCTGAATGGATGAGTTTACAGTTGGTAGATTTCCTGTTATGATGCCTAATCACTACAGTTTCGCAACACCATGAGCACTTCAATCATGGGCATTTTTATTCTAATTGTGTTCTTTCTTGTAAAATCGTGTTTAAATCATGTTCTTCTAGTGATTACTGCTTCTATGATGTCACGTGTCTGGTAGGCAAGTGGGTTCAAGTTTATTGTTAGCAACTGCATACACAATGTTTCTCTGTATCAAGGTGCACAACATGTAACATATAACTCACTCACAACGCATAAAATAATATTACCATTAGTAAGTTAGCAAATAATTTACGACACAAGTTTTAAAAAGTAAGCAGTACAATACTGCTGCTGCTTCATAAGTGAGAGGACCTGGATGGTGACATTGAGTTTAGTAGTTTTGTGGCCTGGGGGAAGAAGCTGTTTCCCATTCTAACAGTCTTTGTCTTAACTGCTATGGTACCAACTGCCATGATAGAGGGTCAAAGAGATTGTTGGATGGATGAATTCTTTCCAATGCTAGGTGTCCTGTGTACCCATAGTTCCTAATAAATATGAAAACAGAAGCATGGAAGACTTCTTAGCAGTCCTCATAATCCTTTATAAGGTCTTGTTGTCAGATTCCCTGAAATTCCTGTATCAGACAGTTATGTAGCTGGTTAGGGCACTTTCAATGGTGGGGGGGGGCATGTCTGGGGGAGCAGGGTGGAGCCTTGCTTGCCTAAATCTCCTCAAGAAGTGGAGACGCTGTTGTGCTTTCTTCACTGAAGAGGTGGTGTTGAGAAAGCGGGTGAGATGGTTGTTATGTGCACTCCCAGACATTTTCTGCTCCTAGCTCTCTCCACTGAGGAGCTGTTTATATGCAGTGAGGAGTGGTCAGGCTGCACCTTCTGAAAGTAACCTTTCCTTGCACTTGTGCATGCATATGTCAAAAAAATTGACTTTTGGCTTTGTTTAGAAGTATTGCTGTAATGTCTGTTTTCCCCCTCTGGTACATTTATAGAATTGGAGCTGTCACGATTTGGTTGTTGGTCCCTCAGCTAGGAAGTGGAGTCACTATGGAGCTGCAACAGATGTTGAAGGAACAGGGTTGAGACCTGTGGTTCCTGTGTCCTATCATCATTGAACAACTCTTGCTGTTAGCCATCTCAACTAGTTCCTGAGAAACAATTTACGAGGGCAGCTGGGGATCTGGGGACGCAATTGAGATTCTTGATTTAACAAAAATAGACAGCAGAAGGGAGTTTAAGGTCCTCCCCAAGTTACGGCAGCATTCTGTTCCTCAGACCTGAACAAGTTGGAGATGTCAATGTCAAGTTTACTGTCAACTGCACAAGTACATGTACGCACAGGTGCAATGAAATATAGCATCATCACAGGTACATAGCATCAGAATAACAGCATTTACAAAAAAATCATGAGTAATACACTTTTAAAATAAGAAAACCCTATAAGAATAAATAAACACAGTTGATTTTACTGTAAAGTGGTCATGGTATTGCTGAACTGTAGTGATTAGGGTTATGCCATTTGGTCCGGATGGTGATGATGGATATTGCCTTCTGGAGGCAGTGCATCCTGTAGGTGTAACTGATGGTGGGATGTGCCAGAGATGCACAATATTTTGTCCACGTACCAGCATTCCTTCTAGCAGCAGCTGGTAAATGTATCCCACTGATCTCCCAAATGCTTGTTTGTATGTACACGTCTGGTGTTTGTAAGCTGGTAAGGGCCTCTATAGAGTTTCTTTAAAGCTGGCTGCTGTTGCTTTCAGTAATGCATGCCATAACCATCTGGGGGCGATATCTGCCCTTTCCAGACACAATACCACTCAGTCTCGTAAATGTGGACTGCTGTGTCACACCAAGCGCACAAAAGATTAATTGTTTGCTTTTGATTCTCCTTGTACAAGATTACTAATTTGCTAAATCTACACACCATCTTCCTGCTGGTTCCCCTTTTCACCGTCTCCATTACACAGAAACGATATTTAAGCCAGAGATTGCACAGTATGAAAAGATAAACTGAATGGGCATGGTTCCTTACAGACCTGACTGGAATGGGACTTGTCAGCTCAGATTAAACTTTGTCGCTGCTGCAATTAGAAGCGTAAAAGCAGCTTTTGTGGAATTTTCTTAACTGCCCAATGAACTGTGCAGAATGGTCCATTATCAGAATTCATGTGGCTGGGGTGAAGCAGCGGCAGACAAGGAATGGATGTAGAAACAATGAATTAGGAATATTGGGCATGTAAAGTCTGTTTTCTTCCAAGACAATAGCGTGTCACAGTGTGAACTTGATGACACTGCACCCTGCCCAGAAGGACTTAACAGCGGAAGCACAGTGCATGTGTTCCAGTGGCAGAAGCCAAGACCCACAAAATTCCAGGAACTAAGCTCCCTCTTGGGCTTTTATATCTGTACCTTTTATCCTTGGATATTAGGATACATTTGTCAGCTGTTCTTGCCAGACCCATCTGTGTATAATCTCTCCTCATAGGCTAACCTCTTCAGTTTCTGAATCACCAGGTTGATTCCTGGAATGAGGGGGGGAAGTTAGTTTGTATGAAGTCAGGGACTATATTTGCTGGAATTCTGAAAAATGAGAAGAGATCATAGAACATAGAATCTAGAGCACATTACAAGCTCTTTGGCCCACGATGTTGTGCCGACCATGTAACCTGCTCTAAAAATTGCCTATAATTTCCCTAGCGCATAGCTCTCTATTTTACTAAGCTCCTTGCACCTATCTAAGAAGTTCTTAAAAGACCCTATTGTATCCACTTCCACCACTGCCACCAACAATGCATTCCACGCACCCACCACTCTCTGTGTGGAAAAACTTACCCCTGACACCCCCTTGGTGCCTATTTCGAAGCATCTTAAAAGTATGCCTCCTTGTGTCAGCCACTTTAGCCCTGGGAAAAAGCCTGCTATCCACATGATTGATGCCCCTCAACACCTCTAAATAAATACATGAAATTATGAAGGGGAGAGATACGATAGAGGCAAGAAATTTGTTTACATTGGTAAGTGAGACAAAAGTAAGGGACATTACCCAAAGATTTTGGGGAGTAGATTTAAGATGGAAATGAGGAACAACTTCCCCAAGATTAGTGAATCTTTGGAATTCTCTGACTGGGAAAGCAGTAGAGGTTACCTTATAAAATATATGTAAGACAGGGTTAAATAGATCCTTAGATAGCAGGAAAATTAAAGGTTTTGGTGGTAAAGACAGGTAGATGGAGTTGAGCAACATGCACAAAATGCTTGTGGAATGCAGAAGGTCAATGTCAGCAGTCCTGATGAAGGGTCTTGGCCCAAAACGTCGACAGTGCTTCTCCCTATAGATGCTGCCTGGCCTGTTGCGTTCCACCAGCATTTTGTTTGTGTTGCTTGAATTTCCGGCATCTGCAGATTTCCTCATGTTTGCCTAGATGGAGTTGAGTCCATGTATAGGGCCAGTCTCTGCCCTCATCAATCACTGAAGAACTGAATTGGGAATAAGTTGTCCTCTGTCACAAGGGACCATTTAAGAGGGAAGATGGACCTGCTTGGTCACTTTAGTAGATATAGAAGCAAAATTGTTTTTTGATTAGCCCTTGCAGGCCATTTTAAAGTGTCTTTGATGTATAGTTGGAGAAATCTGTCCATTAATGACATGAGCATTTGATGGGTTGTCATTTGATCTGGGGATTTATGTGTTTGGTTGCAAGTTCCTAATGTTCCCTGTTCTTTCAGACTCAAAGATTTGCTCATCTGGAATTGGTTTGGTGCTGTTTGGTTTGCCCTCAGGGAGTCTGAGTGGAGCAAACAATATTAGAAATCTATTAATACAATGAAAAATATCCTGTTGCTTGGTGATCCTTCACTCTTGATCGTGACATCTCAAGGCAAATTTAGTCGGACTGTACAATAACTAATCACAGATTCTGTCTGGTCCTGTTCAGATCTGCATTATGGGTCATTCTGTAGGCTGGACTCTTTAATAATGTAACTGAGCTCTGAAGAGTGTTAGTTAATGGCCGGACTCTATGCAATCAATGCAGCTATTGAGGGAAAAGAGGGCTGTCTGCGGTCCTAGGCCGTAAGAGATAGGAGCAGATTTGGTCATTTGATCAACCAGGTCTGTTCAGACATTCAGTAAAGGTTGATTTATTATCCCTATCAACCCCATTTTCCTGTCTTCTCCCCGTAACCTTTGACACCCTGACTAATCAAGCCTATAAATCCCTGCTTTAAATATACCCAACGACTTGGTTTCGATAGCCATCTGTTGTGGTGAATTCCATAGATTCACCACCCTCTGTTTGAGAAATACTTCCGCATTTTTGTTCTAAAAGAACATTCTTCTATTCTGAGGCTTTTCCCGTGGGTCCTCGAGTCTTCCACCGTTGGAACATACTCTCCATGTCCATTCTATTATAGGCCTTTCTAAATTTGGTGAATTTCATTGAGATCCCCCATCATTCTTCTAAACTCCAGTGAGTATAGATCCAGAGCAGTCAAGTGTTCCAGTGTGACCTTTTTACAGCTGGACTGGTGTCAATGGCAAAGAACTGACTGGGCCTGGTGGAGCTCAGTGGGGCAGAAGCGACTCTCCCACTTGCGCTGTCTGGGTTAACGTGGCTGCTGGAGGAAGTGGGATTGGTTCCCGTCCAACTATTGGAATTATTCCCTCTGGAATTTGGGAGGAGAGGTAGAAAATGGTAAAACAATAATGTTGATTGCCAAGGATTGTAACTGGGGATGTGGAAGTGGATGCATGTTTGACATCTCTGCACCACGTGGACCCAGAAAACAAGTTTAAATGTGTCTTGGCAAATTTAGCAACTCTCTGAAGCCTCCGAGACAACAAGGTAAGTAGGAGGGCTTTTTGGAAACCGGTGTAGATGTTTCCTTGAAAAACAGTTTTACTTCTTTTATGTTTTTACTTTTGCGTTGGTGAAGGCTAACAGTTTAAAAATACTTATGAGGAAGATTGTCTATGTTTCATAGATTGGAGCAGATATATCTGTCTACATTGCTGCTTATCTATTATTATCAATCATTCCTGTAGATTACAGCCTTAAGTCATATTTTCTTATTGCTTTACGGTACTGCTTTGTACATTTGAGACAATTTGTAGCGGGAAGAGGTATTTCTGTCTTGCAAGCTGCCTAGCGTGAGTTGGGTTTCTGCGTGAATGTTGGAGTTGCAAAGAGTACCCAGATGTTGTTGGCAAAAAGGTACATTTGTGTTGTTGAGGAGCAAGGATCAACTTTGAGGTAATGGATCTTGGTGCTTGGCTGTGGAAAGCTAGCAGGGATCCTTTCAGTTTATAGAGTGAGACACTTCCATCAAAACATTTTACACCACCCCTTTTTAATTTACCTTCTTGATACAGCAAAAAAAAACAAAACAATAAATACTTGGCAGTAATAGGACAAAATCAGAGTTATTAATGGATTGTTTTAAGACTACAGTGTAATCAGGAATTACTTGAACAAGGTTCACTGGATTGGTTCCAGTCAGGAGTTGCCTTGCAAGGATAGATTGACTGGAATGGCCCTATATTCTCTGGAGTGTAGAAGCATGAGAGGTAATCTCATAGAAGCATACAAATCTGACAGGCCAGGTGTCTTGAGGCTAGTATCCTCTGGCTAGTGAGTCTACAATTGAGTATTTCTTCGGAAAGGCAACAGCCATTCCCTACCCCAGAAGCAATTGGGTGCGTGGTGATTTGAGTATATTGATAAAAAATTTTATGAACGTCAAAGAGTATAGCACAGGAAGTCCCTTCAGCCCACACTGGCTATGCTAACAAGACACCAAATTATCCTTTTAAACTTATAAAGTTCTTTTTTGTTTGCACATGATCCATATCCCTCCATTCCCTACATATTCATCTGCTTAATGATAAACCTACTTAAAAGCCTCTTCAATGTTAGTATCGTATCTGCCTCCAATACTATTGGCAGTCCATTCCAGATATTCACCACTCTTCCGGAAAAAAATTTGCCCTGCACCTCATGACGGAGTTTTGGCTGCCTTGCATAATCTTATAAAAGTCCATCTTGTCTCCCCTTAGTCTCCAGTGTTACAGAGAAAACAACCCAAGTTTGTCCAAATTCTCCTTATAGTACAGGCCCAGTAATCCAGGCAACATCCTGGCAAACTGCTCTGCACCCTCTCCAAAGCCTCCGGAGTCTTCTTGGAATGGGACAGACTTGCTCACAATATGCCAAGGGCAGCCTAAGTTAGTACATTTCAGATTCAGATTCAGATTCAGTTTATTGTCATTTATTGCACAAATGCAATGCAGTTAAAAAATGAGACAACGTTCCCCCAGAATGATATCTCAAAAGCATATGACAAAACAGACTACACCAGAAAATCCACGTAACGTTTGGCAATCCCCAATCCAGAGTCCGGAGATGCTGCTGCGTATTAATATTGCGCTACCGTCTAGCGAGTTCCCCGGAAAGGAGCTCCAAATTCACCAGACGAAAACAAGACCAAAAACTAAAGCTACAAGACCTGCACAAAACCACATAACTACAACATATAGTTACAACAGTGCAAATAATAGCATAATTGATAAAAAACAGACTATGGGTACAGTAAAAATAGTCCAAAGATGTTAAAGGACTGTAAGTTCAAAAGAAAATCACCACAGTTTCCACAAGTCCCCAGGCTCCCGACAGACTCGCCATCCCACGCCGGCGGCAGAAGGGAATACCCCCGCTATGGACTTCCAAGGCGCTGCACACAATGAAAGCTCCGTCGAAACCAGCCTCACAGATGCAGCACACACCGAAAGCAACCTGAGTCCGTTGAACCTCTGAGCTGACAACCATCCCCTCCGGCACAGCTTCTCCGAGCTCCATCCTCTGCCGAGCATATTAAGATGCCCCCGCCAACAGCCATCGACAACGCGACCTCGAGGACTGGGGGCCTGTTCTTCCCAGCAGAGTCCCGGACCTCACAGCAGCAGCAGCAACGAAGAAGGTCTTCCTGGAATTTCCCGATGTTCCTCCGTGCTCCCACATCCGTTTTCAATCGATTATGATTGCGCATGGCACCCCACTTCACAGTTAATCAGTTCCAGAGTGGCCAGTGCAAGCTGCGTCGCGCCGCCATCTTGGATCTGAAGTTTGCTTACTAAAAGATGAAAAAGATCTAGTTTTGTTTGTCACATGTACAGTATATCAAAACATTGAAACATAGAGTGAAATGTGTTTGTGAAACAGCTTGAATATTTGCTTGGGGCAGCCTGTAAGTATTGCCATGAGCTCTGTTGCCAACATAATGTGCCCATGACGCCCTAATTCTAAACTGTATATCTTTGGAATATGGGAGGGATCTGGAGCACACTTAGAAAATCTGCATGGTCACAGGGAGAACGTACAAACTCCTCAAATGGTGGCAGGACTTGAACCCTGATTGCTGCTCAGTGGCACTGTTACACTACTATACACCCTCCCTCCATGTGCTGTACTTATTATTGTCATATGTGCTGAGGTACAGGGAAAATCTCTGTTTACAGAGATCATTTCATCACAACAGTGCATTGAGGTAGTACAAGGGAAAACAATAACTGAATACTGAATAGTGTTCCAGTTACAGAGTGCAGTTCAGGTAAAAAATGAGGTGCAAACCTATGATGCAATAGATTGTGAGGCTGAGTCCATCTTATTCTATTGGGAATCAGGGTCTTATAACAGTGAGATAGAAGCTATCCTTCAGCCTGGTCGTACATACATTCAAGGTTTTCTACTTTCTGCCCGAGAGGAGAGGGAAACCGGGTGAATGTCTGGGGTAGGTGGGGTCTTTCATTGTTTTGGCTGCTTTACCAAGGCAGTGAGAAGTGTAGAGGAAAGTCTGGTTTCAGTGATGTGGACACAGCTCAGCACAACTCTGCAACATAACTTCCTGATTCTTGTGCACTGCCTGACAACTGAAAGCAGGCATGTCAGATGTCATCTTTGCCACCTTCTCGACTTAGAGATGCATGGACTTGAACCCAAAGGTCCTTCTATTCCACAGTTCTCTGTACATAAGGTGAACTGAGAGATGAGTGGGCCCCGGATGGGAGAGTGGACGAGATAAGGGTCAGTAATATCTTTGTTTCGGTACTGTTTAAACAATCCCTCATGTTTGCTTTAAGGTGTACAGATTTGGTATACTAGCAAAGTGTTTCAAGATTTATTGAGCTAACATGTTTTCTGATCTGTAAACCCATGAACACTTCCTCCCTACTTTACTCTCTTTTTGCACTTTTGAAAAATACGTTCTATTTAGAATGTAACGTAGTCATTTTTTTTGTATTGCATTTTACTATGACTGCAAAAAAAGTACGTTCTCACTGTGAACCACATAGGTTTCCTCCAGGTGTTCAGGTATCCTCTCAGAGTCCAAAGATGTACCAGCTAGTAGATTAATTGGTCAATGTAAATTGTTCTGTAATTATGCTAGGATTAAATCGGGTTGCTGGGCAGTGGGGCTTGTTGGGCTGGAAGGGCCTGTTCCGCACTGTACCTCGAACTAAACTAACAAATTTCATGACCTGCAATACTGTGCAAAAGTTTGGACACCTATATCTAGCTAGAGTGCCCAAGACTTCAGCACAGTATTTGTCAACGTGGAATTCTGCGAGTTTGAAAACCTGGCGAGAGTAAAGGATGTTGGGAATGGCGAGGGTGGAGTGCCATGCGGGGGCGGTGTGGTACAAGTGGTAGTGAAGGACTTCTGGGGGTTGGAAAGGTGAGCCCTGAGATGCCAGACAAGGTTATTTGATTCCAAGCAATTAAATTAGGGTTTATTGACCATTACAGAATGTCTTTCTGATGTTTCCCTCTCTCTCTCCCTTCCTCTTTTCCCAACGTGATTCCCCTCTCCCTGTCCCCTTCCCACTCCTAGTCCGCAGTAGAGACCCATATCAGAATGAGGCGTATCATCACTTGCATATGTCATGAAATTTGTGTTTTTGCGGCAGCATTACAGTGGAGGACATAAAATTATACCAGTACTATCCAAAAGTGTTAGGCACCCTAGCTATAAGTGCCTAACACTGTTGCACAGTATTGTGTGTCGGTGATTATAAACTTGATTCTGATTCTATAATGGGTATATTATTAGAATAGACAGCCAGGAGCTCCTTCCCAGGGTGAAATGGCTAATATAAGAGGACATAATTTTAAAGGGATTGAAAGAAGTTATAGGAGGGATGTTAGAGGTAGGTGAGTATGTGGAACGTGGTGGGATGGTCAAAACAGATAGTGAACAGCATTGTGTCAATGCCCAAAATTGTGCTGGGGGCATTCTGCAAGGGTTACCATTCTTCTGGTGCCAGATTAGTATGCCTGCAACTTGCTAACCCATACATCTTTGGAATGTGGGAGGAAACTGGGGGACCTGGGAGAAATCCATGCAGTCATGGGAGTATGTACAAACTCCTCAGAGAAAGGATTGATCCCTGATAGCTGGTGCTGTAATAGCGTTACACTAACTGCTACTGTGCAACCCTGTACATGGCTATTATTTAATCAAGAATTTTAGGTCTTGTAAAGCCAGGAGTATGATTCATCTTGTGAATGGTAATTCAGATTGGGGTCTTATAGATTACCACCTTGCTATTGCTGCCTGATGTCTTGTATTGCACAGTTTTGATGGCTTGGCTCTCTATTCATAGGAGAGTCTAGGATCTGAGGGCACAGCCTCAGAATAATAAGATGATCCTTTAGAACTGAGATGAGGGGTAATTTCTTCAGCCAGAGTGTGGTGAATCTGTGCGATTTGTTGCCATGGATGGATGTGGTGGCTGGATTACTGGACATTGAGACTGATAGGTTATTGGTTAGCGCAGAGGTTAAAGGGAGAATGGGATTGACTTTTTAAAAAAAAACATCGGACATGATTGAATGGTGGAGCAGACTCAATGGCTGAACAGCCAAATTCTGCTCCAATGTCTGGTGGTCTCGCTCGTGCATGACAGGAGGTTCACCAACACCAGGCCATTTTGTCCATTGACTATGTGCTATCAGAACCATCTGAAATCCAAAGCCAGCAGAGCTACTTTTTCCCTTTGAGGTATATATGTACCTTTCCCTCTTGAAGGATGTGCTTTGTGCTTGTTCGCCCTAACTATTCCCTACAGTGCTGCATAATCAAGGATGAACTTTATTTGCCATATACATTTATATGTATTAGAAAATTGCTGTGGTGTGATGGTGTGACATGTAACAAAAACAACATTCAGCAATTATAAGAAATTATATAAAAGTATAAAGAAATGTATATTAAAAAATGCTAATAAAGTTAGGGGCTAAAGGTTGGATATGGAAGAAAATGCCTAAATAGTAAATAAATATCTGCATTAACAACATTATAAAAAGTGGTTTAAAGCGTCTACAGTACAGTGACTGAGGTAATAGACAGAGAGGGGTATAGCTGGCTAACTAGAATGGTTGAGCAGATTAACAGCCTGGGGAAGAGACTTTAAGATGACATGAAATTATCGTTTGAATAGCCCTATAGCGTGTTCCGGAAGGGGGCTAGGGAAAAGGGAGTTGGCTGCGTGGCTGGAGTCTGCAATGTACTCAAACAATCTGGACGTGAAAGTAAAATCTCTAAATTTTCTGCTCTTGGCTCTGAGACTGAGTTAAGTCAATGCCACTGACTGCATAAAGTTAGGAGACCTAAACTTAGGAGCAAGTTCCCTTCAAGCCAAGCTATTCCTATATGGTTGGAAGGCAGATTTTTGTAGAGCAGCTGCGATACATTCTGTCAGATCATATTTAATCTGGTTCAAAGAAATTCGATAATATTTTACCGGAAATTCATTTTCCAAGAAAGGGCTAAGGCCTTTTGGGGAATTTTTTCCCAAGGAGCAATCAGAAGGACGATGGGCTGCATGGCCTTGTTGCCTTGTAATTCTCTTTTGTTAATGAGCCGTGTGAATGTTCAAAGCAAGAGTGTGATTGTCATTCCTCAGTAATTTAGGCAATCCCTCAATGAAACCTCTTTGTAAAGTCTGTGATCGTTTGGGTAAAACCTGGTGACCTGGCTTAAACCCATGAACACTACTATTTTTTCATTACTAAACATCTCTGTTGCTTCGTGCTCCCTCCCTCTCTCTTCCCCTCTTCCCAACCACGCAGAAGTCTTAGGCACATAGATATACAGCTAGGGTGCCCAAGACATTTGCACGGTACTGCAGTTATTTTATGTATTGCATTGTACTGCTGCCACAAAAATAAACAAATTTTATGACGTGAGTGATGATAAACATGATATGGGTCTCTGTTATGGACTGAAGGTGGGAAGGGGGCAGGGAGATGGAAATCATGGTTGGGAAGAGGAGAAGGGAGAGGGAGGAAGCAGAATGCACCAGAGACATTCTGTAATGATCAGTAAACCAATGCTTTGGGATCAAATGACTTTGCCTGGGTGTCTCAGGGCTGGGTATGTCTGCACTCGTGCCAACCCTTCTCTCTGGTACTCCTTCTATGCCTCCCGTCCCACGCTTCTTCCGCTGTTCTCCACCTTCACCATTCCCAGCATCCTTTACTCCCGCCAGATTTACAAACTCGCTGTTCGCTCCATGTTGACAATTACAGTACTGTGCAGAAGTCTTAGTCAGTCTAGCTATACAGTATATATGTGCCAAAGACTTTTGCACAGTGCTGCATTTAATTTATTTTTAATACATTTCTTTATGCAATATATAGTTTTTAAATTATTATGTATAGCAATGTACTGCTGCTGTAAAACAACAAATTTCACAACATATGCCAGTCACATTAAACCATTTTCTGATAGTAGAATGCCATTAAGATGGCCTAGGTTTTGAAGTTGCTTTGCTAATACTTCATCATTAATCTTACCTGTAGGTAGCTTCAGGTTTTTGATTAAAAAGTGGTCTTGAGGTTGCCTCTCCTGTCACTTGATAACCTTAGGTGATGTCTACACTCAGTCATACAACACAGAAACAAGCCATGTGACCCAACCCAATCCACACCCACAATCTAAGCTGGTGCATTTGCCCACTTTTGGCCCATATTTCTCTGCCTTTCCTATCTACTTCATTGCAATTTTTTAATGAATTGATCTGAATGAACAGTGTGATTTTCAGTCTGTCTCAGTACATATGGCAATAGTAAGCCAATTTAACAATTTAATGTCTCTTAATGAGAAGTTAGGTTTGAATTCACTAGAGTTTAAAGAATGTGGGTGGGATCTTATTGAAGAGCATAAAATTCAAATGGGGCTCGACAGTCTGGATATAGGAGGAAGATGCCTGTTGGTTCTGGCCTGTACTAGTGTGTAGAAAAATGAGGGGAGGGTCGCTTTGAATATTAAAAGGCCTAGACAGAGTTTTAGTTAGTGGGGTGGTGTTGCGTCTTTACCAAAGGAGGTGTAAGGCTCCTCGTCCCGCCGTAAGACCGTAAATCACTTTTGGGCTAAGGTGAATTACCTGCTTGGCTCCCCTCCCCCAATTAGGGTCACGTGAAGCCACGGGAGCAGGTGGTGGATAGTCTTATGAGCAGCTGGTGCAGATTACAAGTCCTGGTTGTGTGACCACTGACACCGGGCTGGTGTCATCTGCTCTGTAAAGACACAGCCCAGAAGAAGGCAGTGGTAAACCACTTCTGTAGAACAATTTCCCAAGAACAATCCTGGTTAGAGACTGTGATCGCCTACTTTATACAACACAGCACATATGATGATGAGATAGAGTGGATGTGGAGCGGATGTTTCCAATAATGGGAGAGTCTAGCATCAGAGAGTACAGCTTCAGAGTGCAAGCATATCCCTTTAGAACAGAAATAAAGAGTAATTTATTTAGCAGGACTGTGGTGAGTCTGTGAAATTCATGGTCCCACAGCTGGCTGTAGCAGTCAGGTCATTGGGTATATTTTAAAGCTGAGGTTGACAGATTCTTGATTTGTAATTGTCTCAAAGGTTATGGGGAAAAAGGAAATAGAATAGAGTTGAAAGGGAAAGTAAATCAGCTGTGATTGAATTGATGGGCCAAATGGCCTAATTCTGCTCCTGGGTGCTGCAGTCTTAGGATCTCTTTCCCTGGCTGGGGTCTGGAACTAAATATTACAACTTCAGGAAGCAGGGTAAGACATTTAGTGATGGAGTAATACAGCAAGTTTACAGATCCTTTAGCCTAACGTGCCATCCAAAATTCCCATCTAAGCTGGACCCATTTGACCCATATCCCAAATAACATTTCCTAATGTGTAGCTGTCCAAGTGTTGTTAAGGTACATGCCTTACCTTGGCAGTTTGTTCCGTTTATGTACAACCCTCAAGGTGAAAAATTTGCCTCTCAGGTTCCTACTAAATCTTTCCCCTTTCAGCTTAAAACCCATACCTTCTAGTTCCTGATTCTCCAACCCTGGAGATGTTCACCTTATCTGTGATCCTTGCAATTTTAAACACCTCTATATTATCACTCCTCAATTCTACTGTCGTCTCTAGTGAATAACATCCTAGTCTGCTTGACCCCTCTCCCAATTCTGGCCTTGTGACTTTTCCAAATTTTAATAACACCAATGTGTTGAGGCACAGAAGGAATTTGTGATTTCCTCCCTAAGTTCCTTCACTCTTGGCGCTTGTTAAAACACATCTGTTCAACCAAGTCTTTGGCCATTTGTCCCAGCATCCATGTAAGTATTTTCATGTTCGTGCTTTTTACCGAATGTATGCGACAGCTCACAGGTAGCTAAAAAGTTAAGAAATCTGACTACGAACATCACTAAAGATATCTTTTCTGAGGTAAATTGTGTTTAATTATCATGCAAACAGTGAAGGGGCAAGTGATGGTGAGGCGAGTTTGGGAGATGAGCCGGGATGGTGTGTTGCAGAATCATTGCAGATGGAGTTCTGATGCCTGTGCAGCTGGCCTTGGTGTGAGGAAGAATTGCTCTGAGCACCGAGAAGCTGGGGCCCGGGTAGAGGAGATTTGATACCCATACAATTAGCTCTGGTGTTAGGCTGGATCACTCTGGGCGCTGAGCTGATTTGGAGAACTTGAGAGTGGCTTCAGACTGGGCAGCAAAATCTGGGCCTGGAGAATGTTGTAGGGTTGGGGCTTAGACTACGGCGCCTTTGCAATAGCAAGGTCCTAGTTCCAGGTACGATCAGCTGTTTAAATGGCGGCCCAGATTGGAGGCGAGAGCCTATTTTGCTTACTCTTTGCAAAGTTCGGTCATCTCTCCAGGGCGCTGGAGCCTTCCATTGTTCCATTGTCTGGTTAATTAAACGCTGTCCCAGATTGAAAGAAAAGGCTTGGTGTCAGGATCCAAGGGGAGAGCCGATTTTGCTCACTCTCTGCGATGGTCATTCCTCTCTCCGTGGCACTGAGGCTATGAAGACTGTCCTGGCTGCTGTGCTCCGTGCCAGCTAATACGATGGGCTGATACCGCCAGGCTGCTCTGGGGTTCTGATCTGAGAAATCAATTTGGTTCAAAGTGTCGTTCACTTCAGTTGTTGGCATGACTTGTGTTTTGGTTTTTTTCTCTCTTATGCTTCGGATATTGGTCTTTTATTTTTTTTCTTTAATTGAGTTCTTTTGGGTTTCTTGCTTCGTGGCTATCTGTGAGCAAACAAATCTCAAGGATGTATAATTTATATGTCCTTTAATAATAAATGAACTTTGAATCTTTCTTTAAAGCATTATTTTAAACAATGGTGGCACACTAGTGTAGTGGTTAGAATAATGCTATTATAGCACCAGCATCTTGGGTTCAATTTTCGCCACTATCTGTAAAGTTTATACTTTCTTCCCATGAAGGAATGGGATTCCTCCAGATGCACCAGTTTCCTCCTGCACTCCGAAGATGTACGGATTAGTGAGTTTATTGATCACATGATTGTAATTAGGTGGCGTAGGATGTTGTGCTGGAAGGGCCTGTTACCATTCTGCATCTGTAAATAAAAAAATTATGATGCAGATGGAAGCCCAATGCTGGTCAAAATGGACTGGAGGTTAATCCCATTTGGTAGCTATTTATCCTTCAGTGCTCTTGACGAAGGATCTCGGCCTTACTTCCCCTCTATAGACGCTGCCTGACCTGCTGAGCTCCCCCAGCATTTTGTGTGTGTTGCTCAAGATTTCCAACATCTGCAGAATCTCTTGTGTTTACCTTTTAACCGCTTATGCAGGTTCTTAAATATACCATGGAGTTCTTGCCTCTGCCACCATGTCAGGCATTGAATTCCAAACCCCCACCAGGAGCGTTTGGTCAGATGCCAGTGAAGTGCCTTCGGGCTTTCTTAATTCACTGTGTTAAAGGTGCTATATAAATGGACGTTATTATAGTTGGCCTGCAGTTTCCTTCCTTTGTACATAAATGTTTCCATCTGAATGGAAATCTTACATTTATACTTCAATTCCGAGAGGGTTTGTGTGTGCCAGCAGCATCACTTGGCAAGCGCGAGCACCACATTTTTAGATTCTTGTGTAACCTCGGCGTGTGCGGTTTCCAGTTCAATGTCTAACCTGCAGATATAGGCAGCTGTTGCGCTTGCACTAGCCGCCATTGCTAAAATAGTTCACGAACATCCCAGGACTCAACTGTCCGTGTACCCTCTTAAATTAGAGAAGTACAGCACAGGAACAGGCCCTTCAGCCCACTATCTCTGTACCAGACTCAACACTGAATTGAACAAGTTCTCTTCTGCCTGGATCTGATCCCTATCCCTCTGTTCCTTGCATATTCATGTATCCATCCAGCAGCCTCGTATCTACTTCTGTCACCACCTCTGGCAGACCGCTCATTCCTGGCACCCACCTCTGTGTGTTTATATATAAAAAAAAAGAAAATGTATACTTGCCCCACACATCTTGTAGAACATTACAGCACAGTAACACAGGCCTCTGGCTCACAATAATGTTGTGCCGACCTTTTAACCTACTCCATGATCAATCTAATGCTTCCGCAATCTAATCATCCATGTCCGTCTAAGAGTCTCTAAGTGTCCCTACTGCATCTGCCTCTAAAAACTCATCACTCAGTTTGTTTAAAAAAAGAAAAATAAACTGCGTCTTGTATTCCCCCTACAGTCACCTTAAAATTATGTCCCCTCCATTAGCATTTCCGCCCTGGCCTGGCAAAAAGTCTCTGGCTGTCCACTTGATCTATACCTCTTACATTCTTGTACACCTCTATCAAGTTCTCCTCTTATCCTCCACTCCAAACCTTCCCCCCTCACCTTAACGCTATCCCTCTAATACGTGACATTTCTACCCTGGGTTGAGGGGTGGGGGGAATAAAGATTCTGACTGCCCACCCTATCTCTGCCTCTCAATTTTATAAACTTCTACTGGGTCTCCCCTCAGCCTCTGATACTCCAGGGGAAAGAACCCAATTCTGTCCAAACTTACTTTCAGCTCGCACCAGGTAGCATCCTGGTAATCCTCTTCTGAACTATTTCCTAAGCCATCCTTCCTGTAATGTAGTGGCCAGAACTGCACCCAATACTCCATGTGCAGCCTAATCAATGTTTGATGCAACTGCAGTATGATTTCTTGATGCCTGTACTCAGCTCCCCAGCCAATGAAAGCAAGCATGTCATATGCTTTCTGTACCACCCTCCCTACTTGTGTGGCTGCTTTCAGTTTGCTGTGGCAAATGGGGTAAGGCTGCTTGCAGAGGGTCACTGAAAAGGCTTCAGTTACTACTTGGGTCATTCGTTCTGAGCCCCTGGAGTATGTGGTGTTAGTGGACCTGAACATCTGTGCAGTGAGGCTGGGACTGTCATTAAATGATGCCAATTGTCCTGGGTGTTGGAAGTCCAAAAACGAAAATCCTAAACATTCTGGAGGAAATAAGCATCTACGGAAATGAATAAACAGTCAATGTTTCAGGGCAAGGCCCTTCATCAGGACTGGAAAGGATGGGGGGAAACTGCCAGAATGAGGAAGGAGAAGAAAATAGAAGGTGATTGGTAGATGGCAGAGTGGGGATGTAGTGAGAAGCTGGGAAGTGATTGGTAGAAAAGGCAAAGGACAGGTTTGGAAGGAATCTGAGAGGAGAGAGGACCTTTGGCAAAAGGGAAGGAGGAGTGGCACCAGGGGGAGGTGAGAAGAAGAGGCAAGAATGGGGAACTGAAGAAGATTGAAAGGGAGGGGAAAAATTGCTGGAAGCTGGAGAAATTGATGTTCATGCCATAGGTTAGAGTAGTGGTCACCAACCTTTTTAAGCCCAAGATCCCCTACCTTGGCCTTAGTGAGAGGCAAGATCGACCCCAGATCGATTAGTTACACGCATGCGCACCGGGGCAGAAAAGACCGGAAATAAAACCCTGCAACCTGGAAGTAGAAATAATGTATTAAACACTGGGGTACCCTCCCTCTTTTGCACAGCAGACCGGCTGACGTGGTGGGGGTGGTGTTAAATACGACGGGAATACAGCAGGACCGGCTGACGGTGGGGGGGTGATGTTAAATACGACGGGAATACAGCAGGACCGGCTGACGGGGGGGGGGGGGTGGTGGTGTTAAATATGACGGGAATACAGCAGGACCGGCTGACGGAGGGGAGGGGGGGGGGTGGTGTTAAATATGACGGGAATACAGCAGGACCGGCTGACGAGGGGGGGTGGTGTTAAATACGACGGAAATACAGCAGGACCGGCTGACGGGGGGGGTGGTGTTAAATACGATGGGAATACAGCAGGACCGGCTGATGGGGGGGGGGGGGTGGTGTTAAATACGACGGGAATACAGCAGGACCGGCTGATGGGGGGGGGGGGGGGGGTGGTGATAAATATGACGGGAATACAGCAGGACCGGCTGACGAGGGGGGGTGGTGTTAAATACGACGGGAATACAGCAGGACAGGCTGACGAAGGGGGATGGTGTTAAATACGATGGGAATACAGCAATACTTGAATCAGATTCCTTATGTCCTGTCTATTCCGCAATTTAGTTTTCATGGCTCTCGGCACTTAGCTGCTGTCCCGCTTGCTCACAATTTTTCTGCTGAAAAAACACAACGGGTTTGTCTTTAAGTGTAGGGTGATTGGACTCATATTTTTTCCTCGCGGCCCAGTGGTTGGGGACCACTGAGGTACACTGTGTAGAGCGTGGCGGGGGAGCTACATGCATGCGCACCGGGAAGAAAGAACGGAAATAAAATCCTGCAACCCAGAAACAATCTCTCAACAGTATTTGTGTGTGTATTTTTAATTTTTTTTCGGGATCTACTTGGAAAGTCTCAAAGATCGACCAGTCGATCGTGATTGATGGGTTGGCGACCACTAGGTTAGAGGCTGTCTAGACAGAATTATTTTCCACTTCTCTTTCAACCGGTTATTCATTTGCGTAGATGCTGCCTGACCTGCTGGATTCCTCCACCACTTTTTGCGTATTGTTCTGGATTTCCAGCACTTGCAGAGTCTCTGGTGTTTATGAAAATCCTAAATGCTTGAAAAGCATGTTTCTCCTTCTGTGGAGTGTTCTACATTTTCTTTGGGTACTCGGCACAGTCACCAGGGAGAATACTTGATTCCCAAGATTCAAATCCTGTTCCCTTACCGTCTTAAAGTTTGTTTCTGAGAAAATGCTTAAATGTAAAGCTCTTCTTCCTCTTTCGTTCCCTCAGGTTTGCATCTGGTGTTCTGTTTGTCAGAATCAGGGTTTTTTTTTAATCACTGATGTGAAATTTGGTGTTTTGTGACAGCACTGTAAGAGTATAAGATATTAATACTATGTTAGGATAAAAAAATGAAATAGAGGTATAAGAGCAATAGTGAAGTAGTGTTTAAAAAAACTAAAGTAATAGTTCCAAAGGTGAATAGTGAGGTCGTGTTCGTGAGTTCATGGACCATTCAAATGTTTGATGGCAGAGATGAAGAATCTGTTCCTAAATCAGTTTCTTCAGACTCCTGTACCATCTCCCTGATGATAGTAATGAGCCGAGGACATTTTCATTAATGATTTTATTGATCGGATCTGACATTGCCTTTCCTTGCTGCTTTTTATGGAGTTGGTGGCCAGTAGCTGTTGTTGACACAACTTCAATCAAACTCAGTGCACACACAAAAAATGCTAGAGGAACTCAGCAAGTCAGGCAGCATCTATGGAGGAGAATAAACAGTTGTCATTTCAGGTAGAGACCCTTCATTAGGATTGGAAAGGAAAAGGGCAGAAGGCAGAAAATGAAAATGGAAGTGGGAAGACTTGCTGGGTTCCTCCAGCATTTTACATGTTCCTGAAGAATTCCAGCATCTGCAGAACCTCTTGTGTGTTTATATTTAAAACTCCATGCATGTCCTGATGGAGGGTTTTGAGCTGAAGTGTGGACAGATTTTCCTTCGACAGATGCTACTCAACCTGCCAAGTTCCTCCAGATCCTTTGTTGCTTCATCCCACATTGTGTTGGGTTGGAACTGGTTGAAGATTGTTGTGTTGGTTGAAATCAGCTGATGCACCAATCCTGGTCAGTGTCAAAGAATGCAAGATTTTCTCTATTTGTTTTCAATTGTATGTAATGAAGGTGGGCACATTTGTGGAGGGGAATGAACAGTTGACGTTTGGGGCTAAGATCCTTCATCCAGATGATTTTTGGACTGAACATCAACTGTTTATTCCCCTTCATAAATGCTGCCTGACCAGTTAAGTTCCTCCAGCAAGTTGTGTGTGTTGCTCAAGATTTCCAGCATCTGCAGAATCCCTGGTGTTTGTGGGCACGTTTGCATGGTTGGGCTCGTTCTGCACACACTGCCACCCACCCCAGCCAGAGTTCTTCAACAGTACCCACAACTCAAAGTTCAACAACAGCTTCTTCCCCACTGCCATCAGGTTCCTGAACTGACCTGACAACCCCCAACACCATTAAAAAAAAATTATTTTATTGAGATACAGCGTGGAATCGTCCCTTCTGACCTTTCAAGCCGCATTGACCAAGCAATTCACCAATTTATTCCTGGCTTAATCACAGGACAATTTACAATGACCAACTAACCTACCAGCTGGTAAGTCTTTGGACTGTAGGAGGAAACTGGAACACCTGGAGGAAACCTGCATGGTTATGGGGAGAATGTACAAACTTCTTACAGGTAGTGGGAATTGAACCTGGGACAGCTAACCACTACACTACCTCCTGGTGTATTTCCCTCAGCCTGCATTATTACATAAATTACATAAACAAATTAACATGAATTATGTGTTTTGTAAGTTATATATAATTTACATTAGTTTAAATGCAAGTAATTTATGTTGCTGCTGTAGAAAGCTAATATTCATGCATTTATGTCCTAGGTCTTGAATGCAATGACCTTTATGCAATAGCACACTCAGAGTGCCTTAGTGAAACTACAGACCAATTTTTATCATCTTAGCCAGGAAAGGGTACATTGGACTGATGAATTGATTCTTGTGCTAGTGGGATTGTTGTGAGTCACTGTCACAGAGCGTGGAAACAGACCTCTTTGTCTAACTGGTTCATATCAATCAAGTTGACCATTTGAGCTGGGCGTAGCAGCCTGCCTGATGGCCTCTCCATCCTTTCAAGGGCACAAAGGACACGGGAGTAAAGGCATGGAGAACACCACCACTGGGAAGTTGCCCTCCAAGCCAGATGCCACCCTGACTTGGAAATGCATTGCCGTCCCTCCTCAGTTGTTGGGTCAATTCTGGAACTCTTTACAAATCTACAAAGCCCAGTAATTCAGATAGTTTACTGGGATGGATGCCACCGGAAGATTCATTCTTCCTCCCCACCCATTATTACCTGTCACCTGCCAGGTTAAGTTCCTTCTCCTTCCTTCCCCCTCCCCTCCACCTTTTTCTGCTCCTTCGCCCTTTTTAGTCCCGATGCAGGGTCCTGGCCCGAAACTTCAACTGATTATAGATGCCTAATTTGCTGAGTTCCTTCAGCATGTTGTGTTGCTTAAAATTATGTTTTTCTTGGGGGTCAAGTAAAAGGAAAAGTGCTTTGAAAAAATTGTGGACTTTCCATGTTATCTTTTACTTTTCTAATTATCCTTTTGTTTTCTTTTCTCTTGCTTTGCTTCTGCAGTAGTTAAAGATTACAAGGGAGCGTTGCTGCAGAATTTGAGGCCAGCAGCAGTGGTCGAAAAGGAGCTCGCAGTGGCAGAGTCAGAAGGAGCTGTAAACCAGGATGTGACTCCAGCAGCAAGCACTCCAGAGGTAAGAAGCTGAGCAGATACCACAGCACAGACCTGCTGGGTCCAGGCAAGGAGACAGGAAAGCAAAAACAGCAGATACTGCAAATCTGAAATCAAAGCAAAATCCTAGACATACTCAGCAAGTCAGGCAGTACCTATGGAGAATGAAATAGAATTAGTTTTTAGGTTAATAACTTCTCAAAAAAACTTGGGAAATTGGACAGAGATGGCTACTTAGCTGTTCAAACCTAGACTATGATACAGTATAATAATGGTTTAGCTACTTTGAGGAATTTTCTCTTGTGTGCCAGTTCCTCATAACTCTCCATTATTTAATCTTTCAAATATTAAACATATCTAATTATCTGGTCTTCTCCATCCTCGGGGCAGAGGATATCAGAGGTTTCCTCTGTCTGGGCAAAGACATTTCTATGGAGCTCTGTTTTAAATGACTACTCCCTTATTTTGTTGTAATATCCCCTCATTTACAACTCTCCCACCAGTAAACATTTCCATTTCAGATCAGATTTAGACTTATTCATCACATGTACATTGAAATGTACAATGAAAGTTAACAAACAACACAACCCAGGGATGTGCTGGAAGCAGCCCACGAGTGTCGGCACATATTCCATGGCCACACTTGTGGGTTGTCCCCAGCACATCCTTGGGTTGTGTTGGTTGTTAACGCACACAACACTTTGCACTGTATGTTTCAATGTACGTGTGATAAGCACAGCATGTTTATAATGCTCAGCAGAACACAGAGCATAGCAAAACAGAACATACCAAGCTAAGAAGCAATACCTACCCTGTCGGATCAGGTATGTTGGAATAAGGTCATCCTCATCCTCTAAATTCCAAGAAATACAGAACCAAACTGCCTAGCCTCTCTTAATAGTTCAGCCCTTTAATCCCAGGAATTAAGATTCAAGATTGTTTAATGTTTTATTTCCCAGTACTCAAGTGTAAAGGAGAATGAAATAATTGTTACTCTGGATCTGATGAAGCAGAAAAAAAGCCACAAAAAGATGTATAGAACACAATAATAAAAAGCACAATAAAAATAAATCCATAAGATTGCTTATGTACATTAATTGTACTTAAGGTGATCCTAGGTACAAGAGTGTCTGTATGTAAGGTGACACTGACAGAAAATGATGAAATGGTGGTGGTGGTTGCTGGTTTTAGTGGGTCTAGGTGTTGATTAGCGTGGTGAATCTCCTTTGGTTGCCTCCAGACTGTACACAACATTCCAGGTATTGCCTCACTCATACCCCGTGCAACCTCCGTATTCTTAAACTCAGCTCCTTTCTGCTGTATGCCACCTTAACTCACTTTGGACCTGCCTAACTCTCCGTAATTGCTGCAATAAAATGCCTAGATCACCAGAAAAATGAGAAATGGAATAGATTTTAAGCTGCAGAGAAAGTTAGGAGGGCCATATTTATTTAAATTTTTACTATTTAAGAAAGTGTAAATGCTTGTGATATGCTTTTCACTTCTCTTAATTTACCTTCCTGACATCCTGCTTGAGTTTGATGGTTTACGAGACTTCCGTACCCTTTGGGGGCAGGGTGGAATGTTCAAGTTCAATTGTTATTCAGCTATACTCATTTGTGCAGCTAAATAGAACAATGTATCTCTGGGGCCAAGATTCAACATCTAGTACGTGACACATACAATTATGATAGTACTTACAGTCTTAAGAAAATAACTTTAGCCCAAGTCCTTGAGTGGCATGGCCTGAAGATTGATAGGGGGTTGTGGTCCTGGAGCCACGTTTCTACAAGTGCAAGCATGTAGCAGTTCCTCATTATATCCCATGGTTCAGAATTTGCTTCACTGGTATAGGTTGGCAATAGGACGCCACGGAGCATAGCAGGTAGAAAAACAGTGTTGAAATTCAGACATTTCAGAGTTCAGATTTCAGTTCCAGTGTCCTCTGTAAGGAGTTTGTACATTCTCCTCGTGAACTGCATGGATTTCCTGTGGGTGCTCCAGTTTCTTCACATGGTCCAAAGATGCACTGGTTAGTAGGTCTTATGGAAATGTTTGTTTGATGATGAACTTCAATTAAAAAAAATAAACTACAGAAGAATTTTTTTTTAAAAAAGTAAATTGTGCCCTGATTAGACTAGGGTTAAATAAGTGGGTTACTGGGCAGTGTGGTCATTGGTTTGAAAGGGCAGGTTCCACACAGTATCTCTAAGTTTAAAACAAAAATAGGTAATGGACATCTAATCACCTCACTCATTCACGGAGTGAATTAGATAATTTTTTTCAGGTGCTTTGGCATCCACCAGGCTAATACCATCTAATAGATATCTTTGAGCTGAAATTTATTGCTGTTTAATCCATCTCAAATATCGTGGTTGTAATCACCAGTCTTATTTGTAAGGGAGAATGCTTTGGAAAGGGTTAGTGGTTCTTGCCTTCATCTGCTTTCAAAGTTTGCTGGTGCAAAGTTTTATTTCATAGTATCTGATGACTGTTGAAATGGGAGATTAGTGCTCAGTCTGTAGCTAAGCTGCAGATGGAAATTCAGTGTAATATATCTGATATATTGTTTCCGCAGAAAGATTGTCTATCTACAGTACCGAGCCACTTAATAAAACAGTGAATAGATGCAGATTTGCTTATCATGTGTACATCTAAACATACAGTGAAATGCCTCATCTGGGCTAACAACCAGCATACCCAACAAAGTGCTGCGGGTAGCCTGTGGAAGTCCAAATTAAAGAAAAATTTATTATCCGAGCTCGTATATGTGTCACCACATAAAACGCTGAGATTCTTTTTCCTCCGGGCATACTCAGCAAATCTATAGAACAGGATCAATGAACAACAAACTGTGCAGATGCAGATATAAATAAATAGCAATAAATAATGAATATGAAACAACAAGGTAAAAAGTCCTTAAAACTGAGACCATTGGTTGTGGGAACACCAGGAATAGAATGAGTGTAGTTATCCCCTTTTGTTCAAGAGCCTGATGGTTGAGGGGTAGTAACTGTTCTTGAACCTGGTTCTGTGCGCCCAGAGGCATCTTCTACCTTGTGAAGCAGCGAGAAAAGAACATGGCCTGGGTGATGGATGTTGCTTTTCTATGACAATGTTTCATGTAGATGTGCTCAATGGTTGGGAGGGCTTTATCCGTGATGCACTGGGCAGAATCCCCTACTTTTTGTAGGATTTTTTGCTCAAAGGCATTGTTGTTTCCATACCAGACCGTAATGCAGCCAGTTGACACACTCCACCACACATCTACAGAAGTCTGACAAGCTTTTGATGTCATACCAAATCTCCGCAGTCTCCTGAGGAAGTAGAGGCGCTGTCGTGCTTTATTTGCAATTATATTTGTACGATGGGTCCAGGACACATCCTGTGAGATGGTGACACCCAGAAATTTAAAGTTACTGACGCTCTCCACCTCTGATCCTCCAATGACTATTGGCTTAAGGACCTCTGGTTACCCTCTCCTGAAGTCTACAATCAGTTTCTTGGTCTTATTGACATTGACTGAGAGGTTGTTGTTATGGCACCGCTCAATCTCCCTTCTGTGTGCAGATTCAATCACCACCTTTGATATGGCCCACAACAGTGGCGTCATTAGCAAACTTGTTGGAGCTGTACTTAGCCACACAGTCGTGGGTGTAAAGCAAGTAGAATAGGGGGCTAAGTACACATCCCTGTGGTGATGGAGATTGTGGAGGATATGTTTTTGCCAATCCAAACTGATTGAAGTCTGTAAGTGAGGAAATCCAGGATCCATTTGCACAAAGGGGTATTGAGGCTCAGGTCTTAGAGTTTACTGATTAGTTTTGAAGGGCTGATGGTTTTAATGCTGAACTGTAGTTGGTAAAGAGCATCCTGACGTATGCATCTTTGCTGTCCAGATGTTCCAAGGTTGTGTGAAGAGACAATGAGGTGGCATCTGCTGTGGACCTGTTGCTTAGTTAGGCAAATTGGAGCAGATTCAAGTCACCATTCAGACAGGAGCTGATATACTTCAACACCAGCCTCTCAAAACACTTCATCACTGTGGATGTAAGTGTCACTGGGCGTAGTCATTGAGGCAGGTTACCACGCTCTTCTTGGGCACTCATATGATTGAAGCCTGCTTGAAGTAGGTGGGTACCACACACTGCCAGAGTGAGAGGTTGAAGATATCTGTGCCAGTTGGTTGGCATAGGTCTTCAGTACTCAGCCAGGTTCTCTTGTCCGGACCAGATGCTTTCCTTGGATTTACTCTCTTGAAGGCAGCTCACATGGCATCTTCAGATACTGAGACCAAAGAATCGTGAGGCATGAGGGTGCGTGATGATTCCTCCCTGTTCTGGTGGTCAAAGTGAGGATAGATGGCATTGAGCTCATCTGGAAGCGAAGCTCTGCTGTCCCTTATGTCACAAGATTTAACTACTTTATGTAGGAGGTTATGGCATTCAAACCCTGCCACAGCTGTCAAGCATCCCTCGTTGATTCTATTCTAGTCTATAATCTCCACTTCGACCTTGAGGTGGCTTTCTGGAGATCATACCTGCACCTCTTGTAGCATTCTTGACGAGCAGACTTGAATGCCTCTGCTCTGGCTCTCAGCAAATTCTTGATTTCACAGTTCATCTAGGGCTTCTTGTTGGAGTTAACCCGGAACGACTTTGTAGGACACACTCCATCCACAGCTGTTTTAATAAAGTCTGTTATGACCCTGGTGTAGTCATTCAGGTCCTCAGATGAATTCTTGAACATGGCCCAGTCCAGTGACTCAGAGCAATCCTCTATCCATTTATCTGCTTCCTGGTTGTTTTGATCTCTGGAGCCTTGCTTTTAAGGTCTGTTTGTATGCAAATTGTAAGAGTGTAGCCAAATTGTCTGATTTACCAAAATGCGGTCTTGGAAAGGAGTGGTAGGAATACTGTATTGCAGTGTAGCAGTGATCTAGTATGTTGGGACTTTGATTTTGACACATGCAGTCCTCTCACCCCAAAGCAGGGTGTCTTAGGCCTCCAGTGGACTAGAACAGCAATACCATAGTACAGCATAATACAAGTAATATGTTACAGTACTATCATCAAATGTAACCTATTTAAACACAGAAAAAAAATAATAAAAGCACTAGAAGAGATATTCTTTCCGTAGACTTTGTGAGGACAGCTGGCAACCCTTGTCATGCAGTGCAATGAGAGAGTTACTTGTGTCAGCAACATTGCAGGCACCTAGCATTGATAAGCTGCATTCACATGAAAAGAACATAAGAACATGAATTAAACACAAATGATACACATTTTGACAAAAAAAAATAGCACAATTAGAATCAAATAAAACAAATTCCATTTTAAAGCAAATTGCCATCCAATTCATAAGTTCAACTCCAGGGTGGAGCAGTGTTGGCCTGTGCTTTGCTTCATGAGATCTTGATCAAGGGGCTTTATTATTAGAGGAGCTGTGTTTTAGATGAGTTTTTAAACTGATTTTAATGATGTCTCAGTTTTAAGGTTCTTCCCTCTTGGATGAGTGTACTCCTATTTTTAGAAGCAGAGGAGTTGTTTTTGGCATCCTGTTAATGACTGCAATACCAATGTAACCCTTTCTTCCCACATAGCTCATCCACGTGCCATCTAATAGTCCTTTAAATGAACCTAATGTGTCTGTGTCTACCACCGCTTCTGGCATCATGTTACATGCACCTACCACTCATTGTTTTTAAAAAAAAATCTGACATTCCTCCATGTTTTCCTCCAATCACCTTAAAATTACCCCCCTTGCATTTCCCATTTACTCTCTGAGATAGAGTATGTGGCTATCCACCTGATCAATGCCCCATATCATCTTGTTGCCTCTATCAAGTCACCACTCAACCTCCTGTTTCAAAAAAAAAGCCCTAGTTTGCACAACCTTTCCTCATCTGACATGTTCTCCAATCCAGGAAACATCTTGATAAACCTCCTCTCTAAAGCCTCCTATAATGAGGCAACCAAAGCTGAATACATTACCTCAAGCATGGTCTAACCAGGGTTTTGCTGAGTTGCAATATTAACTTGTGGCTCTTGAATCCTCTGTCCCAACTAATGAAGACACCATGTGGCTTCTTAGCCACGCTATCAGCTTGTGATAGTCCTCAGTCTTTTTTTCAACTGCAGAATATCTGAGTGAGTAAAGAAGAGGCAGTGTGCATTGTTCGTGCAAGCTTTTCTTTGCTGCTGTGTTCTCTGTAATGCCATGGCAACAGTGCTTATTTTCATTGGCTCTAAATCGTTTTGGGATGTTCTGAGATTGTGAAATTTGCAATAGTAAATCACTTCATTTTTCCTGATTTTTATTTTCCTCCTACTGTTCCCATCTTCTTGAAGTCTAGTTGTGTTTTCCTTGTCTATCACCAGTTATAAAAAGATCAAGTTTAAATGGTTTTGCCAAGAGAAGTGATGATAAGCTGCTACATAAACATCTGTTTTTTGTTTCTTAACCAGAATGTGGCGGTAAGTGTGAAACTCTTCATTCGTCAGACTTGGCGCCGCTGTGTGATTGATGCCTCTGCTGGCGGTCTCAATAAGGCGGATGGGAGTGCAGGGAAGGAAGTTGTTGCTCATGTAGTTTGGAATTTGAGCCTTGATCAGACTGAAGGCTTCTGGCTTGAAAGGTCAGGAGCGAAAGATGCAGTGAGTTCCTTCCCTGCAACAGCTGCCTATGGCAGGATGTAACGTATGAGGAGCATCCAAGGAAAGATGAGTTAGCCCTGGACAGGGTCCAGAGGCAATTCACAAGAATGATCAGGGAATGAAAGGTTTAACATATGGGGGTCATTTGATGTAAATGGATTTGTATGATACAGTTAAAACTAACTGAGTACTGGAAGGTCTGGATAGAGTGAACATGCAGTGGATGTTTCCATTAGTAGGAGAGTCTGGGATCTAGGGGCATAGCCTTAGTATAAGGGGACATCATTTTAGAACTGAGATGTGAAGAGATTTCTTTAGCCAGAGGGTCGTGAATCTGTGCTGCTGTGGAGGCCAAGTTATTGAGTGTATTTAAGGCAGAGTTTGATAGGTTCTTAATTGGTAAAGGATGAGGGTAAAGGTTATGGGGAGAAAGATGGAAATGGGATTGATTTAAAAAAAAAATAGATCTGCCATGATTGAATGGTGGAGCAGATCTGACGAACTGAATGGCCTATTCTGCTCCTGCATAGAGGAACCCACACATCAAACTGGGTATCCTCAGCAATGCCCCAGCTTGCTGCATTCCTGGAGGGGATGTAAGATTTCTTTAAATATAAGATTAGTTTCATTTGTCACATGTACATCGAAACATACAGTGAAATGCATTGTTTGTGTCATTGACCAACACGGTCGGAGTCAGCCTATAAGTGTCACCATGCTTCAGCATCAACATATCATGTCTGCATCTTACCTTAACCTGTATGCCTTTGGTACGAGGAGGAAACTGGAGCACCCAGAGGAAACCCACGTGGTCACAGCAAGAACATAAAATTTCCTTACAGACAGTGGTGGGAGTTGAACCGGATTTTACAGCTTGTGCCGTAAAGCTTTATGTTAACCACTCCACTACCATGTCACCTCACCAGAGGAATGCGACACCATCAGAGAACAATGCTTTCAATGGAAAATTAGATAATTTCTTCAGTTCAATGATGTAAAGAATAGGGGAGTTTGCTCATTTATTGTCAAAGTATACAACTTGAAATTCTTCTCTGGGTAGCCATGAAACCCAAGAAAGAAAAGAAGGGTAACACAGACAGCACCCCCCAACAATCCCTCGTCCCCGCACAAAAAATGAACAAAAATGAAACAGGCACGTCAACCCCCCCAGTCCCTCCAACCTCACAAAACAACCAAACAAACAAAACATTGACCCCCAAATCCCTCCTCTCGCACAAAAAACACAAGAAAGATTGGGCAAAAAACACAGAATATAAAAAACTATAAGACTGAAGGGAAAAAAAAGTCTGTAGTCCAAGTCCACATCCAAAACACAGAAAACCTTGGGGAACATTTGGACCCAGTGGCAGATCTTTCTCCCTCTGTAGCGGAGCCATCAAAAACAGATAGCTGGTGCTCACCCTCTGCATTCACCTCGATGCTTCAATCTCCCTCATTGCTTTAATCAGTGAAATGGAGTCGAACATCGTCTGCACCCCGTCCAGCAGAGCGCCCGCCGTGAGGTTCGTGCACGCTTCCTCTGCCTCCCGAAATTGGAGACTGCAGAGTGCTGGAATACCCAAATGATCTCCAAACAGCAAGTCACAGTCTCCCCAACAGTTCCAGAATCACATCCAAGATGGAAAACAAACACAAAAGAAATAAAAGAAATGAAGTATATGGTTTCATGATCTATTCTGGAGATGCCCAGTGAAGGAGCATTGTACACAGACGCCATCTTGATGGGAAAATTTATTTGAAGCAGTAAAGAAGAGGCAGTGTGGAATTGTTGACTAACCCAGTTCAGCTTCTAGATAAGGTAATTAGATTGTTGGTGAAGGAAATGGTTGTGTTGGCGCGTGTCCTAGTGGACAAGGCATCAGAGTAGTAACCTGAAGGTCACTGGTTTGAGCCTCAGCTGAGGCAGTGTGTTGTGTCCTTGAGCGAGGCACTTTACAACACATTGCTCTGTGACGACACCGGTGTTGATCTGCTTGGGTCCTAGTGCCCTTGCCTTGGACAACATCGGTGGTGTGGAGCGGGGAAGGCTTGCAGCTTGGGCAACTGCCGGTCTCCCATACAACCCTGCCCAGGCCTGCGCCCTGGAAACCTTCCAAGGCGCAAATCCATGGTCTCATGAGACTAACGGATGCCTATATGAAGGAAATGGCATACTCCTGGATTTTCAGAAAGGAATCCTGCACTCACAGCAGAATTGATTCCCATGGAATGAAATGAAATGATCCATGACAACACATTCACGAAAGTGGCTTAAAACCAGAAAGTCTGGGGCCATGGTAAATGGGAGACACAACAGGTAGTAGATGCTGGAAATCTGGAGCAACACAAAAAGCTTGTGGGGGGGGGGGGGGGTTCTCAGCTTGTCAGGCTACACCTGTGGAGGGAAATGGAAGGTTAATGTTTTGAGTTGAGACCCTTCACCGTCCTGATTGCTGCCTGAATTCCTCTGGCATTTTGTGTGTTGCTGGTGGAACTCAGTAGGTCAGGCAGCATCTGCGGAGGCAGTTAATTGTTGTTTCCCAGACTGCAGGGTGGTAGACGCTGGTGTTTCTCTGGAGTCAGTGTTAGTACCATTGCGCTTTCTGATCTACACTACTGACTTGCAGAGGAGTGTACAGCTGGAATTTGAAGATTTGCAGATGACGTACTTTGAAGGTTTGGCAAACAGGAGGATGGTAATCAATTACATAGTGAGGACAAGCTTTATTGACTACAGAAAAAAGTATGAAGTGATGAGACGGAAACATCATTAGCATTACATCCTTTTAGGCAAAATTGGAGTTGAGAAATGCCACTTAATGTTTTTTATATATATATTTCATATTGTAATTTATAGTATACTTTATATATTACAGTGTATTGCTGCCATAAAACAGCACATTTCACGACATATGTCAGTGATAGTAAACCTGGTCTAACCCCTGGAAGTCCAAATGCTTAATAGTCAATCAAATGAGCTGATTTTGTGCACAGCAATCTCCCAGCTTGTTTCAGTTGGTTGAGAGTTCTAGGGGGAGAATTTTTTAAAAAATTGAGATTAATGTAGGATTGGTGTATAACATGGCAAAGACTTTTCCTGGAGAGTTGTGCATGACTTGGTCACTCAGTTAATGACGGCATTAAAGTGATGCAGAAAGGAATCACAACAATGTTACTGGGGCTGGAGGGCTCCTGTAGAGACTGAATAGGCTGAGACTGTTATAGAAAATGGAAGATCACAGCACAGGAACAGGCCATTTGGCCAACAACATTGTGCCAAACCAGCTAAAAAGCAAATCTAAAACACCCAAGCACTAATGCCTTCTATCCATATCCCTCCATCTTCCTTAAAACCCAAGTGTCTATCCAAACAACTCTTAAAAGCCTCTCCCACCATACCAGGCAGCACATTCCAGGCATCCACCACTCTCTGAGTAAAAATCTTACCGTTCACATCCCCCTTGAATGCTTCTCCTTCCCCCCCCCCCCACCTTCAATGCATGCCCTCTGATATTTCACATTTCAACCCTGGGATATAGATATCCTCTGCCCACTCTGTCTATGCCTCTCATAATCTTGTATACCTCTATCAGATCTCCCCTCAGCCTCCAGCGCTCCAGAGAAAACAACCCAAGTTTTTATCCAGCCTCTTGTGATAGCACGTGTCCTCCAAATCAGGCAGCATCTTGGTAGAGTCTTCTGTACCCTCTCCAAAGCCTCAACATCCTTCCTGTGGTGAGGCGACCAGAACTGTATGCAATACTCCAGATGTGGCCTAACCAGAGTTTTGTAAAGTTTCAAAATAACTTCTTGACTTTTGAACTCATTGCCTTGAAAGAAAGTATTCCACAAGCTGCATTAACCATCTTTTCAACCTGTGTAGCCACTTTCAAGGAGCTATGAACTTTGATCTAAAGATCCATCTGCTCAGTAGCACTGTTAAGGATCTTGCTCTTAACAGTGTACTTCTCCTTGCATTTGCCCTACCAAGGTGCAACACCTCACGTTTATCTGGGTTAAACTCCATCTGCTGTTTCTCGGCCTGAATCTGCAACTGATCTACATCGTACTGTGTTCTTTGCCAGTCTTCTACACAATCCAAAAATCCATTAATCTTGGTATTATCTGCAAATGTATTAATCCAGCCATCTACACTTTCATCCAGGTCAGTTATGTACATCACCAACAGCAGAGGTACCAGCACAGATCCCTGAAGAGCACTGTTAATTACAGACCTCCAGCTCTAAAAAGTTTACTACCCTCTCTTCTATGCACGAGCCAGTTCTGAATCCAAACACCCAATTCACCGTGGACCTCCATCCATCTTATTGATTAGCCTCCCATGAGGGACTTTGTCAAATGTCTTACTAAAATACATGTCAACAACATCCAGTACCCTACCCTCATCAATCTCTTTTGTCAAAAAACTCAATCAAGGTGGTAAGGCATGACCTGTCATGCACAAAGCCATGCTGTCTCTCCCTAATTAGGGCATGGATTTTCAAATACTCATATATTCTATCCTGAAAAATTTTTGCCAGCTATTTCCCTACAACTGAGATGAGACTATATTTCCCAGGATTTTCCCTTGTTCCCCTCTTAAATAGAGGTACAACATTAGCCACTTGCCTGTTCTCCGGGACCTCACCTGTGACAATAGAGGACGTGAAGATACTGGTCAAGGGTCCAGCAATTTTGTCTCCTTCAATAACCTGAGGTAAATTACATCAGTACTTGGGATCTTATTTACCTTAATACTCATTAGGATGCCCAACACTCCCCCCTCCTTGACCTCTAAATGCTCTAATATGTTTATACACTCAGCACTGATCCCCTGGTCCTCCATATTCTTTTCCTTGGTAAATACTGAAGCAAAGTATTAATTTAGTACCTCACTCACATTCTTTCCATCCAAGCAAATGCCCCCCCCCCATCCTTAATGGTCCCACGCTCTCCCTAGTTATCTTCTTGCTGTTGATGTATATGTAGAACGCCTTTGGATTCACCCCAATCCTATTTGCCAATGACTTTTCCAGGTCCCTCCTGGCTTTCCTAATTCTTTAGTTATTTTCTGGCTTCTTAATACTCCTCGTGCGCTTCATTTGATCTGACTTCTGTAGCTTTATATACTTTTCCTTTTTCTTCTTGACAAAATTCATCAGCCCTCTGGACATCCAAGGTCCTGTTATCTTTCCATCTTGTGTTTCCTTCTAAACCCTTTTCCTTTCATATACTCTGTGCAGAGTATAGGAAATCTTTAAATATCCTCCCCATGTCTGATGTGGTCTTGCCAGAGAAAAGGTGTTCACAATTAATGCTTCTTAGTTCCTGCCTAATGCCCTTGTAAGTTCCCCTACTCCAATTTAAAACGCCTCCAAGTGGATCATATCTTATCCTTATCTATAGCTATCCTGAAAGTTACGAACTTGTGGTCATTGTTCTCTAGCTCAGGGGTCACCAACCTTTTTTGCACCGCGGACCTGTATAATATTGACAATATTCTTGTAGACTGGCTGATGGGGGGGGTGGTGTTAATCATGACTGGAACATAGGTGAAACTATAAGTCACTTACACTTGAGTGGCTAAACTCAATTTTGTTTCTAATATTAAACACAGTGCATATTTTCCTCGCATGAATATAGTGATAAGTCACTTATGTCAATAGCATATTAACATTTTAAGTAACATTGTATATTAAACACACAGCCCATATTTTCCTTGTATGAACATATAATCGCCTTAGCCAGGTGCAGCTGGTCGTGGGTGGGGTGAGAGGACAAGGTAAGGGCCAGAGGTCCCCGTGTCGGGGCCGCGGCGGTTGCAGTCTGGAGAGTGAGGAGGAGTGCAACAGGGCACGCGCCCGCTGAGCCTGAATTAGGTTGTCTGCGAATGTTTTAGCACCGGATTCCCAACGAACTTTCGGTGGGGTAAACAGGTTTAGAGGTGGCACCCATCTGTCTGAGCTCTAGGCCAGTAGCAATGGCACTTCTTGCCGGCCGCGCCAGGCAGCCGTTTACCCGAAGCCAACCAGTAATCCTTGGTGCTAGGGTATCACTGAGTTTAGGTGACTGATGACCTCGTGTGTGTTCAAGTTCAACAGTGGGCATGACAGGGAATGAGGAAAGGTGCAGCTGACTCATCATTTTACATCGCCAGATCATATTGTTTCCTTGTGGCCCGGTAGCACATGCTTTGTGGCCTGGTGGTTGGGGACCACTGCCCTAGCTGCTCACTCACTGAAAGGTTGGTCACTGGGCCAGTCTCATTACCTAACGCCAGGTTCAGTATGGCCCTTCCTCTTGTTGAACCATCCACACATTGATTTAAGAAACCTTCCTGGATGCATTTAACAAATTCTGCCCCATCTAAACCCCTTGCATTCAGAAGGTTCCATTTTATATTAGGGTGAAATCCTCCATGACAACAACCTGAGGGGCAAGTTTTTGGAAAGATTTAAGCGGTATTTAAAACTGATATGTGGATCAAGCTTCCTGAGGAAGTGGTACAAATATAGTGTTTAAAAGACAGTTTGATACATGGATAGGAAAGGCATGGAGGGATATGGAAATAAGCAGTTAGAGCAGAGCACCCCTGTGGCAATTCTGCTCAAAAACAAGTATACCGCTTTGGGGAATGGCCTCCCGGGAGAATGACGCGGCGACCGGATTACAGGCACTGAGCATGGGTCCGTGGTGCGGAAAGGAAAGAGAGAGAAGAAGGGAGAGGTAGTGATAGGGGACTCATAGTGAGGGGAACAGACAAAGAATTCTGTGGGCGTGAACGGGACACCCGGATGGTATGTTGCCTCCCAGATGCAAGGGTCAGAGATGTCTCAGATTGCATCCACAACATTTTGGGGAGGGAGGGGAGCAGCCAGAAATCTTGGTACATATAGGAAGGAAAAGCAATGAGGTCCTGAAAAGGGAATTTAGAGAGCTAGGTAGAAAGCTGAGGAACAGGACTTCCTGGGTAGTAATTTCTGAATTGCTGCCGGTGCCACGCAGCAGTGAGGATAGAAACAGGATGATTTGAGATAAGTGCGTGACTGAGAAGCTGTTTCAGGGGGCAGGGCTTCAGGTTCCTGGATCATTTGGGATCTCTTCTGGGGGGTGTATGACCTGTTCAAAAGTGACAGGTTGCACCTGAACCTGAGGAGGACCAATATTTTTGTGGGCAGGTTTGTTAGAGCTGTTGGGAGAACATAAACAAACATAAGAAACAGGAATAGAAGTAGGCCATTTGGCCCATTGTCTGCCCTGCCATTCAATAAGATCATGGCTGATCTGTCCGTAAACTCAGCTCCATCTACCTGCCTTTTCCCCATAACCCTTACTTCCCCTACAATGTAAAAATCTATCTAACTGTATCTTAAATATATTTAGTGAAGAAGCCTCAACTGCTTCCCTGGGCAGAGAATTCCACAGATTCACCACTCCCTGGGTAAAACATCTCTGTCCTAAATCTTCTCCCCTGAATCTTGAGGCAATGACCCCTAGTTCTAGTCTCACCTACCAGTGGAAACAACTTTCCTACTTCTGTCCTATCTATCCCTTTCAAAATTTTGTATGTTTCTATAAGATCCCCTCTCATTCTTCTGAATTCCAGAGAGTATAGTCCCAGGTGACTCAATCTCTCCTCATAGGTTAACCCCTTCATCTCTGGAAACAACTCTGGAATTTCCTCTGCACTGCCTCCAAAGCCAGTATATCCCTCCTCAAGTATGGAGACCAGAACTGCACACAGTACTCCAGGTGTGGCCTCACCAGTATCCTGTATAGTTGCAGCATGACCTCCCTGCACTTGAATTGAGTCCCTTGAGCACTGAAGGCCAACATTCTGTTTGCCTTCTTAATAACCTGTTGTACCTGCAAGCCAACTTTTTGCAATTCATGATCAAGCACTCCCAAGTCATTCTGCACAACAGCATGCTGCAATCGTTTACCATTTAAATAATAATCTGCTTTTCTATAATTCCTTCCGAAGTGGATGATCTCGCATTTACCAACGTTGTATTCAATCTACCAGACCTTGGTCCACTCACTTAACCTATCTGTATCCCTCTGCAGACTCTCCGCATGTACAGAGCCCTTCTCCCGCCTCTTCATGGACACCCCGCTCTGGTCTTCTGCCTGCTCTGGATCTCTTTATTGCTAATTGCCGACGAGACATCAACCGTCTCGACTTCATCACACCTTGTTCCAATTCTACCCGCACTCCTTCCGAATGCTCTGCTCTCCACTCCCTATGCACCAATCCCAACCTCACTATAAAACCCGCTGATAAGGGGGGAGCTGTTGTAGTCCGGTGTACTGTCCTCTACCTGGCCGAGGCACAGCGACAACTCGCTAATACCTCCTCTTATTTACCCCTGGATCATGACCCCACTAAGAAGCACCAGGCCACTGTCTCCCACACCATCACCAACCTTATCAGCTCTGGGGATCTCCCATCCACTGCCACCATCCTCATAGTTCCCACATACCGCACTTCCCGTTTCTACCTCCTACCCAAGATCCACAATCCTGCCTGTCCAGGTAGACTCATTGTCTCAGCCCCACCAAACTCCTTTCTGCATACCTTGACACTGTTTTATCCCCCCTTGTTCAATCCTTTCCCACCTATGTTCGTGACACTTCAAATTTTTTCAGTGATTTTAAGTTCCCTGGTCCCCACCACCTTATTTTCACCATGGACGTCTGGTCCCTATATACCTCCATCTCCCACCAGGAAGCTCTCCGCTTCTTTTTGGATTCCACCAGTTCCCCTCTACCACCACTCTCCTCTAGCGGAATTAGACCTTACTCTCAGTAATTTCTCCTTTGGCTCCTCCCACTTCCTCCAAAGCAAAGGTGTAGCCATGGGCACCCGTATGGGTCCCAGCTATGCCTGCCTTTTTGTTGGCTTTGTGGAACAGTCCATGTTCCAAGCCTACACAGGTATCCACCCCCCTCTTTTCCGTTGCTACATCGACGACTGCATTGGCGCTGCCTCCTGCACGTGTGCTGAGCTTGAATTTACCTGGTCCATTTCCGTGACCTCCCTCCCCTTTCTTGATCTTTCTGTCTCTGGAGACGGCTTGTCAGCAGAGCAGCATGGCATGTATTTCTGGGGGAAAAAATGAGGAAGGTGCAGGACTTCTGCATTCCAGAACTGAAGAAATACTCAAATGGTAACATAGTACAACCATGGCTGACAAGGGAAGTCAAAGATATTGTGAAAGCAAAATAAAGGGCGTACAACAAAGCAAAAATTAGTTGGAAGACAGAGGACTGGCAAGTTTTTTAAAACTTACAGCAACTAAAAAAATCATTAGAAGGGAAAAGATGAAATACGAAATCAAGCTAGCAAATAATATCAGAATGGATAGTAAAAACTTTTTCAAGTATATTAAAAATGAAAGAGAATTGAGAGTGGACATAGTACTGATAGAAAATGAGGCAGGAGAAATAATAATGGGGGACAAAGAGATGGCAGATGAACTAAATTAATATTTTGCATCCGTCTTCACTGTGGAAGACACTAGCAATATGCCTGATGTTGTCGTGTGTGAAGGAAGAGAAGTGGATACAGTTACTATTACAAGAGAGAAGGTGCTCAAAAAGCTAAAAGACCTAAAGGTATGTAAGTCACCTAGTCCAGATGAACTGCACCCTAGGGTTTTCAAAGAGGTAGCGTTAGAGATTGTTGTAGCATTAAAAATAATCTTTCAAAAATCATTGGACTCTGGCATTGTGCCAAAGGACTGGAAAATTGCAAATGTTACTATACTCTTTGAGAAAGGAGGAGGGCAGTAGAAAGGAAGTTATAGACCAGTTAGCCTGACCTTAGTGATTGGGAAGATGTTAGAGTCAATTGTTAACGATGAAGTGATGGTGTACTTGGTGACACAGGACAAGATAGTACAAAGTCAGTATGGTTTCCTTCAGGGAAAATCCTGCCTGACAAACCTGTTGGAATTCTTTGAGAAGATTGCAAGTAGGATAGATAAAGGGGATGCAATGGATGTTGTATATTTGGACTTTCAGAATATCTTTGACAAGGTGCCACAAGAGGCTGCTTACCATGTTAAGAGCCCATGGTATTACAGGAAAGTTACTAACATGGTTAGAGCATTGGTTGATTGGTAGGAGGCAGTGAGTGGGAATAAAAGAATCCTTTTCTGGCTGACTGCTAGTGACTAGTGGTGTTCCGCAGGGGTCGGTGTTGGGACCACTTCTTTTTATGCTATATATTAATGGCTTTGTTGCCAAGTTTGCAGATGATATGAAGATTGGTGGAGGGGCAGACGGTGTTGGGGAAACAGGTAGGATGCAGAAGGACTTAGATTAGGAGAATGGGCAAGAAAGTGACAAGTGAAATAAAATGTTGGAAAATGCATGGCCATGTACTTTGGTAGTAGAAATAAATGTGTGGACTATTTTCTAAATGGAGAAAAAGTCCAAAAATCTGAGATGCAAAGGGACTTGGGCAGACTTGTGCAAAACACCCTGTACATATCCTTTGATCCACAGTTGTATTTTTGTTGTTACCCTTAAGATTAATTTGCAGGTTGATTCAGTGGTGAGGAAGGCAAATGCCATGTTAACATTCATTTCAAGAGGTCTAGAATATAGGAGCAAGGATGCCATGCTGAGGATTTATAAGGCATTGGTGAGGCTTCACCTTGAGTATTGTGAACAGTTTTGGGCCCCTCATCTGCGAAAAGATGTGCTAGCATTGGAGAGGGTCCAAAGGAGGTTCACAAGGATGATTCCAAGACTGAAAGGGTTTTCATACGAGGAAAGTTTGATGGCTCTGGGTCTGTAATCACTGGAATTCAGAAGGATGAGGGGGGATCTTATTGAAACCTTTTGAATGTTGAAAGGCCTAGATGGAGCTAATGTGGAAAGGATGCTTCCTATAGTAGAAAGTCTAGTACAAGAGAACGCAGCCTCAGGATAGAGGGGTACCCTTTCAAAACAGAGAAGCAGAGAAATTCTTTAGCCAAAGGGTGGTGAATTTATGGAATTTGTTGCCATGTGTAGCTGTGGAGGCCAGGTCATTGGGTGTATTTAAGGCAGAGATGATAGTTTCTTGATTGAACATGGCATATTAGGTTACGGGGAGAAGGCAGGAAACGGGTTGAGGAGGGAAAAAAAGCTCAGCCATGATTGAATGGTAGAGTAGACACAATGGGCCAGATGGCCTAATTCTGCTCTTATGTCTTATGGTCTTATATGGGCCATAGGAGGGGAAATGAGACTAGTGCAGATAGACATCTTGGCAGGCATGGATGGGTTTGGGTGAAAGGGACTGTTTCCATGCTGTAGGACATTGACAGCTCCAGGTTGAGAAGCTGTTTTTAATCCTATCTTTCATTGGACACAACTGGGCAACTCTCCAATTGGACAAAATGGAGTAGTGGGTTGTTTTCAGATCTGCCTGAGAGAGAGCAGATACAACGTCTGGCAATAAAATATGGTTGCAGTGGGGCACTGGAGTATCAGCCAAGGATTTTGTGCAGGTCTCAAAATCTCACCCCTCTGACTCAGCATTACATGCACGGTTATGGAGCAGCTGCTGATCCTGCACGTTGGATTCCTCATCAGCAGCCAGCTTTTTACTCTGGCTAACCACATTTATTTCATAAAATTAACATTCTATTTAAAGTAATCCTGCTTTCAATCACTCTCTGCAGGAGGTGACCCCGGGAAATCTGGAAGAGCAGGAACAGGAACAGGACGACGAATTCAAGGATGCAATAGAGGTGAGTTGAACATTACTGACAGTGAGCTCGTCTGCAGTGTCTCGCAAGCTTCTGGCGTGTGTTTTCATGGTACTGAAAACTCTGCAGCATCCATTTGTTTCACTGACAGAGATGATGTGGTCAAGAAGGGACCAGTAGAGTCATCAGTGACGAAACAATAAAAAGGACTGAAGAAGGGTCTTGGCCTGAAACATTGACTATTTAGTCTTTTCTAAAGTTGCTGCCTGACCTGCTGAGTTCCTCCAGAATTTTGTGTGTGTTGCAATAAAAAAAAGATTAGCTTTACTTGTCACATGTACATTGAAACATACAGTGAAGATGTCATTTGTGCCAAAACATAATATATATGAATATCTACTGTACATGAGGGGGCTTTATTTAATGTGATTAGAGGAAAGTATAATAAGGATGTTAGAGGTAAGCTTTTTACACAGAGTGGTGAGTGCGTGGAGCACCCTGCCAGGGGTGGTGGTTAGTGCAACCCTATTACAGCTCAGGATGTCTGAGTTCAGAGCTCAGTTCCGGCATCAGCTGTAAAGAGTTTGTACTCTCTTCCCCAGGAACATGTTGGTTTCCTCCGGGTGCTCTGGTCTCCTCCCACATTCTAAAGACTTACCGGTTAGTAGCTTAATTGGTCATTCCAAATTGTCCTGTGATTAGGCAAGGGTTAAATAGGTGGGTTGTTGGGAGGTGCGGTTTGTTCGGCTGTTACAGCCTGTTTCACTCAGTAAATAAAAAGAGAAGTGGAGGGTTATGTAGGAGGGAAGGATTGGATTGATTTTAGATTAGGTTAAAAGGTCAGCACAACATCGTGGGCCAAAGCACCTGTACTATGCTGTAATGCACAAGAGATTCTTATGTATGAATATGAATATGCATGTGTACACTCTCTTCAAGAGCTTTGCCAAAAGAAGTGTATTAAAATTCTCATTTTTGTTCTTAATAGTAAAATCACATGACGAGGATTATTTTTAATGATGGCAGAGTGGCACGGAGAGTAGAGCTGCTCCACTGACCCAGGCTGGATCCCAACGTAGCTATTTCTTTGATACATCACACCACCTTGTTAGGTTTAAGGTGAGAGTGGAAAGATTTAATAGGAACTTCAGAGGCGACTTTCAATAAATCAAGGGTGGTGTTATAAACAAAAAAACTTCACGCCATCTTAAAAGCTTCTTCCCCCAGGCAGTTAATCTGATCGACCTCTAAACACTTTAAACCACTTTTTATAATGCTATTTACATTGCAAATACATGTTGGTGTTTATGCATATTTTATTCCATATCTGTGCTTTTAACTTTATATTATTCTTAATTCTTTGTAATTGATGAATGTTGTTTTTGTTGTATGTCACACAAACACACCACTGCAAATTCCATACATGTAAGTGTATTTTCCAAATAAAGCTGATCCTTAAATGAGTTGCCAGGGGAAGTAGCTGAGGCAGGTTCATGGGGTGGAAACGTTTAGGGTGGCATGGTAGCATAGCAGATAGCATATTTGCTTTTCAGTGACAGCAGTTACCGATCGGAGCTTAATTCCTAACGCTGTCCTGTGGGGAGTTTGTATGTTCATCCTGTGACGCCGTAGGTTTCCTCCAGATACTCCAGTTTGCTCCACATTCCAGAAATGTACAGATTAGAGTTAGTAAGTAGTGGGCATGATTGATTTGATTTGACGCAAGCGACGCATTTCACTTATGTTTTGATGTTTGTGTGACAAATAAAGCTAATTTCTTTCATCTTCAGATGGTCGTAGAATTAGCTTGGTGCATGTTGGACTGTATGGACCAGTGGGGCTGAAGGGTTTGTTTCTGAGCTGTGTAACTGAACTCTGTGAATCCTAGTCCTCACAGGCAAAGCCCTCCCCACCATTGAGCGCATTTACAGGGAGAGCTGCCACAGAAAGCAGCATCAATCATAAAGAACCTCCACCATCCAGACCATGCTCTCTTCTTGCTGTCTATCATCATGCACGAGGTACAGGAGCTGTAGGTCGCACACCACCAAGATCAGGAACAGTTACTACCCTTCAACCATCAGGCTCCTTAAATCAGCATGGACAACTTCACTTGCCTCAACACTGAACACAACCCATGGACTCACTTTCAAGGACTCCACAACTCATGCTCTCAGTATTATTTATTTACTTATTTCCATTTCTTATTTGCAGAATTTTTCTTTTGCAAAGTTTTTGTCAATCTTTGTGTACGTATAGTCAAAGTCAGAGTAAAATTATTATCAAAGTGCATCTATATCACATATACGTCTTTAATTCCATTGTCCTCTCTCCTCTCCTATTAGATTCCTCCTTCTGCCCTTCTTCCACACCTCCCCTTCAAACCGGAGAATCTGTCAATGCCCCATCCACTCTTCCCGTTCAGCTAGATCTATCTCGAGCACCAGGTGACTGACCAGTCTTGGTGAACGTGTGGCTTTGCTGGGTGGAAAAATTGGCTGCCGATTTCTCATACATAACAATCCCTGCACTTCAAAGTCCCTTGCCATATGTGAGGTGTTTTTGTGATATGATATGGTACTCTGCAAGTACAAGACATGTTTTATTTATTATGGCTGTTATGGGGAGAAATAAATTTTGTTGTGTGCTCCACTACTTAAGAACAAACAGATATTTGGAGTATGTGGCTTATTGAAAATAAATAGCATTCCCAGTTCTCAAACACCACTAACTACCTTCTGTCTCTCGCTTATATGAAAAAAACTCAGATTTTACACTGGGTTTAATTTGAATATATTCCTCCTTCATATAGACTGAGTGGGCCACTTTATTGGATAAACATGTAGACCTTGTTAATGCAAATATCTAATTAGCCAATCATTTGGCTGCTACTCAATGCATAAAGGCATGCAGGTGTGGTCGAGATTCAGCTGTTGTTCAGAATGGGAAAGAGATGTAATTTAAGTGACTCTGCGTGTGGAATGATTGTTGGTGCCAGACAGAGTGATATGAGTGTCTCAAAATGCTGATCTTCAGGGATTTTCACACACAAAAGTCTAAAGAGTTCACAGAGAATGGCACGAATAACAAAAAAAAATCCAGTGAACAGCAGTTTTATAGGGAAAAAGTGCCTTGTTAATAAGAGAGGTCAAATGAGAACGGCCAGGCTGCTTCAAACTGACTGGAAGGTGACGGTATCTCAAATACCCACACGGTACAACACTGGTGTGCGGAAGAGCATCTCTGAACACACAACATGTTGAAGTGGATGGGCTTCAGTAGCAGAATGCAATGAACATACACTCAGTGGCCACTTTATTCGGGTACAGGAGGCACCTAACACTGTGTCCACTGAGTGTGCGTGGGGAATTGGGTTCAGTAGCAATCATAAGACACAGGAGCAGAATTAAGCCATTTGGTCCATTGAGTCTTCTCTGCCATCTTACTTTCCTCTCAATCCCATTCTCCTGTCTGCTCTCCACAACCTTTGACCATACTAATCAAGAAACAATCAAACTCTGCTTCAAATTTGCCTCAATGATGTAGCAATAAATTAAACAGGTTTATTGCCCTCTGGGTAAAGCAATTCCTCCTTATCTTTGTTCTAAAGGGACATAGTTCTATTCTGAGTTCCTAGACTCCCTCACTATAAGAAGCATCCGCTCCATGCCCGCTCTATCTAGGACTTCCAGTATTCATTAGGAAGTGTGCATGGGGGAATTGGGTTCTGGCAGTCCTAGTCCTGATGCTTCTGTACCTCCTACCTGACGGTAGTGGATCAAAGTGATTGTGGAATGGGTGGCAAGGATCCTCAACAATGTTTTGGGCCTTTCGTTTGCAATACATGGTAAATGTCACAAATAGAGGGAGAGGGAGACCCTGATGGTCCTTGCGACAGATTTTACTGTCCTCAGTAGGGTCTTCGATCTGATGCCTGGCAGCTTCTGTACCTCACAATGACGCAGCCGGACAGGACACTCTCAGTGCTCCCATAGAAAGTTGTTAGAATGGGGTTGGGGAGCCTTGCACACCTCAATCTCCTCAGAAAGTGTAGGTGCTGCTGTGCCTTCTTGACTAGTGAGAAGATGCTATTGATCTAGTTAGATTGTCCATTATGTGCACGCCGAAGGGCTTTGTGTTCTTTGCTCTCTCCATGGCGGAGTCATTGATGTGCAATGGAGAGTGGTCAGTGTGTGCCCACAATGATCTCTTTTGTTTTGTCTGTATTGAGACTCGGGTTCTTGTCTCGCACCATTTGACAAACCTCTTGTATGCCGACTTATCATGTTGCTAATGAGGCTGACCACTGTTGTATCATCAGTGAGTTGAATCTGGCAGTGCAGTCGTGAGTCAGCAGTGTGAACAGCCTAGGGCTGAGCAAGTGCTCAGTGTGATGGAACTTGAGGTGTTGCTGCTGTTTTGGACTGGCTTGGGTCTTCCTGCCAAGAAGTCCAAGACCCAGTTACAGAGAGTATTAGTACTATTGATTAACTGTATCTCAGTGCATGTGGCAGTAATAGATCAATACCAATAACTGCTTAAAAAGTTGCGTGCGTGTTGGAGGACATTTGCAGCTTGAGGAGCTATTGAACATTTTTTCTCTCTGCAGAGGTTGCTACTGGCAGTCCATTGGCTGATACACATCCTCTTTCCAACAACATCCTGTAGTTGCCAGCTCGAGTTGGAGCTGTTCAGAGTCACACGGCATGTAAACAGGCCCTTTGGCCTAACTGGCCCATGCCAACCAAGATCCCCGTTTAAGCTGGACCCATTTGCCTGCATTTGACCCATAACTCTCTAAACCTCAACTATCCATGCAGCTGTCGAAATACTTTTTAAATGCTATTAATGTACCTGCCTCAACACACTTCTAGCAGCTCATTCCATATATTTATTTAGAGATACAACATGGTAATAGGCCCTTCTGGACCAATGAACCTGTGCCACCCAATTACACCCATCTGACCAATTAGCCAACTAACCCAGACATGAGGAAATCTGCAGATGCTGGAAATTCAAGTAACACACACAAAATGCTGGTGGAACACAGCAGGCCAGGCGGCATCTATAGGAAGAAGCACTGTCAATGTATCGGGCTGAGACCCTTCGTCAGGACTAACTGAAAGAAGAGATAGTAAGAGCCTACAAACCCATATGTCTTTGGAATGTGAGAGGAAACCAGAGCACCAGGAGAAAAGCCACATGGCCACGAGGAGAACATACAAAACTCTTACAGACAGTGGCAGAATTGTACTCAGGTCGCTGGAGCTGGGAATAGTGTTATGCTACCTGCTACACCACCTTGCTGCCCACACTGACCACCTTTTGGATGACAAAGTTGTCCCTCAGATTCTGTTAAATCTCTCCCCTCTCATCTTAAACCTGTGCCCTCTAAATCTTGATTCCCCAACACTTGGTAACAGTACACATTCTGTGTTCCTCATAATTTTATGCACCCCATCTCTCAGTCTGCTTTGAGGGTTAAAAAAAAAATTCCAGCCTCTCTCCATAACTCAATCCCTTGAGTTCTGGCTGACATCCTTGTTAAAAAAAACAAAATTGAAGCAAAGGACTTCGCCACTTGACTTTTCTGCTCCTTCCTGTCACACGTCTTTGTAAAGGTCATGATTAGGGCACAGAAACTAGGAGCAGGAGTAGGCCACCAGACTTCTCGAGTCTGCCTTGACTGTTCTCTATAACCATGGCTGATCTATGATGGCCTCAACTCCACATGCTGCTTCCCCATCATCCTCAGTTCTATGATAAAGACTGCGGATAAAGACTAACTTCATTTGTCCAGTGTATACCAAAGCATACGGTGAAATGTGAAATTTGTGTCAGCAATGAACACAGTCCAATGATATGAAGGGGCAGCTCACAAGTACTGCCATGTTTCCAGTACCAACGTAACATGCTCACAACTTACGAACCCTAACCCGTATGTCTTTGGAATGTGCGAGGAACCTGGAGCACCTGAGGAAACCCATGCAGTCACGGGGAGAATATAAACTCCTTTCAGACAGTGATGTGAATTGAACTCTGCCACCGCTGTGACGTGTCACAGTAGCCACTACACTTCTGAGCAGTACTACATTGGACTACTGACTCAGGCAGTGCATTCCACGCACCAACTACTCTCTGAGTGAAAAACCTTCCTCTAATATCCCCCTTGGAATTGCCTCCCCTTACCTTAAAGCCATGTCCTCTTGTACTGAGCAGTGGTGCCCTGGGGAAGAGGCGCTGGCTGTCCACTCTGTCTATTCCTCTTAGTATCTTGTACACCTCTATCATGACTCCTCTCTTCCTCATTCTCTGCAAAGAGTAAAGCCCTAGCTCCCTTAATCTCTGATCATAATTCATACTCTCTAAACCAGGCTGCATCCTGGTAAATCTCCTCTGTACCCTTTCCAATGCTTCCACATCCTTCCTATAGTGAGGCGACCAGAACTGGACACAGTACTCCAAGTGTGGCCTAACTAGAGTTTTATAGAGCTGCATCATTACATCGCGACTCTTAAACTCTATCCCTCGACTTAAGAAAGCTAACACTCCATAAGCTTTCTTAACTACCCTATCTACCTGTGAGGCAACTTTCAGGGATCTGTGGACATGTACTCCCAGATCCCTCTGCTCCTCCACACTACCAAGTATGCTGCCATTTACTTTGTACTCTGCCTTGGAGTTTGTCCTTCCAAAGTGTACCACCTCACACTTCTCTGGGTTGAACTCCATCTGCCACTTCTCAGCCCCCTTCTGCATCCTATCAATGTCTCTCTGCAATCTTCGTCGACAATCCTCTACACTATCTACAACACCACCAACCTTTGTGCCGTCTGCAAACTTGCCAACCCACTCTTCTACCCCTGCATCAAGGTCGTTAATAAAAATCACAAAAAGTAGAGGTCCCAGAACAGATCCTTGTGGGACACCTTTAGTCACAACCATCCAATCTGAATGTACTCCCTCCACCATGACCCTCTGCCTTCTGCAGGCAAGCCAATTCTGAATCCACCTGGCCAAACTACCCTAGATCCCATACCTTCTGTCTTTCTGAATAAGCCTACCATGTGGAAACTTGTCAAATGCCTTACTAAAATCCATGTAGATCACATCCACTGCATTACCCTCATCTATATGCCTGATCACCTCCTCAAAGAACTCTATCAGGCTTGTTAGGTACGATCTGCCCTTCACGAAGCCATGCTGACTGTCCCTGATCAGGCCACAATTCTCTAAATGCCCATAGATCCTATCTCTAAGAATCTTTTCCAACAGCTTTCCCACCACAGACATAAGGCTCACTGGTCTATAATTACCTGGACTATCCCTACTACCTTTTTTGAACAAGGGAACAACATTCACCTCCCTCCAATCCTCCGGTACCATTCCTGTGGACAACGAGGACATAAAGATCCTAGCCAGAGGTTCAGCAATCTCTTCCCTTGCCTCGTGGAGCAGCCTGGGGAATATTCCGTCAGGCCCCAGGGACTTATCCATCCTAATGTATTTTAACAACTCCAACACCTCCTCTCCCTTAATATTAACATGCTCCAGAATATCAACCTCACTCATATTGTCCTCACCATCATCAAGGTCCCTCTCAGTGGTGAATACCGAAGAGAAGTATTCATTGAGGACCCCGCTCACTTTCACAGCCTCCAGGCACATCTTCCCACCTTTATCTCTAATCAGTCCTACCTTCACTCCTGTCATCCTTTTGTTCTTTACATAATATAAGAATGCCTTGGGGTTTTCCGTTGCCCTACTCACCAAGGCCTTTTCATGCCCCCTTCTTGCTCTTCTCAGCCCCTTTTTAAGCTCCTTTCTTGCTACCCTATATTCCTCAATAGACCCATCTGATCCTTGCTTCCTAAACCTCATGTATGCTGCCTTCTTCCACCTGACTAGATTTTCCACTTCACTTGTCACCCATGGTTCCTTCACCCTACCATTCTTTATCTTCCTCACCGGGACAAATTTATCCCTAATGTCCTGCAAGAGATTCTTAAACATCAACCACATGTCCATAGTACATTTCCCTGCAAAAACATCATCCCAATTCACACCTGCAAGTTCTAGCCTTATAGCCTCATAATTTGCCCTTCCCCAATTAAAAATTTTTCTGTTCTCTCTGATTCTATCCTTTTCCATGATAATGCTAAAGGCCAGGGAGCGGTGATCGCTGTCCCCCAGATGCTCACCCACTGAGAGATCTGTGACCTGACCCGGTTCGTTACCTAATACTAGATCTAGTATGGCATTCCACCTTGTCGGCCTGTCAACATACTGTGACAGGAATCCATCCTGGACGCACTTAACAAACTCTGCCCCATCTAAACACTTGGAACTAATCAAGTGCCAATCAATATTAGGGAAGTTAAAGTCACCCATGATAACAACCCTGTTATTTTTGCACCTTTCCAAAATCTGCCTCCCAATCTGCTCCTCAGTATATCTGCTGCTACCAGGGGGCCTATAGAATACCCCCAGTAGAGTAATTGCTCCCTTCCTGTTCCTGGCTTCCACCCATACTGACTCAAAAGAGGATCCTGCTACATTACCCACCCTTTCTGCAGCTGTAATAGTATCCCTGACCAGTAATGCCACTCCTCTTCCCCTTTCCCCCCTCCATCCCTTTTAAAACACTGAAATCCAGGAATATTGAGAATCCATTCCTGCCCTGGTGCCAGCCAAGTCTCCGTAATGGCCACTACATCATAATTCCATGTATGTGTCCAAGTTCTCAGTTCATCACCTTTGTTCCTGATGCTTCTTGCATTGAAGTACACACACTTTAGCCCTTCTACCTTACTACCTTTACACCCTTTATTCTGCTTCTCTTTCCTCAAAGCCTCTCTATTTATTGGACCTGGCTTTACTCCATGCACTTCTTTCACTGCTCTATCGCTCCGGGTCCCATCCCCCTTGCAGATTAGTTTAAACCCTCCTGAACCATGCTAGCAAACCTATGCTGCCATCCACACTGGACCTCCTAAAATTTGCCTACCAATACAACCGATCAACAGACGCCACAACTCTACACGCTGTCCTTGCACATCTGGAAAGTGATGCTGATGTGAAAATGCTGTTCTTGGACTATAGTTCAGCATTCAACACCACAATTCCTTCCAGGCTTGACAAGAAGCTCAGAGACCTTGGCCCTCACCCTGCCTTGTGTAGCTGGATCCTGGACTTCTTGTCAGATCTCTGGCAGGCGGTAAGAGTGGGCTCTCTCACATCCACCCCTCTGACTCTCAGCACAGATGCCCCTCAGGGCTGTGTATTAAGCCCCCTCCTTTACTCTCTGTATACTTATCACTGTGTTGCCACCCACAGCTCCAATCTGCTAATTAAATTTACTGTCGGCACTACACTGATTGATCTAATCTCAGATAATAATGAGGCAGCTTACAGAGAGGAAGTCATCACCCTGACACAGTGGTGTCAAGAAAACAACCTCTTTCTCAACGTTGCAAAAGCAAGGGAGCTGGTTGTCGACTACAGGAGGAATGGAGACAGGCTAACCTTTATTGACATCAATGGATCTGGGGTTGAAAGGGTAAACAGCTTTAAGTTCCTCGGCATAAACATCACTGAGAATCTCACATGATCTGTACACACTGGCTGTGTGGTGAAAAAAGCACAACAGCACCTCTTTCACCTCAGATGGTTGAAGAAGTTTGGTGTGGGCCCCCAAATCCTAAATTTTTATTGGGGCCAAATTGAGAGCATCCTGACTGGCTGCATCACTGCCTAGTATGGGAACTGTACTTTCCTCACGCATTTGTAGGTGTGAACTTCCCACTATTCAGGATATTTACGAAGACAGGTGTGTTAAAAGGGTCCGAAGGATCATTGGAGACCCAAGTCATCTCAACCATAAACTGCTCCAGCTGCTACCATCTGGGAATCAGTACTGCAACATAAAAGCCAGGACCAACAGGCTCCGGGACAGCTTCTTCTATCAGGCCATCAGACTGATTAATTAATTGGTGACGCAACTATATTCCTATGTTATATTGACTATCCTGTTGTACATAATATTTATTATAAATTACTATAATTGCACATTGCACATTTGAACGGAGACATAATGTAAAGATTTTTACTCATGTATATGAAGGATATAAGTAATTAAGTCAATTCAAAAGCATTTCTAGAGACCTGAGTGTTCATCAGTCCACAGTAAGAGAAGTTGTCTACAAATGGAAACTCAGTACTGTTGCTACTCTCCCTAGGAGTGGGTGTTCTGTGAAGATCACACCAACAGCACAGTGTGCAATGCTGAAGGAGGTGAAAAAGAACCCAAGGGTAATGATAAAAGACCTGCAGAAATCTTTAGAACTTGCTAAGGCCTCTGTTCATGTGTCCACTATAAGAAAAACACTGAACAAGAATGGTGTTCATGGAAGGACACCATGGAGGAAACCACTGCTCTCCAAAAAAAAACATTGCTGCCCGTCTCAGGTTTTCAAAAGACCACCTGGATGTTCCACAATGTTTCTGGGACAGTGTTCTCTGGACAGATGAGACAAAAGTTGAACTTTTTGGCAGAAATGCACACTACTATGTTTGGAGGGAAAAGGGCACTGCACACCAAAACCTCATCCCAACTGTGAAGCTTGGGGTTGCTTTGCTGCCTCAGGGCCGGGACAGCTTGCAATTGTTGAGGGAACAATGAATTCAAAACCGTATCAAGACATTTTACAGGAGAGGAATGTCAGAATAACGGCCATCACCTGAAGATTAATGGAAGTTCGATGGTGCAACAAGACAATGATCTGAAACATAAGAGTAAATCAACAACAGAATGGTTTAAAAAGAAGAAAATTTGTGTACCTCTTGTTTATTATTTTATGAGATGTGGATGCTTATTTCCCATCCCCAGTTGTCCTTGAGAAGGTGGTGATGAGCTGCCTCTTGAACTGGTACAGCCCCTGAGATGTAGATACATCCACTGTGCTGTTAGGGAGATCAAACCAGAGCCCAGACCTTCACCCAATTGAAATGCTGTGACATCACCTGAAGAGGGCTGTTCATGCAGGCCATCTCAGAAATAGCTCCAGGGAATGTTTGATGGAGGTTAGTGCTGGTAAAAGAGGTTCTATCAGTTATTAAATACAAGGGTTCACACACTTTTCCCGGCTGATGGAGGTTAGTGTTGCTAAAAGAGGTTCTATCAGTTATTAAATACAAGGGTTCACACACTTTTCCCAGCCTGGACTGTGAATGATTAAACACTGTTTTTAATAAAGACATGCAAAGTATAATTGTTTGTGTGTTATTAGTTTAAGTAGATTGTGTTTGTTTATTATTGTGACTTAGATGAAGATTGGACCACATTTTATGTGCAATTAATACAGAAAATCAGGTAATTGCAAAGGGTTCACAAACTTTTTTTGCCACTGTTCCTGCTTCCACTACTTCAATAATGTATTCCAGACACCAACCACTATGTAAGTTTTTTAAAAAGCTTCCCCTCATTGCCTGTAAACCCCTCCACCTTGACCTTAAAAGCTTGTCCTCTGGTGTTTGACACTTCTAACCTTTGAAGAAGATTCTGACTTTCCACCCTCTCTGTGCTTCTCATAATTTTAAACACCCCTATCAGGTCTTCCCTCAGCCCCTAACACAAGGGAGAACAACCAAGTTTGTCCAACTTTTCCTATAGCTTATGCCCTCTAATCCAGGCAACATCCTGTAAAGCTCTTCTTTACTCTCTTCAAAGTCTTCACATCCTTACTGTAATGGGGCAACCAGAACTGCATCCAATACTTTGTGTGTGTGCGTGGTCTGACTGAAGGTTTTATGTAGCTGCTTAGTTTTCAAAAATGTATCTGCTTCCACCTTAATTGTTTCTAACAATCCAATTCCCATAGTTCTCTGGGCTAGAGAATCCTGGAGACATAGATTTTGACACACCACCATTTTAAGTGGACCAGACCTTTGACTTGTTACTATTTCCCGTTGTTCGAGGCTCTCCCAGGATGATCTGAAATTGGCACGAATGCTTCAGAGTGAGAAGGTTATAAAAACATGGAGGCCATTTTCAGGCCACAGCTTGAACACTGCTTGCTGCTGTAGTCACCATTGTATGAAAAGTTGAAAATGAATTAGAGAGGCTACGTGAGAGGCTTTTGAGGATGTTACCAGGACTGGAGTAAAGACTACATAAGCCAGGGGTATTGTGTATGCAACAGAGGAAGCTAAGGGGAGGCATAATTGAGGTGTATAAGAATAATGAGGGTGCCTGACAGCAAGTAGAAGAGGTGCAACACAAAGTGGTTAAGGAGAAATTAGCAGGGAAAGGAGGAAAATTAGTCTGACCCAAAGGATGAAGGAGCTGTGGAACTCACTGTTTGGAAGGGTGAGAGAGGCAGAAACACTCTCCACATTTCAAAAGTGGTGTGGACTTGAAGGACTGCACCTGTGGGTGGGAGGTGGGTTACTCCTTTCAACCAGGACAGTGATGTTGCACCAGTGTTCTTTACTGACCACTACCTCCTCAAGTCTCCTGTCACCTACAGGACCAGAAAGCAGGCAAAGGGACATGGAAGCTGAATGTTAAGTTGGTGACCTCAGAGAACATTAATGAGCTAGAGAGGAATACACAGAATGGAGAACCATTCTTTGATTCCCTGTTCACTGGTGGGTTGTGATGAAGGAGAACAGCAAGATGTTTTCTAACTGCAAAGGTGTTCAGAAGAATGACAGGGTCGAAGGGAATTGCGTCAACTCCAGAGTTAGAGCAATCTCTCCTTCTGCAGTTGAAGGGGCTGGATGTGAGTGAGGAGTTTCAAGATGTGATAAGCCAGTAAACCAGCCTCCGAATCCTCCAAAAGTACCTTCTGATCCAGTCACGTTTTTTCTTCCGGAAGATTCACAGAGGGAGCTCTGTGACCCACAACTTTAAGGAAGAGGACAACAAGATGCCATCGTCACACACCGATATACTAAGGATCTGTAGGTTCTTCAGTGACACCCTGTATGATAGAAAGCCACAGCCTCCCAAAACTTGTTGTCTATCACACAGGAGAGTCTGGACCAGCCACTGACCCTGGAGGAGCTGACTGACTCCATCCCTTCCTCTGATTTGAATAAATCTCCCGGTGGCTCACAAGGCCATCAGGCGGTGGTCAGCAAGTAATTTCCTGCAGACACTGCAGGAGAAGGACTCAACAGACACAGTGGGGTAGTTTCCCAGGCAGACTATCCAGACCATCTGACAGAATGCCTCGTTGTGAGGCCTCACCAGCAGGCATCAAGACCCTTGCCTGGCTGGTGCTGAGAGGGGCCCTCCCAGTCAGAGTCTTCCTGCATTATCAGAGCATCATCCTCAATAACCCACTGCCTGTGGGTAAGAGACACAAGCTCACCTTTTTGCAGACTGGGTTTGCTGAGAACGATGAAAGGGCCTGTATCATGTTTCATCCCCAAGAGCTGTATGACAGAGGTCTCTCCGGCCTACAGGCTGTTTCCAAGGACGCAGCTGGAGACCAACATCAATTGCCTCTGGCAGATCGTCAAATCGGTGAAAGAAACTCTTTGGTCTGTCTGAAATTTGTTGGTCTACCAGCGCATCCAGATGTCTGTGGAGGAATGCTGTGGAGTGCTACAGGAGTACGCACTGAGGGGTGCACTGCAGCTTGCTGCCTGTGCTGCAAAGCTCCCGGTGGGAGAAGGACCACGGTGCTGGTTTGGGGGAGGAAGCCCCTCAGTTATTATAGTGTTTAATATAAAACCCCAGAGCGCCACATGAGCGGCAGCAGTGCTAGAACAATATGGGAAGCATTGATAATGTATGTAAAGAATGGAAAGGCATGGAATGGTTTAATCTTGTAAATAATTTTTTATTATGACTGAAGATTATTTTGTGTAAAAACAGGATAGTGAAGGATCAGATGAGGTTCCTGGTGAAGCCTATCAAATATTGGAAAGGCCTGGATAGAGTGGATATGGAGAGGATGTTTCTAATGGTGTCTTATGGTGTGTGGCACGTTTGCACAATTCCTTGTGGCTCTTCACCTCTCTCTCATCAGAAAGGGGAGGCTCTTTGAGCTCGATGATACTTGCTTTCATGTTTCTGTCCAATGGGAGAGGGGAGAAGAGAGAATGTCTGGTTTGGGTGGGGGTCTTTGATTATGCTGGCTACTTTACTGAGGCAGCAAGAAGTATAGACAGAGGGCATGGAGAAGAAGGCAGGTTCCTGTGAACATGCTGAGCACATTCCTGTGGTCACGGGCAGAGCAGTTGCCATATCAAGTTGTTAGGCATTCAGACAGAATGCTTTCTATGGTGTATTGATAAAAATTGGTAAGAGTCAGTAAGAACATGCCAAATTTCTTTAGCTTCCTGAGGGAGTGGACGTTTATGGAGATTCTTGGAACAGACCTCTTGTATGATAATATGGGCTAGGTCTCACAATCTTCTTCATTGCGATCTTTAATTTTATCATTTATCTGCACTGCACTCCTTTTGCACTTTATTTGTAATCACTATGCAAGACAAGCATAATGCATGTTATTGATTAATAAATCAATGCCGGTAGCCTTATAGCAATCGGATAGAAGCTGTCCGTGATCTTGATGGTATGTGCTTTTGGGCTTTTGTACCTTCTGCTTTACAGGAGGAGGAAGAAGACCTTTCCACCTTGTTGAAAAAGCTTTGAAAAAACTGTCTTTGCACTGATCCTCCTTGCTGCCTCACTGTCCTTCGTAATTCCCGACAGTTATTTGCCACTCCATCTCCTTTCAGTGACTGCTGATTAGCTATTTAACTCCCAGAGATGATCTGGGGATTATTTAATGATCTAATGATTGCAACAGTGCATATTTTGTTGAAACTCTTCTGTTCACTGTTTAACAAAAAGCATTGAACACAAATGGGTTCATAATTTGTTTTGAAATAGTGGCAAAGGAATTGCACGTCAACACATTTGTTACTGATTTCACACACCACAATTTCAGTCTATAAAATGTTCAGGCCCAATTTTATGCCAAGTATGCATGTCATGTCTGGTTTTATTTGGCTCTGTGTCCTCTACAATCATTTATGTGCAATTTCCGGTATTTGCTTTTTGATTTTTCTTTTGGTTTATGTGAAAGGACATGGCTGCTCTTGGTTTATTTTGATTGCATGCCGTAGAGAGTTTGCAGATTCCACACCTGGGAGAGCAAACCAGGGTGAGGTGCAGCAGCCAGCCCCTAGCCTGCAATTTATTTTGCAGTTGATAACTGTCGTAGGACATTGATGCGCAAAGGCTGCATTGCGTCAATTTCTGTATGTTGTGGTAAGGTGTCGTCGGGTCTGTCGCCCATTGTAGGCAAACTCATGGATGGATCTGACGTGATCTTACACAGGGCATGGATGCCCCATCATAGTGTGATGGCTTTCCTATGAAGGGTCTCAGCCAAAAACGCGTAGTGCCCTTTGGCCTCCACAGATCAAATCAAGTCAAGTCAAGTCAACTTTTATTGTCATTTCGACCATAACTGCTGGTACAGTGCAGAGTAAAAATGAGACAGCATTTTCCAGGACCATGGTGTTACATGACACAGTACAAAAAACTAGACTGAACTATGTAATAAAAAAAACACGGAAAGCTACACTAGACTACAGACCTACACTGGACTGCATAAAGTGCACAAAAACAGTACAGGCATTACAATAAATAATAAACAGGACAGTAGGGCAAGGTGTCAGTCCAGGCTTTGGGTATTGAGGAGTCTGATAGTTTCTTCCCCCAAACTGTTACATAGTCTGGTCATGACAGCCCGAATGCTTCGGAGCCTTTTCCCAGACAGCAGGAGGGAGAAAAGATTGTATGAGGGGTGCATGGGGTCCTTCATAATGCTGTTTCCTTTGCGGATGCAGCGTGTAGTGTAAATGTCCGTGATGGCAGGAAGAGAGACCCCGATGATCTTCTCAGCTGACCTCTCTATCCGCTGCAGGGTCTTGCGATCCGAGATGGTGTAATTTCCTAACCAGGCTGTGATGCAGCTGCTCAGGATGCTCTCAATACAACCCCTGTAGAATGTGATGAGGATGGGGGGTGGGAGATGGACTTTCCTCAGCCTTTGCAAAAAGTAGAGATGCTGCCTGACCTGTTGGCAATCTCAGACAAAACACTTTTTGTGTGTTGGTCGAGATTGTCAGCATCTGCAGTCTCCCTTGAGTCTCCATAATGGCTTTTTCAGTTTATCTTTCTGGTTATGAGCTCTGAACTAAATTGTTCCCTTTTTGTTCTGGATGGAGTTACTGTATTTTTGGGCTTAATCTGCTCTTGTATAAGAACAGTTTGAAACATTTTTTCTTGGAATGTCCAAGTTGCCACGTAGTCTGGCATTTATTTGGAATTGGTTTATTATTGTCATGTGAACCGAGGTACAGGGAATAGCTTGTCTTGCAATCACATTAGCGTGCTGAGGTAGTACAAGAGGAAACAATAAAAGAATGCAGAGAAAGTGTATTTGTGGGTAGACATGAGGGGTATAGATAGGGTAAATGCAAGCAGACATTTCCTGCTCAGGTTGAGTGAGGCTAGAACTAATAACAAAATACAAAATTTTACTTGGTTTACTAGAAGTACAGAATTTTATTAGTCAAGCCAGGGTAGGATCTGTACAGCGAATGGTAGAGCTTTGGGGATTGTTGTGCACAGAGGGTTTTCTGAGTCACAGGTGGGCAGGATGGCGAAGACGGTATTTGTAACACTGTTTTTCGTTAGTCAGGACACTGAGTGTAGGAGTTAGGATGTCATGTTGCAGTTGCAGAAGGCTTTAGTGAGGCTCCACCTAGATATTGAATACAACTTTGGTCCTGTTGCAGGAAGGACATCATTAAAATGGAAAGCGTGCAAAGATTTGTAAGAATCTTATAAGGACTCAAAGATTTGAGTCGCAGGGAGAGGTTGGGCAGTTTGTGACTTTTATTAGGGGACAGGGTTGAACTTATAGAAGCGTACAAAAGCATGAGGAACATGGATAGGATGTACGCATACCCTTTTTCTCTGGGACCCTAGAGGGTATAGGGTCAAAGTGAGAGGGGAGGTGTTTGAAAGGGACCTGCAAGGAAACTTCTTTACACAGAGGTGGTGGGTATACAGAACGAGCTGCCAAGAGAAATGGTTAAGATAAAGATAAAGGTTAGCATAATTTGCCACACGTGGAGCAAAACATCGAAACACAGTTTGCGTGTATGGTCAGTAAGTCCGAGGATGTGCTGTGGGTAGTCCATCAGTGTTGCCATGCTCTTGACAGCATCACTGCATGCTCGTAACTTACTACCCTTTACACCTTTGAAATGTGAGAAGAAACAAGAGCCCAAAGAGGAAACCCACTTGTCTGCTCCACTGTTCATCATGGCTGATTTATTTTCCTGTCAACTCCATACTCCTGCCTTTGATGTCCTCACTCAGCAAGAACCTATCGACTTTGCTTTAAATATACCATTGACTTGGCCTCCACAGCTGCCTGTGGCAACGAATTCCACTGATTTAACACCCTTGTTTTATAACTGCTTGAGGTAGAGATGTGTTGCCCCAAATTCCTCTTCCAGTCAAACAAGATGCCAGATCGTCTTGTTGCAGCAGGCAAGAGGGGCCAAATGGCCTCCCCTCACTTCCATGTCTTACGTTCCTGAGGTTAATCTCATGTATTCCTAGCTACAGCCTAAAAACGTCACTGAGCAGAAGTTAGTCCGTGGCTGCCTATTCCTAAAGAGGAAATGCGCATGGTCTTGGGGAGAAGGTACAGACTTCTTACAGACAGCAATGGGAATTGAACCCCAATTGCTGGTGCTGTAAGATATTACATTAGCCGCTCCACAATCATCTTCCATTGCAGTGTACCATATTGGCTACCATGCCAGGGTACGGTAGGTACATTTAAAAACCTTGAAATGGCTTTCTTCTCTCTTTACTCCATCCAGGCACTTCATGATTTTATATACTTTCATTAAATCTCTCCTTGGCCTCCCTTGATCCAAAGGAAACATCTCCAGCCTATCCAGTCCTGGCTGACATTTTCCATTCCTGGAAAAGATCCTCTTGAGTGTGCTCTGTAGCCTCTGCTGCACACCACCCTTGTGATCAGAACTGTGCACAATGCTTAAGCTGTGGTGTAATTTCTCCTATGTATAGTTCCAGTGTACTAACCATTGACATCTACAGTCTATTGGGTTTTATCCACTTTTAATATTTCAAATTTACTTGTTTTTTCCCCCTTTCTGCTGCTTATTTCAAAAGGAGCATCAGCTGCTGGTTACGGTGAGTAACATCATGTTGAATGTTCAGTGGTTTCCTTCACGGCTGTGGGTAGAAACCCGTTTGGATTTTAAAGTACTGATCTGCTTTCAGAGTACATCACTGTAACGCTATCTGAGTCCATTGAATGAAGCCACAGGGCCATTTGGTTGACTGAAGAGAGAGAGGATTTTACTGGAGAATAAGTCACTTTTGTGTTTGCAGGAAGATAGACATTTCCTTTAGAAAAAAATAGGTCAGTCTTGTAGACTTTGTATCAAAATAACCTGCACTTTCTTGTCAGGTTATGTGGGCTTAAATAGAGTCAGATAACTGTACAACACAGAAACAGGCCCTTCGGTCCATCTAGTCTGCTGAATTATTTTTCTGCCTACTTCCACCAACCTTCACCCAGCCCACAGCTCTCCATACCCCTCCTATTCATGTACCTATCTAATGTTAAAATTGGGCCTGTAATCACCACTTCTGCTGGCAGCTCATTCAACTCTCACCAACCTCTTGAGTGAAGAAATTCCCCGTCAAGTTCCCCTTAAACACAATCTTTCACCTATAACATTTAACCTTTAAAGCACAATCTCAGAACTGTTCTCAAACCACATTTCCTGTTGCTCCATCAGGGACAGATATGCAAGTTATATACAGGACATAGTGGTGATTAAGTTGGGGTCCAGTTTTAACTTTATAACATGGCAGACCTCTAGAACCAGTTTTGCTGTCTCCTTTTTTTCCAAATCATCGATTAAATCATGGGCCATCTGGTCTTAATGCCTCACTCATCACTGCTGTCCAGAATCAACCCAGTGCTGTCAAAGAGTCAAGATTTAACTATCATTTCCTGCCCCAATTTTCATTGTTGGAGGATGTTTAGATGGACATCTTGATTGGTGAGGGCCAGTTGGTCTGAAGGGCCTTTCTCTGTGCTATATTACACTATGACTCTGACAGGCAGAGAGGTTGCTCACCAATGATCTTAGTCTTATATGTGCATATTGGCTGTTGTTTGTACTGAACCTCTAACCTTGTTCCATTGAAGTTCATGAAACCACTTATGCTGTGCTGGCCATATAGGGCAGCACACCATATAGAATAGGTAACCACGGACTAACTTCTGCTCAGTGATGTTGGTAGCCTATAGCAAGGAATGCACGAGATTAACTTCTAGAGCGTAAATCATAGAAGTAAGGGAAGACTCTTCAGCCCCTTTTGTCTACTGCAACAGGGTGATCTCTACCTCAATCAGTTATACCAAAACAAGGGTGGTGAATGTGATGTAATTCATTGCCGTAGACAGCTATGGAGGCGAAGCCAATGGGTATATTTAAAGTGGGATTGACAGGTTCTTGCTTAGTAAGGGCATCAAAGGTTATGGGGAGAAGCTTGGAGAATGAAGTCGGAGAATAAATCAGTCATGATAGAATAGTGGAGTAGATTCGATGGGCTGACTGGCCAAATGTCTTATGGTCAATCACTATTCATCCAGAGCCAGGAACATGTGTTTACTTTATACTTCATCCTAACTGCTTTACAATGAATTTCTTTTCAATGAGGTATTGTTCGTATGAAACTAATTCACTGACATTTTAAACATTTGAAAGCTCATTAAAGGATTACAGGATGGCTTAAAATATATTTACATGGGTAATTTGAACAAATCCTACTCGCACTGCTACAGATTCCAAGCCTAACCATTGGGTGCCTAGGTCAGGCTAATACCAAATGAAGTATGTCGTGAATCACTGGTCTAATCTTGCTGCATCAATGACTGAGTGGCTTAATTTTCCGGCATTGAAGTGTTGCCAAGTCTGAGGATGGTTCAAAATGCAGGAATCCTCCTGCCCAAAATGAATTCAAATGAAAGTTAGGTTAATTTTGTATGCATACCCATGCCAGTGTACAATGCCTATAAAAAGTATTCACCACCCCTTAGCAGATTTTATGTTTTATTGTGTTACAGCATTGAATCAGAGTGGATTTAATTTAGCTTTTTTGACACTGATCAACAAAAAAGACGCTTTTGTGTCAAAGTGAAAACAGATCTCTACAAAGTGATCTAAGTTAATTACAAATATACAGTGGCATGCAAAAGTTTGGGCACCCCGGTCAAAATTTCTGTTACTGTGAATAGTTAAGTGAGTAGAAGATGAAGTGATCTCCAAAAGTCATGAAGTTAAAGATGAAACATTCTTTTCAACATTTTAAGCAAGATTAATGTATTATTTTTGTTTTGTACAATCTTAGAGTGAAAAAAAGGAAAGGAGCACCATGCAAAAGTTTGAGCACCCCAAGAGATTTGAGCTCCCAGATAACTTTTATCAAGGTCTCAGACCTTTATTAGCTTGTTAGGGCTATGGCTTGTTCACAATCATCGTTAGGAAAGGCCAGCTGATGCAAATTTAAAAGCTTTATAAATACCCTGACTCCTCAAACCTTGTCCCAACAATCACCATCCATGGGCTCCTCTAAGCAGCTGCCTAGCACTCTGAAAATGAAAATAAATGATGCCCACAAAGCAGGATAAGGCTATAAGAAGATAGCAAAGCGTTTTCAGGTAGCCGTTTCCTCGGTTTGTAATGTAATTAAGAAATAGCAGTTAACAGGAATGGTGGAGGTTAAGTTGAGGTCTGGAAGACCAAGAAAACTTTCCGAGAGAACTGCTCATAGGATTGCTAGAAAGGCAAATCAGAACCCCCGTTTGACTGCAAAAACCCTTCATGAAGATTTAGCAGATTCTGGACTGGTGGTGCACTGTTCTGCTGTGCAGTGAAACCTGCACAAATATGACCTTCATGGAAGTGTCATCAGAAGAAAACCTTTCCTGTGTCCTCACCACAAAATTCAGCGTCAGAAGTTTGCAAAGGAACATCTAAACAAGTCTGATGCATTTTGGAAACAAATCCTGTGGACTGATGAAGTTAAAATAGAACTTTCTGGCCGCAATGAGCAAAGGTATGTTTAGAGAAAAAAGGGTGCAGAATTTCATGAAAAAAACACCTCTCCAGCTGTTAAGCACGGGGCTGGATCGATCATGCTTTGGGCTTGTGTTGCAGCCAGTGGCACGGAGAATATTTCACTGGTAGAGAGAAGAATGAATTAAATTAAATACTAGCAAATTCTGGAAGGAAATATCACACTGTCTGTAAAAAAGCTGAAGCTGAAAAGAGGAAGAGGCACAAGCTGAAGGTTTTGCCATGGCCCTCACAGTCCCTCGACCTAAACATCATCGAAAATCTATGGGTATACCTCAAAAAAGCAGTGCATGCAAGACAGCCCAAGAATCTCACAGAACTTTGCAAGGAAGAATGGGTAAAAATCCCCCAAACAAGAATTGAACGACACTTAGCTGACTACAGAAAGTGTTTACAAGCTGTGATAACTGCCAAAGGGGGTGTTACTAAGTACTGACCATGCAGCGTGCCCAAACATTTGCTTTGGGCCCTTTTCCTTTTTTGTTATTTTGAAACTAAAAGATAAAAATATATAAAAAAGTGATTTTGCTTAAAATATTAAAGAAATGTATCATCTTTAACTTTATGCCTTTTGGAAATCAGGTCATCTTTTACTCGCTTAGCTATTCACAGTAACAGAAATTTTGACCGGGGTGCCCAAACTTTTGCATGCCACTAAATCACAAAATAATTGATTGCATAAGTTTTCACCCCCTTCAAGTCAGTATTTAGTAGATACACCTTTGGCAGCAATTACAGCCTTGAGTCCATCTGGATAGGTCTCTTGTCAGCTTTGCATATCTAGACCCTGCAATTTTTCCCCATTCTTTACAAAACTGCTCAAGATCTGTCATATTGCATGGAGATCGTGAGTGAACAGCCCTTTTCAAGTCCAGCCACAAATTCTCTGTTGGTTTGGGGTCTGGACACTGACTTGGCTACTCCAGGGCATGAACTTTGTTGTTTTTAAGCCATTCCTGTGTAGCTTTGACTTATGCTTGGGTTTCACTTTACCCCCTATCTTCACAAGCCTTTTGGGGCCCTGCTGCAGTGAACCATCCCACACCATTATGCAGGCTCCACCATGCTTCATGGTAGGTATGGTGTGTTTTTGATAATGTGCGGTTTTGGGCTTATACCAAACACAGCGTTCAGTCTGATGGCCAAAAAGCTCAATTTTGATTTCATCGGACCATAGAACCTCTTCCAGTTGACTTCAGAGTCTCCCTCCTGCCTTCTGGTAAGCTCTATCCAAAATTTCATGTGAGTTTTTTTCAACAGTGACCTTCTCCTTGCCACTCTCCCTTAAAGCTGCAGCTGCTGAAGCACCCAGGCAACAGTTATTGTATGCACAGTCTCTCCCTTCTCAGCCACTGAAGCTTGTAACTCCTCCAAAGTTGTCACAGGTCTTTTCGTGGCCTCCCTCTCTAGTCCCCTTCTTGCTCGGTCACACAGTTTTTGAGGGCAGCCTGCTGTAGGCAGATTAACGGCTGTGCCATATTCTTTCCATTTGTTGATGACTGACATAACTGTACTCCGAGGGATATTCAGTGACTTGGAAATTTTCTATCCACCTTCAGACTTGTGCTTTTCAATAACCTTTTCGTGAGCTACTTGGATTGTCTTCATGATGCAGTTTTTGCCAGGATGCTGACTCACCAGCAGTTGGACCTTCCAGAAACAAGCGTATTTTTACTATAATCAATCGAAACACCTTGACTGCACACAGGCTTCCAAAAACAGGTCTCCATTTTAACAAATTATGTAACTTCTAAAACCAATTGTCTGCACCAGTGATGATTTGGTGTATCATATTAAAGGGGGGGGGGGAATTCTTATGCAATCAATTATTTGTGTTTTATATTTGTAATTCATTTAGATTACATTGTAGAGATCTGTTTTTATCTTGACACGAAAGTCCTTCTCTGTTGATCTGTGTCAAAAAAAGCCAAATTAAATCCACTGTTGATTCAATGTTATAAAACATGAAAACTTCCATGGGGTGGTGAATATTTTTATAGACACTGTATGTGTGCACACAAGTCACGGTATCTGCATTTCTGCTTCTCTGTGTCTGTGTTTTCTCCTTGTTGCTCAGTTTGTGTGCTCTCCTCTGTCTCTGTACACGTGTGTATCCAAATGTTCAAACGTTTTAAAGTTTCAAATTTTACATTTAATGTCAGAGAGATGTATACAATATGCATCCTGAAATGCTTTTTCTTTGCGACCATTCACAAAAGCAGAGGAGTACCTCCAAAGAATGAATGACAGAATAAATGTTAGAACCCCAAAGTCCCCTCTTCCCCAGCTTCCCTCCCTCCCGCGCATAAGCGGCAGCAAGCAAGAATCCACCTCCCCCAGCAGCAAAAAAAAAGTGCATCGGCACCCGCCACTGAGCACTCAAGCGTGCAGCAAAGCAAAAGCAAAGACGCTGACTTGCAGTACCCCAAAGACTACTCGTACACTCGGTACTTGACATACCACAGGCTCTCTCTCCCCCCTCATAAGGGAGAAAGAGGTGTCTCTGTTCCACAGCAGGAGGGGAGACATAACAAACAACTCGCTGGTTTAGGATTTTAAAAGTCCATTGCGTCGCTTTTTCCGAGCTCTGTGCCCAAAGATCTCAGGTCTCTGACTCCCACGACACACTGATCACCTGGGACCCTGACCTTCGATCCCCCTGTCTCCAGAGCCACAAAATCTTGGACCTCTGAAGGCAAGCGAAGCTCTTAGGCTGCACTCTTGGTGTGTCTAACAACGGCCAGTTGTGAAACCCAAAGAGCGGGTCCCATTCCCGCAAAGAACTGAAGTCAGCGTGTAACTCCAGTCAGGGTCTTCAAAACAACCCTGCAAGGGAAAATGTTTGTGTATCTATGCTGTTTTCTTTCTAACAGAAGATTAGCTTAATTGGTTACATGTACATTGAAACATACAGTGAATGTGACATTTCCGGGCAGCCTGCAAGTGTCGCCATCCTTATAACACCAGCGTTGCATGCCCACAATTCATTAACCCTTTTTGGAATGTGGGAGGAAACCGGAGCATCTGGAGGAAACCCATGGGATCACCAGGGAAGATACAAACTCCTTAAAGATAGCAGTGGGAATTGAACCCACTGTAAAGTGATGTACTAACCGTTACGCTACTGCGCCAGCTGCCCCTGGTAATGTGGCTATTGTACCTTGTCGTCGCCCTAACTGGGCAAGAGGTGGTTCCTTCAGTGAGTCACTTTCCATTCTGCCAACCCTGGCCTCCTATTCACAGGCAGGATGGCAGCATAGTGAACAGCACCAGATTGAAAAATCGGGATTCCGATCTGACAGGTGTCTGTAAGGAATTCATATGTTTGCCTCATGAAGTTATGGGTTTCCTCCAAGTGGGTACTTCATTTTCCTCCCATGTTCCAAAGACGTTTGGTTAATGTTAGTAAGTTGTGGGAAGGCTTTATTGGTGCCCAAACCATGGTGATGCCTGTAGGCTGCCCAGCACAATCCTTGCTGATTCAATTTGGCCCAAATGACACATTTCACTACACTCATTCTACTTCTGGTGTTCCCACAACCGATGGTCTCACTTTAAGGACTCTTTATCTGTTATTTCATGCTTGTTATTTATTGCTATTTATTTATATTCACATTTGCAATTTGTTCTCCATTGATCCTCTTTACAGTTACTGTTCCATAGATTTGCTAAGCATGCCTGCAGAAAAAGAATCCCAAAGTTGTGTGCGGTAGCATGTATGTACTCTGATAGATCTTACTTTGAACTTTTGAAGTACATGTGATAAATAAAGCTAATTGTCTCTTCCTCACTCCAACCAGGATGTCTAGTTGAGATAGCCATTTTAGTTGCCTTGGGCAAGATGGGCTTTTGAGTCTCCTTCTATGCTTTGTGTTTCCAAGCCTACTGAATATTGCCACAATTTTCCTTTTAAGTTGCTACACTACTTTCTCTTTTCCCTTTATCCTCATGCTGATGGTCATTACTAGGCAGAAAACCAGGGGGTCTGTGCCTTCTCCTCACTACACTCAGCTTGAATATATTTGATGCTGGTAATGAACATAAATATTTAAGGACATCATTTTCCCCTAGAATTCTCCTTGTTAACAATAAATGTATGTTCAGCTTTTGTGTAGTTGAAAGGTGACAATTATCCACTTCCTGCACCTTCAGTAATTCCTCCCTTTCCAAAGCACATGCCTATGTTAATAATGGAGATCCAGGTGTTGTAGATTCACATTGATGGATTATCTTTCACAGAAATTCCATTTTACACTATCCCAATAAAAAAAGTTGGTGTCTCCCAGCTGGAAACAGGCCCTTTGACCCAACCAAGTTGCCCAGCTAAGCTAGTCCCATATGCCTTCATTTAGCCCCTATCCCACTAAATCCTTCTATCCATATACCAATGTCTAAATGTATTTTAAAAGTTGTAATTGTACTGGCCTCTACTGCTTCCTCTGGAACCTCTATCCACTTAACCTCTTTGTGGATAAACTTGACCCTTGGGTCTCTTTTAATTCTCTCCCCTTTCAACTTAAACCAACTGTACGTTCTCTGCTTTTAGACTCCCCTCCCCTGAGAAGAAGACTCTACCCGTTCCCTTTATCTATGCCGTTCATGACTTTATGAACCTCTGTGAGATCACCCATCAACCTCCTTCATTCAAGGCAAAATAGTTGTGGCCCAATATTTAACTTGCCCTCCAGTTCCACCACCCTCCCGAGCTTCATCATCATCCTTAAAAAAAAATGGTGACCAAAACTCCATTTACTACTCTAGGTGCAGTCTGACCAACGTCTTGTACAGCTGTACATAACATGACATCTATCCCTAGGTCTGTTCTACAGCGCACCCCAGGACATTACAATCACTGTATATGTCCTGCCCTGATTTAATTGCACAAAATGCATCACTTGGCATGTTTAAGTTATCTACCATTCCTTTCCCACATTCCCAGTTGATCTAGATCCTGTTGTAGTCTTAGACACTGTTTACTACACCACCAACTTTGCTGTCGTCAGCAAACTTACCAATCATGCTATTTACGTTTTCATCCAATTAGTTAATATACATGAAAAACGACTGGGGTCCCAGCACTGCTCTCTGCGATGCACCAGTGTTCCAATCTGAAAAGTAACTCTCCACCACCACCCTCTGCCTCTTTCCACTAAGCCCATTCTGTATCCACAGAATGCTGCAGGAGCTCCGCAAGTCGCACAGCATCTACAGAGGGGAATAAGCAGTCAGCAGTCTAATCCTTCATCGGGATTAGACTCCAGTCTCGGCCTGAAACTCAGCTGTTTACTCCATAGATGGTGCCGGATTCGCTGAATTCCTCCAGCATTTTATGTGTGTTGCTTGATTCCATGCATCTGCAGAATCTGTGTTCATATTTCTATATCCAGTCCCATGGCCTGAAAGTGTTGGGCAAGCAAGGATACTGTAAATTTTGAAGTACATGTGACAAGGACCCTTGGGGATCCATCATAGAAACCATCCTATCTGGATGCATCAAGCCTGATATGACAGCTGCTCTGTCCGTGACTACAAGAAAACTGCAAAGGGTTTTCAACACAGCTCAGCACAGCACAGAAACTAGCCTCCCCTCCATTGAGTCTGTCTACATGTCTTGCTGCCTTGTGAACCACCCAGTGTAATGAAGAATCCCTCCCACCCTGGATATTCTCTGTATCCTGGTACATGTGACAGTATTAAACCAATTACCTGCCTTATCCAATGAGTTATTGGATGACCCTCAGTAGATCTGGCTTAACTTTGGTGGTCAAGGCACCCTAACAAGATCTCTGAGGGTACAGTACGTTTCTTTTAGCCTTGTGACATTGCTGAGTTAATTTTAATTTTTTCCAAAGAAGCCTCCAGAGAACGAGAAGCATTTCATTTTACTCTGTTAGCTCTTATTTGGAAAGGGAGATGGGGGTTCCGAGTGCATCTCAAGCCACAAAAAGTGTGTGTTGTTCCTTCCACTGCAGTGGTTAGTCGAAACAATTCTGGTGCTAGTCTCTCTGTCAGGCGTGTGCAAACACTTAACCAGGCTGCTTGTCTGAAATGCTGTGTGACTCGCTTTGTGGTTAACAGTCTTTAGAAACTTTTAAAAAGCTTGAACTATGTCTCGCAGTTTTCACAGAGTCCAAAAAAGTAAAACCCTGTGGATTTTAAGCTTTGAATAGTTTGTTTTTGTAATGAATTGTTCCAATATTAAGTAATGATGCACACAGGGATCAGTACTGGGACCCTTGCTGTTGGTCATATACATAACAACATATATATAATAACACAGATGTGAATGTAGGAGGAATGGTTATTAAATTTGCAAATGAGACAAAATTTGGTGGCATTGTTGATGAGGAGGGTTCCTTTTAAAGAAATGATAATAATAGCTTTATTTGTCATATATACATTGAAGCATGTGCCATTTGCATCAATGACCATCAATGATCGCTTAAGTGCCACTATGCTTCAGGCACCAACGTAGCATGCCCACAAAGTTTTTTACGGCAAGACTCTTTAATAATGTAAATGAGCTGAGGTATCTTGGGGTACAAGTTCATAGCACTCTGAAAGGGGCTACGCAGGTTAATAGGGTGGTTAAGAAGGCATATGGCATGAATCTCTTTATTAGTTGTGGCATTGAGTTCTAAAGTCAGGAAGCTGTGTTGCAGCTTTATAAAACTCTAGTTAGGTCAAATCTGGAGTATTGCATACAGTTCCGCTCTCCCCGTTGTAGGAAGGCTGTTGACGTTTTGGATGGGGTGCAGAAGAAATTCTGGGATGCTACCTGGATTAGTGGGTATGAGCACTATTGAGAGTTTACACAAGCTCTCAGGAGCGGTGGAGGCTGAGAGCAGATCTGGTAGAGATTTATAAGATTATGATAGGCATTGATAGAGTAGATAAGCAGTATCTTTCTCCCAAGGTTGAAATGTCTAATATCAGAGGACATGTATTTAAGGTGAGGGGGGTAATTTCAAAGGAGATGTGAGGGGCAATTGTTCTTTACATGGTAATGGATGTCTGGAAAACTGGTAGAGGTAGATGCATTTTGTACTTTTAAGAGACGTTTAGGTGGACACATGAATGCACGGTGTTTTTTTCTCTCTTTCTCTGTGCAGTTTGGTTTCTTTATTTTTTTTAAATTGAGTTATTCAAGTTTCTTCCTTTGTAGGTGCCTATAAGCAGACATATTCAAGGTGCATAATTTATTCTTTCATAAGAAATGTGCTTTGAATATTTGAATCTTTGAATATGAGGAAAATGGAAGGATATGGATTTCGAGTAGGCAGAGGGAATAGTTAGGTTGTCTATTTGATTACTGATTTAGTAGATTGCCACAACATTGTAGGCTGAAGAGCCTGTTTCTGTGCTGTACTGTTCTATGTTCTAACTTACTATCCCTAACCCATACATCTTTGGAATGTGGGAGGAAACCCATGTAGTCATTGGGAGCGTGTACAAACTTCTTACCAGGAGTAGCAGGAATTGAGCCTAGGTTGCTAATGCTGTAAAGCATTATGCTAACCACCATTTCTGATGACACAAAAAATGACATTGATTAGATGGTAAGCTGGACAGGACAACAGTAAACAGAATTTAACCCTGATAAGCTTAAGGAGATGTGTTTTTGGAGATCTATTAAGGGTTAGACATGGTAAAGCTGTAGGGAATAGGAACTAGGGGCCCTTGGTGTACAAGTGCAAAGATCGCAGAAAATGTGAGGACAGGTGTAAAGGTAGTGAAGGAGGCATAGAGTATGCTAGGTCCTGGATCAACGGTGTATTAGATAATCTTTGGAATATTGTGTACAATTCTGACAGCCATACTTTAGGAAGGATGAAGGATCTTGGCCGATAATATCCACTGTTTATTCCCCTCTATAGATGCTACTTGATCTGCTGAGTTACTCTGGCACTTTGTGTGTGTATGTTGCTCTGGGTTTCTGGCATATGCAGAATCTCTTGTGTTTATAATTTGGTGCTCTCTTGTTCTTCAAGGGAGAAAATCTGTTGCACTTCTCCGGTGCGGGTTACATTTGACTCCACGCTCGCCACTGTGGTTGGATCGTAATTGCTTCCTCTGGGATGACAATTAGCAATGCCCATATCCTAGGAAGGGGAGAAAAACATTTGAGTAGATTAGAGAGTAGTTTAGAGGCTTACAGTGGGAGTTTGCTATTGTTGCAGGTGATGTCTGTCTTTCCCATTGGAAACCAGGGGGAAAAAACATTAAGTTCCCTGATGCTAACCAGCATTGCTCCTCAGGTCAGTCCTAAGAAAGATCAATTCAGGAATGTAGCAGATTACTGTATTGTGAACACTAGAATTTCCGATTCAGATTCATTTATTTATCACATGTACTTTGGAGCATACGGTGAAATGTATTGTTTATTCTAACAACCAAATGAAAATTTACAAGGAGGTTGCCAGGTCTGAGAACCTCAGTTATAGGAAAAGTCTGAATAGGTTAGGACTTTATTCCCTAGAACTCAGGAGAATAATGGGAGATTTGATAGAGAGATACAAAATTGAGGGGTATAGATGGGTAAATGTAAATAGGCTTTTTCTACTGGGGCTTGGTGAGACTAGAACTAGAGGTTATGGGTTTGGGTGAAAGGTGAAATATTTAAAGGGAACATGAGGAGGAATTTCTTCACCCTGAGGGTGGTGAGAATGTAGAATCAGCTGCTGGCAGAAGTGGTGGATTCGGGTCCTATTTCAATATTTAGGAGAAGTTTAGGTAAGTACATGGATGGGAGGGCAATGGTCTAGGTGTAGGTTAAAGAGTTTGGGCGGAGCAATAGTTCAGCATGGATTGGATGGGCCGTATGCTGTAGTGCTCCATAACCAATGCAACCTAAGGACGTGCTTGCGGCACCCTGCTACCCTGTTGTTGTCACTTTTCCAGCATCAACCTAGAATGCCCAGCGAATTCAGCTGTACACCTATTGACCTATATGTGGGAGGAAACCATAGCACCTGTGTGGAGCCCTTGTGGCCGCAGGGAGAACAGGCAAATTCCACACAGACAGTGCAAGAGGTAGAATTGTACCTTGGTCTTCAGCAGTGCTATTAGGGGCATCAATTTGCCTTCCTATTCTGACAGTCTCAGACATGAAGTACTAACTCTGTTTTACTCTCCACAGAAGCTAGCTGACCTGTTGTGTGTTTCCAGCATTATCTGCTTTATCTCAGATTTCCATTTACTTTACCTCCACTCCTCATGGGTGGAGGCTGCTTTTGATTTACAGCTGACAAATTTTGTCTCTTGCACTAGTTTACAGTCTATTCTTTGGCTGTTATCTGTTCTGCGAGGTATTTCCTTCACAGCTGCTTTACTCAAGGCCAGCAGTTATCAACCTCCCCATAGTTACACAATGAGCAATGGTCAATCAGGACGTTATATGCCTCTTGAAATGTACACACTAAGCTTATAGCAAAACACTATGGGATTACACAGGTTCCATTTTGTCGCATGAAATTACATAAAAAATCTTAAAGTTTTGAATATATTTCGACTCTTGCTAAAAGTCTTACATTTAAACACTGACTGATCTGATGACTGCTTTTGTTTTGCGTCCTGAGCTTAGGAGGATGACGATGTCTCCCAGTGCGGTGGGGATTACGATCTGACCATGCAGGACAATGGATTCTTCAAAAATGAGCCAATCAGGAGTAAAGTCTCCAAGCTGACTGAGAAACTGCGGAAACGTTATCCTACCAACAACTATGGTGAGCAGAAATCCCCTGGGTTTCATTATTTAACCTCGCTCTGCTTGTTCATCAACTATTTCCTGTGAGAGTTGAGACTGAAAATGTTCATGGGTGTCTAATGTTCTTAGAGCCATTGTTGTAGAAAATTAAACAAAACTATTTTTCTATAATTAAGATGGAAGGAGTGAAGAGATTTATGAGGATGTTGCCAGAATTTGAGGGATGGAGTTATGGAGAGAGGGTGAACAAGTTTGGACTTTGTTCACTGGAGTGTAGGAAAAGGACGAGTAATCTTATAGTGGCGTATATAATCATGAGAGGCATGGAGAGGTTGAATGTGCGGAATCTCTTTCTCAGGGTTTGTGACTCAAGAACTAGAGGCATATCATCCTAGTACAGGGGTCAGCAACCTTTACCACTGAAAGAGCCACTTGGACCCGTTTCCCACAGAAAAGAAAACACTGGGAGCCGCAAAACCCGTTTGACATTTAAAATGAAATAACACTGCATACAACGTTTTGTTTTGCCTTTATGCTATGTATAAACAAACTATAATGTGTTGCATTTATGAAATTGATGAGCTCCTGCAGAGAAAACGAAATTACATTTCTGCATGCAACAAAAACATTTTGAACTCCGAAAATAAGATGTTGGGTTGAAGGTTACTTTTAAGTAAAATACTCAACGTCTATTTGAGTCCTTCTTGTGTTTATGAAAAACGCTAAACTTAAATTTGCCGCCAGCAGCAAACCAAAAATAACGTCAGCCAGCTGTCAACCTGAAAAATAAAAGGACTATTTCACTGAACAATGAAAACATATGAATATACGTAAAATAATAGGCAATTAAAATATTTATCATACTTGGTCAGGTTGACTCACACCTGACAATGCAGTCGTATTCGGTAGGGATGGATCGATGCTTAGGGGAGTGACCGGGAAGGATAATGTGTTTTTTTCCTCTCTGAACTCACAGAAGCGTTTCCCAAACGATGTTTGCATTGCGATGATTGCAGAATGTAAATACTCCGAATTTATCATGTCGTGACCTTGTTTGAACTCTCTCAAATTGGGGAAGTGAGACAATGTGCCTTTCTGTAAATCTCTGGCAAGCACTGTCAACTTGCGCTCGAATGCCAAAACATCCTCCAACATGTGTAGGGCTGTAAGTCCTTACCCCTGAAGAGCTGTTTTCAGTGTGTTCAGGTGCGCTGTCATGTCTACCATGAAGTGTAGCTTTTCCAGCCAGTCTGGCTGTTCCAGCTCAGGAAAGGTGAGCCCTTTGCTGCCCAGGAAAGTTTTCACTTCTTCCAGACACGCGACAAAGCATTTCAGCACCTCCCCTCTGGACAGCCAGCGATAAAAACACGTTGTAGCGGTGTGCTCACGCAGTCAGTAAACTGCAGTCGAATAACTTTATTCGAACTAAACAGCCTTGCTTTTAAGCCTCCCTCAACCCAGCCCCCATGGACGCAGATGCTGCAAAAGACGCGTACTCACAAACCCCCGTAGGCTATCTCCCTTAGCCGGAATGCTGGCTAATTGTGAGCCGTTTCGGATGTGCCAGGAAATGTGTCGCCACACTTAGATTGTACAAGATCACCATAATCTTCAAATTTAGAATTACATTTCAAAAGCTAACAAAGTAACATAAAATACATTTTAATTAAATACTGACCAATTATTTCCCAAAGCCACAGGGAGCCGCAGCACAGAGGTGAAAGAGCCACAAATGGCTCGGGAGCCGCGGGTTGCCGACCCCCGTCCTAGTAGATGGGCAGCCCAGTAGTTTAGTGTTTAGCGTAGCGCAGTGTCAGTGATTAGGTTCAGTTCCCGCTGCTGTCCGTAAGGAGTTTGTGCATCTCCCCATTACTGCTTGAATTTCCTCGGGGTGCTCTGGTTTTCTCTCACATTCCAAAGACACGTGGATTAGAGTTAGTAAGTTGTGGGTATGCTATTTTGGTATTGGAAGCATGGCAACACTTGTGAGCTACTCCCAGTACATCTCAGTCTCAATAACATTTTTTTATTTTATGTTTCAATGTACATATTACAATTAAAGCTGATCTTTAATCTTCTATGTGGTCTTTGACCCAATAGCAAGAACTCTGAATTCTCCAATTTCACATAACCTACTAATCCTTTGTCCCTTTCTCTCACCACCTGATCCTTCCCAGGTTATCTCTCACATCCCCTTCTTTCTAATCTCTGTACTTCCTCCCATCCCCATAACCCTGTTTCTTTCCCATTCTCCAACCCCTCCATTTGTCCATCACCCACACACTCTTCTTACTGGGCTCCCTAACCCTAATGTTCCCATCTGCTATCCCCACTTCCCTTACTCTGTTCCAATCTTAACCTTCCTTCCTTCTCAGGTCCCATCGTTTGCCGTCCTTTGGCACCTCCCAGTCTCCATTGCTATCACCCCCTTTCCCTCCTGTACCTGACTCCATCTGCTAGTCAACCTCCTTCTCCAGTTGTAACCTGCCAGCTCTTGCCCCAACCCCTTCCCTCACTTCTTTATACTGGCTTTCTCCCCTCTATTCCTTCGGTCCTGATGAAGGGTCTTCACCTGAAACGTTGCCTGCCCATTTCCCTCCATAGATGCTGCCTGACCTGTTGAGTTTCTACAGCATCTTGTTTTTTGGCAACCAGTGTGTGTTGGTTTTGGATAAGACTTTAGGTCCCAGCTGCAGAAAGGCAGCAATGTAAGCGTTCTGCAAAATTTAACTTAATTTTAATAACCTCTTGGTTAAAAAACAGATTGGACAGACTGTTCCTTTATTTTTACAGCTTCCAGGCTCATCTTCCCAATTGATTTGCTAAATGGTTTTTCCATGATAGAAGTTCCTGTCTTGCTTTTGGCACAGAGATCAAAAATGTTATCACATTACACTCCATTTTAAGAGGAATCTGTACCATGAGTCCTTCTAAATGTATTAAGTAGCATTGTGCAGCAGGGGCTGCTGGAATGAAGCCACATTGTTGGTGCAGGAGTGTTTTAATCTGTACAGAAATCCCTCAGTACCAGAGATATTTGCTGGACATAATTAATAGAGCATTTTTTTCTCTGTTACTAATATGTACATGAGCTTCAAGTGCTCGGCAAGGAGGAAACTCTACTCTCTCTAACCCTTTGGTCCCTGTCCTGGGAGTGTGTGATGGGACAGTGTAGAGGGAGCTTCACTCTGTATCTAACCCGTGCTGTCCCTGTCCTGGAAGTGTGTGATGGGACGGTATAGAGGGAGCTTCACTCTGTATCTAACCCGTGCTGTCCCTGTCCTGGGAGTGTGTGATGGGACAGTGTAGAGGGAGCTTCACTCTGTATCTAACCCGTGCTGTCCCTGTCCTGGGAGTGTGTGATGGGACGGTGTAGAGGGAGATTCACTCTGTATCTAACCCGCGCTGTCCCTGTCCTGGGAGTGTGTGATGGGACGGTGTAGAGGGAGCTTCACTCTGTATCTAACCCGCGCTGTCCCTATCCTGGGAGTGTGTGATGGGACGGTGTAGAGGGAGCTTCACTCTGTATCTAACCCGCGCTGTCCCTGTCCTGGGAGTGTGTGATGGGACGGTGTAGAGGGAGCTTCACTCTGTATCTAACCCGCGCTGTCCCTGTCCTGGGAGTGTGTGATGGGACAGTGTAGAGGGAGCGTCACTCTGTATCTAACCCGTGCTGTCCCTGTCCTGGGAGTGTGTGATGGGACGGTGTAGAGGGAGCTTCACTCTGTATCTAACCCGCGCTGTCCCTGTCCTGGGAGTGTGTGATGGGACGGTGTAGAGGGAGCTTCACTCTGTATCTAACCCGTGCTGTCCCTTTCCTGGGAGTGTCCTATAGCTAGGTGTAGAGGGAGATTTATCTACAAAATGCCGAAAGAACTGAATTGGTCATTCAGCATCTGTGGAGGGAGATAGATCCTCACCGTTTCAGGCTGAGGGCATTCCTTGTGTTGCTGCTGATTTCGAGCACTTGCAGTTTATTTTCTGTCTCCACTGAACTCTTTTCTACACTGGACCTTGCTGCTCAGAATGTTCATGGGATAGCATGGAAGATACGTCCTCAATCCCTAAGATGTGCTTGAAGTTAACATCATTCTGAACACCAGCAGATAGATGGTGTAAAATTCATGGGGGGAAAAATCAAGAGGACCAAAAGGATTAACATTTGATAGTAATATCCTTTACTGCACTTTCTTTGTACTGACACCAGGATAGATTTTGTTGATTAGCTGGGAGTGTCATTGGAAGGTATGAACTTGTATAGGCTCTCGGTCTGGGAGAGGAAGCAGTTCGGGTACTTGTGACAGGTAGTGAACATGCTTCATCCCCATGCTTGTTGTTGTCACGTGTACCAAGGTACAGAGAAAATTTATTTGCAATACCATTTATACCGATCAGTTCATCACAACTGTGAGTTGAGGTGGTACAAGGTAAAATAACAGACTGCAAAATAAAGTGTTATAGTTGCAAAGAGAGTGCAGTGCAGGTAGAGAAGTAGGTGCAAGGTAGACTGTGAGGTCAAGAGTCCATCTTTTTGTCACATATACATCAGAACGTACAGTGAAATGCATCATTCTCCTCATGAAACAAATCTTTAATTGCAGAAGCAAGGGATTCTGCAGATTGCTGGAACTCCAGAGGAACAAAAACAAAATGCTGGAGGACCTCAGCAGATCAGACAGCATAGTTTCAAGCTGAGACCGTTCATGTCTGAAAAGGAAGGGAGTGGAAGCCGGAATAAGAAGGTGGAGGATGGGAAGGAGTACAAGCTTGTCAGGTGATAGGTGAGACCAGGCGAGAGGGAAGGTGGAGGGTGGGGAAGTGGGGTCTGAAGTGAGAAGCTGGGAGCTGATTAGTGGAAAAGGTAAAGGGCTGAAGAAGCAGGAATCTTAAAGTGTTGCTCCCCAAACCTGAGTTTAGCTAATGCTCGGAGCATTCTGATATTGGGTGTGCCCAAATAAAAAGAAAAATTTCAGTTCCACAACACTTTAATGGAGGCAGCACCTTTCAGTGTGCCTAACCAATCTAGAAAATTTAACAGGGTATAATCAAGCATGGTTTGGCACAGGTGATATTCGGTGAAAGGCCCTTTGGTCCATAATGTTGTGCCGACCTTTTAACCTACTCTAAGATCAATGTAACCCTTCCCTCCTACATAGTCCTCCATCTTTTTCTTTCATCTATGTGCCTATCTAAAAGTTTCTTTCGTGTCCCTAACTTATCTGCCTCTACCACCATCCCCAGCAGGATGTTACACGCACCGACTACTCTCCGTGTAAAGAACTTGCCTTTGACACCACCCCATACTTCCCTCCAAGCACCTTAAAATTATGACCTGTTATATTAGCTCTGGAAATAAATCCCTGGGTATCCATTCCACCAATGTCTTTTATCATCTTGTACACCTCTATTAAATCATCCCTCATCCTCCTTTGCTTCAAAGAGAAAAGCTTCAGCTCACTCAACCTGTAACATGATCTCTGATCCAGGCAGTATCCCAGTGAATCTCCTTTCACCCTCTATAAAGCTCCAACACCTTTCCTATAAGAGGTGACTAGAAATGAATGTAATATTCCAGGTTTGGTCTAACCAGGGTTTTATAGAGCTTAAACATTACCTTCTGGCTCTTGAACTAAATCCCCTGAGTAATTAAGGGCAATATAGCATATGCCTTCTTAACTACCCTTTCAACATGGCAGCTTTGAGGAGGAGCTAGGAAAGTTGGGGGAGGTTCAGTGAGTGATCAACATCAGGGATGAGGCCAGCATTGGGGGGTGTTCCAACATCTGCATCTTGCATTGCTGGTTCTCTGACGGAAGTTCCAATTAACTACACCTCCTAGCTTTTTCATTTTTTTTGTAAATGAAGATCTAATTCCCTTTTGAAGGTTTCTATTGAACTGGCTTCCCTCCTCCTTTCAGGCTGCACGTTACAGATCGTAGCAGTTTTATAATGGACATGCCAGAGCTCTGAACCATTGGGGAACCTTTGCTCATTTGTAGAGCCCTCATCCAACAGCTCGGGCCCCTTTAGATGTCCCCCTGGGCTGCCAGCATAAATAGCTGCACTATATTTGACTGACTTTGGCCAAAGGAGTGACACAGAGAAGTCTGTGTGTCACATGAGAGTTCTGGGAAAGGGAAAATTGGTGTTTCATAATATGACCTGCCTTCCCTCACATGGAAACTTGAATCTATGCTTCTCCTTTTGAAGGCTTTTTGTAATCTAATTGCTCTGGATTTTATGACTTTTGGCTCCATCACAAGGGGAAGTCCTTGGGGAGGGGTGGAGTGTGGGGCAGAAGTAGTTACTTTTTTTTCTTTAAGGTTTGAATTATTCCATTGCACAGCTGCTTCTGCCTGAGTCCACTTGATAACTAGCGGACCTTGTCCTGCGTATTGTATTACTGCTGGCTTTGTCAAGAGGTCCTGTTGCAATTTGGCTTCATCAGAATTACTGACCTTCTTGACTTTGTCCCTGGCTTACCTGCCTGTTAACCATTAATGAAACTGTTGGCATGTAGATAATTCACGTTAAGTATATTGCAGAGGAGGCAAATTACCTCTTTATTGTCTTGATCTCCTATTGGTTTTCCACCTCAGTCAATTAATCATTTTGTTTCTGTCCTTTGTTTTATATTGGTCAAGGCCCAGTCAAAATGTGCCCAGTTAAAATGTGTCAGGACTTGAGGGATTGAGATTTTGGACAGACTAGGAATTTATTCCTTGGGGTCTGGGAAACTGAGAGGTGACTTACAGAGTGAATGAGGGGGACATATGAGATGAATGAACTCAATCCTTTTCCCAGGGTTGAAGAATGAAAAACTGCAGGGCATAGGTTTAAGGTGCGAAGGGGAAGATTTACTAGAAACTTGAGAGAGAACTTATTTACGCAATGTATGGTATCTATGTGGAATGAGCTGCCTCAGGAAATGGATGAGGCAGATACAATAACAAACTTTAAAAGGCAGTTGGACAGATACGTAGACACGATAGATTTAGAGGGATACAGCCATCAGACTCCTGAACGAGCAAGAGTAACCTCACACACCACAACTCTGAAGTAATTCCACTTTTTGCACATTAGTTGTTGGTCAGTCTTTGTGTGTGGTTTTTCCATAAATTCTACTGTATTTCTTTATTTCCCTATAAATGCCTGCAAGAAATTGAATCTCTGGTAACATATACATATTTTGATGATAAATTTACTTTGACTTTGGAAGTTAGCCAAGCACAGGCAAATGGGGGATCGTGTTCAGCATGGACCAGTTGGACCAGCTAGTTTCTGTGCCACGTGACTCTATTCCCTAATTCCTTTATTAGAGGGTGTAAGTTATAAGGAAAGGTTGACAGGCATGGGTCGTTCTCCCACGTTTGCAGGCTGTGGGGACACCTGATAGAGGTTTTAAAATTAGGAGAGGCGTAGCAAGCATAGAAATGTCGAGCACCAGAGAATATACTTTTAAGGTTAATGGGATAAGGGTTTCTTTTGTGGGGGCAGAGAATCTAAAGGCGACGTGAGGGGCAAGTTTTTTTATATAGAGAATGCTTGAATCGGATACTGGGGTAGTAGTGGAAGCAGTCAGTCTGTTGAAATTTATGTCTTTTAGATAGAGACATAAATATGAAGGGAATGGAGGGATATGGACAATACTCAGGAGGAGGATACTTAAGATAAATTGACATTAATACTGGCAGCACATTGTGAACTGAATGGCCTGTCCAGTGCTGTACTGTTCTGAGTTCTACGTTAACTCTGTTTCTTTCCCACAGACTCTGCCTGACCTGCTGGCTGTTTCTAAACTTGATATTTTTCTTCCTTTTCCTCTTTTTTTACACTGCTACTTTGGTCAGCATTAAGATGATCTGTGCTTGCGTGACAGGGAGTAAAGTTCTAGTTGTGAATCCATGTGATTTAAAGAAATAAAATATGCATTAATATGAAAATCAAACCAAAAACTTGTTTTAAAAAAATGCAGATGCTGGACATCTGCAACATAAACAGCAAATGTTGTAGATACTCAGCAGGTCAGGCAGCATCTGTGGACGGAGAGAAACGTAGTTAAAGTGAAAACAGTGCAGAAAAGATTGAGGATGCTGCCCAGACTAGAAAGTCTGAGTTATAGGGAGGGATTGGCCAGGCTTGGTCCTTCTTCCTTGGAATGTGGGAGAATGAAGAGTCATCTATCGGAGTGTTTAACATTGAAGAACAAATGTAGGAGAAGTCGTGATGTAGAGAGAGTAGAAGCGTGGGCTAAACATGTTAGCTTGAGGTGCATTTTTGATTGTCAATGAAGAGATATTATTTCTAATCTGCACTGACTCTTTTCACAACCTCCCCTTCCTGAAGTCCATAATCAGTTCTTCAACTGAATGAGGGTCCAATTTGTCCTCATTTATATACCCTGTTGAAGGAGAAGCTGGAGGAATGCAAGGTGGAAATGAATAAAGAGAAACATTGATAGTGTGATTTGAAGAAGATGTGCAAGTAAAGCTTAAACACTGACAAAAACTGCCATTTAGTCTTACTTAAACAATTCCATTAATTAATTTCAATCACTATTCCTTGATTTACCTCACTGTCTCTGCATTTCCAGTGATTGTGAGCCGGTGTTCATGTAACTGTTTTCCCATTTGAAAATAAATTAACCAGCAACTTCTTAATTGCTATCACATTATCTCCGGGGAAATCCGGCGCCCTCTGACTCTGAAAAGCATGCAAGCATTCTTCTTTTCCACCGTCCCCGGTCCCAGCCAAAACAAACCATCAGGAGTCATTCTGCAGGTGACCAGGAATTTTAATCCTCTTTTTTTTCTTGAAGCTTTTGAGTTAACAATTACCAGGCGCTTAAAATCTGATTCACTGGGGAGTGTGCTCTAATTAAAGCTTAATTGTGAATTTAAACATTCTAATAAATCCTGGACTGAACCCACGCTGCCAGACAGATCAGCAAGTCTTACGCTGAAAGCAAACTGCTGTGGGTGTTTGAAATCTGAAATAAAGATGGAAAAGCAAGGGAGTGAGGTTAGAGTATTGAGTACAGGTGTTGGGATGTTATGTTGAAGTTGTACAAGGCGTTGGTAAGGCCAAATTTGGAATATTGTGTGCCTACCTATGAAAAAGATATCTATATGTTTGAAAAGAGTGCAGATGTTACTGGGACTTGAAAACATGAGTTGTAAAAGACTGAATAGGTTAGGACTTTATTCCCTGCAGGGTAAAGAGAATGAGAGGTGATCTTATAGAGGTATACACAATTATGAGTATAGATAGGGTGAATGCATTTTCCCTCAGTTTGGGGAAGACTAAAGCTAGAGATCATGGGTTTAAGGTGAAGTATTAAAAAGATATCTGAGGGCGAGCTTCTTCATTCAGAGGGTGGTGCAAGTGTGGAAAGGGCTGCCAGCAGAATTGATGGATGTGGGTTCAACTGTAACGTTTAAGAGAAGTTTGATTTGTACATGGATGGGAGAGTTTTGGAGGGACAGGTACAGGTAGATGGGACTAGGCAGAAACTCAGCCCGGCATGGACTAATGCGCTGTAGTGCTCTATGATTCCCTGTTTGCTGGTGACATTAGTACCATTTGCAACTGTTCAGATAATGAAGGAAACTAGGCAAATGCAGAAAGAGCTGGTCGATATCCAAGCCTGTACAGAGAGATGCGAAGTAACATGCACACCGCATAAAGGTCAGGCAAAAACGAGATCCAACAAGAGAGAATTCAGTGACATTACCATTACTGGCACATGTCCTTATTTTGTTCCTTTTTTTGTAAGTGTTTTACCTACTGCCAGTTTGGCCTAGAAGGAAGGAGGGTGTGGAGTTGGGCAATGGTGGCCTGTAATTTGTCTTTATGTGTGCGCAGGCCAGTCTGCCTGGTGTATGTGTGTGTCTGGACTAGTGTGGGTGTACATATATGTGTTCGTCGGCCTAGGGCAGACTAATGTGTGTGCCCATGATGTCCAGTCTGGTAAATGTTCCCTACATCCTTCCAAGGTGTCCCAAGTGAGTGCCATTTTGTCCTGTGGCATTGAACTATGAGAATTGTCTCTGACTAACCTCCTGACTTGTATGAAGTTTGTACTGACTCCAGTAAGTTACTGGGCACTGGTCCATTACAAATAAACTTTCTGGGTTTAACTGGGATATCCTATGTCAATAACTCTCAATAAGTAAATGTTGCCTCCTAACAGGACACTGTGTGCTTATGTAACCCGGGATTCTAACAGGAAGGGCACAGGGTTGCCTCTGAACCCACTCCTTGTGAATCCTAATCGAGTAATCCAGTTTCAGAAAATAATTCAAAACATTTGACAAAATATATGCTCCTGCTGCTGAGACAGTTAATTCATTGTGTCTGGGTAATAACCTGAGAGAGAGGTGAAGGCCTTTGTTTTTAAGAGGGAATTACTGAGTGATAAGGAAGTCGAGTACTTCCAGATAAAAATACTAAAAAAGCAATAATTCCCTTGATTTTAAGACCAGCGCACAGCCTCCTTTTAATCTTAAGCATATAAATTTCAATATATTCTAATTCCCAACATCCTTCCTGGGTTTAGCTGTGGAGACGGCCGTGTCATGTTGACCCAGGGCTCTTTCAGTTTGTTGGGTAGCAAGAAACTTGACTACTTAGTGACACAAACTGCACGGGATTGGATCCGTCAGTCCTTTTTTCATTAAAGTTTTCCTTTTTTTTCCCTTGTCTTTGTCACTGTACTATCTTCCTTCACCCCAAACCTTGTTCTCCATCTTAGTTCTATTGGAAACAATAGTTAGAGAAACGTACAGCCCAGAAACAGGCCTTTCAGCCCTTAGTCCTTAAGCTCTCCTTCAAATACTTCTTGAACACTGCAAGAGTCTCTGCCATCTTCTCAAAGTTCAAATCAAATTAAAATGAATTGCAATATGGCATCACTGAGATTCATTTTCTTGCAGGCATTTACAGGAAAATAAAGAAATACAATGTAATTTACAAAAAAAAAACTATACACAAAGAGTGACAAATAACCAATGTGCAAGAGCACACCAACTGCTTAAATAATAAAAAGTAAGTAAATACTGAGAAGATGAGTTGTAGAGTCCTTGAAAGTGAGTCTGTAGGTTATGGAACAGGGGTGGGCAAACTTTTTGACTTGTGGGCCACAAAGGGTTCTAAAATTTGACAGGGGGGCTGGACCAGGAGCAGATGGACGGAGTGTTTTGGTAATACACCTCATAAGAGAAAATAAAATATCATGGGATATGTAGAAAACATGTGCTGTAATTTCAATTGAAAATGAACAAATGCATTACAACAAAATATCTGTCTTTGAAGTCCCATGGTGTTTAGCTATTTATTGAAATGACTTTTAAAACACTGAAAATTAAATGAATAAAATACAGCTTTTTTAATAGTAACAGTTATTATTTTAAAGCACTGAAAATTCTGTTATCCTTCAAGATATTATCATCATCACTCTCCTCCTGACTGTCTTTATTTCAAAAACGGTAGGAGATGCAGGTCTACTTGTCCTGCTCCATCTTATTCAATTGTCCCCTGTGCCAAAACTCAACAACGACCAGCACAAAGACAGAACACTTGATCTGGAGCGCATTTTTTATTTTGAGAACGTACGTGCACCTGCGCACTACTCATGTCCATCACTTAACAGAAATGACATGTAACATGTAAGGCTTATTGAAAAAAATATTTACAAATGCATTTTTTACATAACACAACGAAGAAACTTATTTTTAATTTCAGTGGGAACAGTGTTGTTGGTCTCCCTTTTTAGCCAGCGCATCAAAGTCTGGATTTAGTTTTGTTGTGGCGATTCTCAGGATGGATCTGAGGTGTTGGTCAGTTAACTTGGATCTGTGGCTGGCTTTGTTGATGTTCATGATGCTGAACACCTGTTCACACAAATAGGTCGAGCCGAACAAAGAGTAAAGCGCAAATGTGGAGTAATACGCTGCACCTCAACAAAGGTCAATGTGTAGCGGTGTGCTACATGCTGCGCTAAAATTACGACCGGAGTCGGTAACTGCAGTCGAAGAAAAAAACTTTATTCGAAATCCCCAGCCTCACTTTTAAGCCTTCCTCAACCTGCTCCCTGTGGCGCAGAGGCTCCAAAGCTCTGTGCTCGCAAATCCCCGCAGGCTATCTCCCTTAGCCGGAACACTGGCTAATTGTGAGCCGGTTCGGATGTGCCAGGAAATGGGTCGCCACAAAAGTATATAGAGTGCATCATCTATTGGGAAAACGCCAGAATTGCGGGGAAAAAACGTTAACAAGGTTTATTAATATAATTTCATCAAGTTCTGCGGGCCGGATTAAAAAGCTTAATGGGCCGCATATGGCCCGCGGGCCATAGTTTGCCCATGCCTGTGATGGAATCAGTTCGGAGGTGAGTGAAGTTATTCACTCCGGTTCAGGAGCCTGATGCTTGTAGGGTAATAACTGTATCTGAACCTGGTGGTGTGGGATCCAAGGTTCCTGTGCCTGGTGGTTCTCTCAGGAAGTGCATTCTGGATTTTAACCACCCGCTAGCTGAAAATGTTGCTCCTCAGATCCCTACTCTTCCTCTTAAACCTGTACTCTCTGGTGTGTAACTTATTTTCTGCCTGCATGGCATTTTCTCTGTAACTGTAACACTTAATTCTGCATTCCGTTATTGTTTTCCCTTGTATTACCTCAATGTACTGTTGTGATGAAATGGTTTGTATGCTAAACAAAGGGATTGATAAGGAATAGCCAGAGAGCTAGCACAGATGAGATGAGGTGAATGAATTATTTTAATGTTGTAAGAGAAAAAAGGGAAATAATTCCTCAATGTCAAAAGCAAGAGGTGGAACAGAGACTAAATTTCATCATAACACCACCAAAGCTCTCAATTACTTCATTGGCTGAAAAGATTTGCGATATCTCAAGGTTCTGACACTCTCTTTAGAATCACACATTAGTACGGCAATGAGCAACAACTCATAAGAGTTAATTCTTCCCCCCTGCTCTCTCCCATATCGCTCCAATCTCTTTCTCCATATGAGTATTCATCTAGTTCCCTCTCATATGTATCAAACAAAGTTTTTTCTCTGTACCTCAGTACATGTAACAATAATAAATCAAATGGTTTACTTTCTGGTCTGTTGATCATGATACCCTGAATTACCTTGTCTTGAATTCTTTCTGCCATCCAGTACTGTGTTGGTGCCTTTGCTGTTTTGATGTCAAGACGGGAATTGGCTGCAGCTGAATTGGTTTGGGCATTCACACACACAAGCTACTGTGTAAACAGACTACGCCATAAAGATCTCGTTCAAATGCGGGCTGTGTAAATAAAAATGTTTACAGTTTGTACTTATGGGAGTGAATTTGAATATTCAAAAGGAGAATGTCGGTGAGAAAAAAGGATTATAGTGATAATGAGGGGAGAGCAAAGGGAAAACATTGGCTCTATGGATTGTTCGTCTTTGGCATGCTTACCATATGATTCTAAATAGATTATCGAAACCTTGAACTTTGCTGCCAATGAATTAAAAGTTTGGGTGTTGTTATGTTAAAGTTTGTGTCCTTCCTGTGTTCCAAATTTTGCTTTTGGCTTTGAAGAATAATTTCTAATCTTTTAATGTGACTTTCAAGGAGGCCATTCAGCCCATCTTGTCTACGCCCGCTGTTACAGCATTCTCATCATTCCCTTTCGAAGTACTAGTGAGGCCTCACTTAGAGTATTGTGAGCAATTTTGGGCTACTTATCTTAGATAGGATGTGCTGAAACTGGAGAGGGTTCAAAGGAAGTTCACAAAAATAATTCCAGGATTGAATGGCTTGTCAGATGAAGAGCGTTTGATGGCTCTGGACCGTATTCACTAGAATTCAGAAGAGGGAGGGGTGACATCATTGAAACCTATCAAATGTTGAAAATCCTTGATGAAGTGAATGTGGAGAGTATGTTTCCTATGGTGGGAAATTATTAAGACCAGAGGATATAGCTTCAGAATAGAGGGGCGTCCTTTTAGAACAGAGATGAGGAGAATTTTTTTTAGCCAGAGGGAGATGAATCTGTGAAATTCTTTGCTAGAGACAACTGTGGAGGCCAAGTCCACAGTTTAAGGCATATTTAAGGCAGAGGATGATAGATTCTTGATTGGTCAGGGTATGAATGGTATGGGGCGAAGGCAGTAGATTGGGGCTGAGTGAATACTGATTGCTGGCACTGCAAAACACTGTTATACCACCACACTGACCACAGAAACTGAAGTAAGCCTGAGCAGCTGGAGGAAATGCACTCAGTCCCAGGGAAATTGTGCAAACTCCACACAGACAGCATCCGAGGTCTGGATCAAACCCGGACAGCTGACTTTCTGAGGCAGCAGCACCTACCTGCTGCAACAGGTATATGGAGGAATTTAAGGTGGGGGGTTATATGGGAGGCAGGGTTTGAGGGTCGGCACAATATTGTGGGCCGAAGGGCCTGTAATGTGCTATACTATTCAATGTTCTATATTCTAACACTCGGCCACAGAGTAGCTTCTAAAGAGTTGAACTCCAATCTAAATCACTCCTATTCTTTATACATCTGCAGATCAATTTAATGGTCAGCGAAATAAGAATGTGAGGATCTACATTCAACTGTTGAATGCAGATCTCCACCTGAAATTTTTGCAGGCACTGTCAGTATAATCCATTCTCTTTACTGCCTCCTCATAAAGTTGATCACTCATCCTGATAACGTCAGAACAAAGAACGTGCAGCTGGCTCTGTAAATCGGTGGAGCTAACAGCTACTCCATTGCGCCGCCCCAAGCAATACAACTTGGTACGTGCCATGCAAGCTGGCATGAAGAGATGCCTTCTGCTGGTTCTGGCATTCTGAGGTATCTGCTGCTTTGCTGCATGCCTTGGACTGTCACTCATGTAAGATTTAAGGACTTAAATCTCCTAATCACAGTGATCCCTGATTTTGCCTGTGATGGGATGGATTCTCATTCCCACATCCCAACAGCACATTATCGACATTAATTAGTGTGCTCTGTGTATTCTACTTTCTTGCATATGCTTCTGTAATTGGTACGTTCATCAGAATATTAGTTCTACCTAAGTGCCACTTGATGCAAGCTGTGAGAGCATCTTTGAAGATGAATATGTGAGAAAATGCTTTCTAACAGTTTGTTGGAGTGAATTTGATACATTGGTTCATTATTATCGTCATGTATTGAGGTACAGTGAAAAATTGTTTTGCACGCCTTCCGCACAGATCATTTGGATCACATCAGTCTATTGAGGCGATACAAGGGAAAACAATAACAGAATGCAGAATAAAGTTACAGAGGAAGTGCGGTGCAGGCAGACAATAAGGTATAAGGCCTTGATTGTGAGATCAAGACTATCTTAATAATAGTACCGTTCGATAGTGGGATAGAAGTTGTCCTTCAGCCTGGTGCTGTGTGTTTTCTGCCTGATGGGAGAGAGAATGTCCAGAATGGGTGGGGTCTTTGATTATTCCGGCTGCTTCTCGAGGCAGCAGGAAATGTAGACATAGTCCATGGAGAGGAGGCTGGTTTCCTTGATGTGCTGAACTGTGCCCACAACTCTGCCGTCTCAGGCAGCACACTTATCATACCAGGCCATGGTGTATCTAGATAGAATGCTTTCTACGGCATATTGATAAAAATTGTTGAGGGTCTTGGCAAATGTTTCTCTGTTCTGAAGAAGTGGAGATGCTGGTGAAGTTGATCCTGCCCTCAACAGTACTCTATATGTACAGAAGCACACTCCCTTTATCATTAAGGCCTCTGGATCAGACAAGGGCATCCAGAAATATATTGGGAAGCAGTCTGTTTTTATCGCCATATAAATCCAATTTTCACTGGGGTTATTAGAAGCATATGGCTTGCTTTAATACCTGCCGTTCTGTCCTGTCTCATTGAAATATTATCCGCTGTGGTAAAAGTGAGATACGGGCAGGTACATTCCTCTGAGATCCACTACAGAATTACTTTTACTGTATTTAATTCCGTTACACATTAAAATCCCAAATATTTAAAGTATTAATAGAGGTTACCAGCAATGGGAAACAGAATTACTCAGCATATCATTAAGGAGTCGGAATGGCACCGCAGAGAGGTAATTTTCAAAATTGAAGGAAATGTATAGGAGGAGACTAAGGAGATTTGAGGGTAAGGAGAGATTTCCCTGGACCAAAGGGACAAGGGATAACATGATGTTTTTAAAAAAAAAAGTGGCAATTAAAGCACACTCACAAGGCTTGATTTCTGTAGGACAGGAGATCACTAGCCAGCTTTTTGGAATTGAATTTAGGAACCAAGAGGTAATGTTGCAGCACAATCCTGGTCAGACCCCACTTGGAGCACTGTGCTCAATTCCGGTCACCTCACTACAGGAAGGATGTGGAAGCCATAGAAAGGGCGCAGAGGAGATTTACAAGGATGTTGCCTGGATTAGGGAGCATGCCTTATGAGAAAAGATTGAGTGAACTGGGCCTTTTCTCCTTGGAGCAACGGAGGATGAGAGAGGACCTGATAGAGGTGTACAAGATGATGAGAGGCATTGATCGTGTGGATAGTCAGAGGCTTTTTCCCAGGGCTGAACTGGTTGTCACAAGAGGACACAAGTTTAAGGTGCTGGAGAGTAAGTACAGAGGAGATATAAGGGGTAAGTTTTTTACTTAGAGAGTGGTGAGTGTGTGGAATGGGCTGCCAGCAACGATGGTGGGGGCAGATACGATAGGGTCTTTTAAGAGACTTTTGGATAGGTACATGGAGCTTAGAAAAATAGGGGGCTATGGGTAAGCCTAGTAATTTCTAAGGTAGGGAAATGTTTGGCACAACTTTGTGGGCCGAAGGGCCGTGTTGTGCTGTAGGTTTTCTGTATTTCTAAAATTGCTGAATATACTCATAAGAATCTGGATTATTATCACTGAAATCTGTTGTTATGCAGAAGCAGTAGAGTGCAAAACATAAAAATTTACTACAAATTGCAAAAAGAATGTATAAAAATAAAAAAAAGCATATGCTGCTTCCCCATCCCCTGTTGGACCCTAAACAGATAGACTTGCTGGGCTGTTTTTTAGGACAGTTGAGAGCCGCATTTAAGCCACACCAGGTAAGGATGCTAGATTTCCTCCCTTAACCTGAATCACATTCAGGTCCTTATCACCAACATTTGTCAAGAAATATGACTTTGTGGCAGCAGTACAGTGTAAAGACATAAAACTTAAAAGTCACAAAACTAAATAAGCTGAAATAACGAAGTAGTGTGAATGGGTTCATGGACCTTTCAGAAACCTGAGGGAAGAAGCTGATCCTAAAACAGTGAGTGTGCATCTTCAGGGTCCTGAAAAGAGGGCATGACCTGGATAATAAGGATCCGTGATGATGAATGCCACCTTCATGAGCTGTTTTGAAGATGTTCCCGGTGGTGGGAGGCTGTTGCCCATGATGGAGCTGGCTGAGTTTACAACCTTCTGCAACCTCCTCGCCAAGATGGTAATGCAACCAGTCACAATCCTCTCCATGGTACATCTGTAGAAATTCATGAGTGTTTTTGGTGACATACCAAATCTCCTCAACTCCCAATGAAATATGGTCTCTGGTGTGCCTTCTTTGTGATTTCATAAATATAGCCATATAACAATTACAGCACAGAAACAGGTCATCTCAGCCCTTCTAGTCCGTGCCGAACGCTTACTCTCACCTAGTCCCACCGACCTGCACTCAGCCCATAATCCTCCATTCCTATCCTGTCCATATACCTATCCAATTTTTTTTTAAATCAAACCTGCCTCTACCACTTCTACTGGAAGCTCGTTCCACACAAATATGTTGGGCCCAGGGTAGTTCTTCTGAAATGTCAACACCCAGGAACTTGAAGCTGCTTCCCCTTTCAACTACTGATCCCTCAATGAAGACTGAGTCCTCATTAAATCTTTTGGTCTTACTGACGTTGAGTACAAGGTTGTTGTTGTGACACCAGACAACCAGCCGATGTATCTCACTCCTCTTTGCCTCCTCATAACCATCTGAGCTTCTGTCAATCACAGTGGTGTCAGAGGTGTATTTATAGCTGTGGCTAGTCACACAGTCATGAGTGTCGAGAGAGTAGAGCAGTAGACTAAGCACACATGTTTGAAGTGTGCCAGTGTTGATTGTCGGTGAGAAAGAGTGGCTTGAGTTTCATTGGAGGATGGTGAATCAATTCTGTCTAATTACTTACTACTTAGTAGAAGTCTGCTAATCCAGCACTCACGGGATCTTGGTTTTAATTCATTATTCTTTTAGAAGTTATGGTGCAAGGTTACATTCTCTTGAACCTAGTAAGTTGAAAGAGACTGCAGATGTTAACATTTCAAGTTGAAGTCCCTTTGCTCAGGTTCTGAAACATTAACTGTGTTTCACTTTCCGCAGATGCTGCCTGACATGCAGTGTGTTTGTAATGTTCTTTGCTTTTAGAGTTAATGTACCTTGTAATGTGCACAAGGTGTTTCTGATGTTATGCTGATGGTTTGCTCGAGGGTTAGACATTAGCATAACCATACTTCATCTGACAGCCTTTCACTGAAGATATGCAAGCCAATGCATTGCCTTTTAAAAGCCCGGCGTTAAAAGTAAATTCTTTTCCAGCAATCGTTTTGGCAGAGGAGAAAAATGTCAACAAACTATTTTGATGACAGCTTCTGTTGGTCTCAATCAAACCGAGAAGGATCGCTCTCTTTCCCAGCCCACCTGATCCAAGAAAGCTGAAGGCAGCAGGGGTAATTTATGCTACAAGCTTGCAAATTGGAAGCAACCCTTCTGCAGTTTGCAAAGGAACAGGAGCCCGCAGGCTGCATCTGGCCTCAGGATCACGTGTTGGGTATCCCCAAGGTATAGCACGGATCAAATCAGAATGCAGTTTCCTTTCTACTAGCAATTTATTGTATCTAGAAAATCAGGCTCATTCTGTGTATGGAACAAGCTGCTACAGTGGCATTTTAATGGGGCCTTTGTCAAAAAGGCTGGGAATGTGAGTTGTCAGATACTAGAGGGTGTAGCTTTAAGGTGGTGAGGTGTAAGATTTGCACGGTAAGCTTTTTCACACAGCAAATGGTAGGTACTTGGATCACAGAGCCAGGAGAGGTGTGGAAGCAGATACAACAGCAATGTTAAGACAGTCACATGAACAAGTAGGGAATGGAGGGGTACAGGCAGATGTACAGTTTAAATTAGCATCACAATCAGCACAGACACAGAGGGCTGAAGGGCCTGTTCCCATGCTGTATTATTCTATGAATTCAATTGCTGTCCGACAGTTTGGGTTTAGTGCCGCAAAGCTGGAAGTTGAGCAGTAGTAATCATTAATGTAACAGCAGCATAAGGTCGCAGATGGATAGAAAAGTTTTGGAGGGTTACAGGCAAATGGGATTAGCTTAAATGGAGCCCATTGGAATCACCTGAGTGGAATGACAGACCTTTGGTATGTACAGTGCCTTTGGTTTGAGCAGTACAGGGTAGTAAAATGCCCCTCGGCCCATAAAGTTGTGCCGACCATTTAACCGACTCCAAAATCAATTTCTTACCTTCCACGTAGCCCTCCATGTTTTCCGTTATCCATAAACTTATCTAAGAGTCTCTTAAATGTCCTTATTGCGTCTACCTCTGCCACCACTCCTGGCAACATATTCCATGCATCCACCACTCTCTGTGTGTGGGAAAAGAAAATTAAAAATTAACAAAACTATAAACTACCTCTGACATGCCCACTTATCTCTTTAAAATTATACCCCTCGTATTAACCATTGCTGCCCTGGGAAAAAGGTGATGGTTGTCCACTTGATGTATGCCTCTTATACATCTAACAAGCCACCTCTCATTCTCCGAAACTATGTCACGTCCAATAGTCAACGCTTCAATGTTTCGCTGTGAGTGCAGGGAATTTGTGCTCTGTTCAGGATGTCACAGGAAGTAACCTGGGTTGTACAGGGCTCGCCCTGCTGAACTGATGTGAAAACAGAATGTTGACCTGTCCTGGGCAGTGAATGAAGTCCTAACCCCTCGGTGCAACAATTAACCTGGCAGCTTGCTGGCACCTTTCATAACGAGGTAACTTCAACAGAGATGAATGGCGAGGTAGGGTGCCCAATAGTGTAGCAGTTAGCATAATGCATTACAGCACCAGATGCCGCCTCTGTCTGTAATGGGTTTCTACATTCTCCTCATGACGGCTGGCGTTTCCTCCGAGTGCTCTGATTTCCTCCCACATTCCAAAGACATACGGCAGTAAGCTGTTGGCACTGGAAGCACGGCGATTCTTAAAGCGCATCCTCAGACTGTTGCAAACGACAAATTTCACAACATATTTCAATGCTTATGTGAGAAATAAAGTTAAATCTTTATCATCTGTAATCATTCTGAAGTAGCCAGTGGGCTTGACTGATGGCGGCACGGATGTTGTATAACTGTGCAGTGTGGCCTCTTGTTGCTTCCTACTGCGGCTTCTGTGATAACACCTGACAGGTACGTGCAGCTTTTAGTCAGTACCAGTTATTCTCTGACAGCACCAGAGGTGGGTGATGAATGAACTAGCAGCATGTGAAACAATTGCTGTGCTGCTGTATAATTGTTCCTTATCAGACTTGTAAGCACCCTTGGAAATCTGTGCTGACTGTGGTTAAACTGATAATCACCACAATTACCACCTCCAAGGTCACACAAAGCATTGCTTTTACTTTTTAAGAATGTAATTCTAATAGTTTTCTTCGGAGTGGTTCACTCCACTTTCTGAGTGGACCTTTCCACTGCGGTTCTCTTATCCTCCTGTCATGTACCAAAACCTATCCATTTATTATCCACACAAATCCTAATTCATGCACTCATCATCCCCGTGTTCACTAACCTTAGACTCAGTTCTGTTATCACTGTCTTGTACGGTGTGAAATTTGTTGTCTTGCAGCAGAAATATAGTGGGACGACACAAAACTACATTAATTACAATTTTTTTTTCTCAGTGGGCAGCGATTAGTGAGAGAGGTCGTTGGGTTTGGGATTTTTACTCAGTGGCAGTAATCCGCACAGGGCCAATGAAAGAAAAAGAGGAGTAAGCAGAGTGGCCATTGTTGCAGTGAGGCATTGTTAGATTGGTCTGGCTTTGGCTCAACAGGCTTGGGCAAGCGAAGATAGAGTATTTTAGTGAGCAAGTAAGTTTCTAGTTAGTTTTTTTTTCTGTTAGTACATAGCTAGTGTGCTGAGAATAAATCCAAAGGTATGTCCTTTGTGAGAGATGTGTGAATTCTGAGAAACCTCCAGTCTCCCTGGTAACTATACCTGCGGAAAGTGCATTGGACTGCAGCTCCCTAGAGACCATGTTAAGGAACTGGAGCTGCAGCTTATTGTCCTTCAGCTCATGTGGTAAAATGAGGTGACAGATAGGAGCTACAGGGAGGGGAGGTAGTGACTCTGAAATTTTAGGAGGCAGGTCTCTGGGTGACTGTCAGGAGAGGGAAATGGAATAGGTTGCAGTGCAGAATAGTCCTGTGGCCATTTCCCTCAATACAAAGTATAATGTTGACAGGGACAACCTACTGGGGTAAGTGACAGTGACCAGGTCTCTGGCTCTGTGGCTCAGAAGGGAAGTGGGTGAGTAGGAGTGCAGTAGTAATAGGGGATTCCCTAACTGGAGGAGCAGATAGCACATTTTGTGGACCTGAAGGAGACACTCAGATGGTATATTGCCTCCCAGGTGGAAGGGTCAGGGGTGTGTCTGAACAGGTCCACGGTGTTCTAAAGGGGGTTGAACAGCTGGAAGTCATGGTACATGTTGGTACCGATGACGTAGGCAGGAAAAGGGAGGAGATCCTGAAGAGAGAATTTAGGGAGTTAGGCAGTAAGCTGAAAAGCAGGATCTCCAGGATAATCATCTCTGCCTGTGCTACGCACCTTGGAGAGTAAGAATCACATGAATTGGAAGATGGAAGTGAGACTGAGGAATTGGTGCAGGGGGCAGGGGTTCAGATTTCTGGATCATTGGGATCTCTTTAGGGGAAATTACAAACTGTACAAAACAGATGTTTTACACCTGAACCCAAGGAGAACCAATATCCTTGTGGGCAGATTTGTGACAGCTGTTGGGAAAGGTTTAAACTTGTAGCTTGTAGTTGAGCTTACTAGAGGAACAACAGTTCTGGAATAGGTGTTATGTAATGACACAGATTTGATTACATATCAAATAGGAAGCTGAAGGTAACGGAACCCTTAAGAGACAGTGTTCATAGTATTATCTAATTCATCCTGCAGTTTGACAAGGAGAAGCTAAAATCGGATGTATCAGTGGAGAAAAGGGAATTAGAGGCATGAGAAAGGAGCTGGCCAAAGATGATTGGAAGGGGACACTAGCAGGGATGATGACAGAACAGTGAAGGTTGATGTTTGCGGGGGAAATTTGAATGGTGCAAGAAAGATGCATCCTAAAGATGAATAGGTATTCTAAAGGGAGGATGAGGCAACTGTGGCTGACAAGGGAGTCAAAACCAGCATAAAAGCAAAAGAGAGGGCATATAATATAGCAAAAATTAGTGGAAAGGTAGAGAATTGGGAAGCTTTGAAAATCCAGCAGAAGGTATAAAGAGAGAAAACATGAAATATGAAGGTAAGCTAGCTAATAATATAAAAGAGGATACAAAATATTTTTTCAGATATTCCTGAAGTTAAAAAGAGATGAGAGTGGATGTCAGACAGCTGAAAAATGACACTGGGGAGGTAGTAATGGGAGACAAAAAAAAAATGGTTGATGAACTGAATAATTATTTGTATCAGTCTTCACTGTGGAAGACACTAGCAGAATGCCAGAAATGTGAGAGGGTCACTGGGCAGAAGTGAGTGTTGTTGCTATTACTAAGGAGGTGCTTAGGAAGCTGAGAAGTCTGAATGTAGATAAGTCACCTGAACCAGGTAGACTGCACACCAGGGTTCTGAAAGAGGTAGCTGAAGAAATTGAAAGCATTAGTAATGATCTTCCAAGAATCACTGGATACTGGAATGATTCTGGAGGACTGGAAAATTGCACATGTCCCTTCACTCTTTAAGAAGTGAGGGAGGTAGAAGAAAGGAAATTACAGGTCAGTTAGCCTGATTTCAGCGGTTGGATAGATGGTGAGGTTAATTAGGGATGAGGTGCCAGGGTACTTGAAAGCACATGATAATAGGCCAAAGTCAGTATGGTTTTCTAAAGGGGAAATCTTGCTTGACAAACTTGTTTGAATTCTTTGAGTAGACAACAGGGAGGATTGACAAAGAAAAATGAGTGGATGTTGTTTATATGGATTTTCAGAAGGCCATTGAATGGACAGAAGCAGGTGAAGAGTGGGAATTAAGGGGGCCTTCTCTGAATGGCTGCCAGTGAATAGTGTGCCGCAGGTTTGCTTTTGGGGTTACTTGTCAAGACCAAGGATCTCATTGTAGACTTCAGGAGAGGGAAGCCAGAGGTCCGTGAGCCAGTAATCATTGGAAAATCAGAGGTGAAGAGGGTGAGTAACTTTAAAATCCTGGGTGACAGTAACTCAGAAGACCTGTCCTGGACCCATCATATAAATGTAATTGCAAAGACAGCATGACTTCCTCAGGAGTCTGCGGAGATTCGACATGTCATCAGAAACCTTGGCAAACTTATATAGATGTGTGGTGGAAAATGTGCAGACTGGCTACGTTTTGGCCTTGTATGGGAACACCAATGCCTCTGAGTGGAAAATCCTACCAAAGTTAGTGGATTCAGCCCAGTACATCATGGGTAAAGCCCTCCCAACAATTGAGCACATCTATATGAAACGTTGCCATAGAAAAGCAATATTCGTCATCAAAGCCCAGGACTTGGACTACCAAGTTCAAGAACAGTTACTACCTCTCAACCCAAAGGGGATAAAAGAGCACCCATGAACAAAAGGGATTACGGATTACTACACTTATTTTATTTCTAATGTTCCCACAACCGATGGTTTCACTTTAAGGGCTCTTTATCTTGTTATTTCATACTCATTATTTATTGCTACTTATATTTGGATTTGCTTTTTGTTTATTGATCATGTTTGCAGTTATTGTTCTTTAAATTTGTTAAGTATGCCCACAGGAAAAACAATCTCGTGCCAATTATCTACTCTGATAATAAATTTTACTTTGAACTTCTATATTGTATGTCAATGATTTACAAGGCTTTATGGCCAAGTTTGCAGATGATAGGAAGATAGGTGAAGGGCAGGTAGAATTGAGGAAACATGGTGTCTGCGGAAGGACTTGGACAGATTGGAGAAAGAGGCAGATCAAATGCAATGGTCATGCACTTTGGTGGAAGCAATAAGGGCATGGATATTTTGTAAATTGCACAAAAAAAATCAAAAATCTGAGTTTTAGAGGAACTTGGGAGTCTTTGCACATGATTCCCTGAAGGTTAACTTGCAGGTTGAGTTAATAGTAAAAAGCCAAATGCAATGTTAACATTCATTTCAAGAGGACTAGAATACAAAAGCAAAGGTGTAATTGTGAGGCTTTATAGTGCATTGATCAGATTGGACTTGGAGTATTATGAGCAGTTTTGGGCCCCTCATCTAAGAAAGGGTATGTTGGTGTTGAAGAGAGTCGAGAGGACGTTCATGAGAATGATCCCAGGAATGAAAGGTTAACGTATGAGGAGCGTTTGATAGATCTGGGCCTGTACTCACTGGAGTTTAGAAGAATGAGGGATCTCATTGAAACCTATCAAATATTGAAAGGTTTGGATAGAGTGGATGTGGAGGGGATAATACCTACAGTTGGGGAGTCTAGAACCAGAGGGTACAGCCTCAGACTTTGGAATATAGATGTGGAATTTTTTTTTTAGCCAGAGGGTGGTGAATCTGTGGAATTCATAACCATAGACATCTGTGTAGGCCAAGTCATTGGGTATATTTAAGAGGTTGGTAAGATCTTGATTAATCAGAGCATCAAAGTTTACAGGGCTAAGGCAGGGGAATAAGTTGAGAGGGCTAATAAATCAGCCCTGATTGAATGGTGGAGCAGACTCGATGGGCCAAATGGCCTAATTCTGCTCATACGTCTTGTGGTTCAATAAATAAATAGTGCAAAGAAGAAGGAATAACAAAGTATTGTTCATGGACCTTTCTGAAATCTAATGGCAGTGAGGGTGGAGCTATTCGTAAAGGTTAAGGTTGTTTAATGTTATTTTCAGTACACAAATGTAAAGGAGAATGCAATAATTGTTACACTGGGTTTGATGCAGCACAAAAAATTACTAAGCTAAAGGGCACAATAATACAAAAAACATAATAAATATAAATACTTATGTACATTATTTATATGTTCGTAACCTGACGGTAGATACAAAATTGTCTGTGCTGATAAAGGGTCTAGGCTCGAAACGTCAACTTGTTTACTTTTTCCATAGATGCTGTCTAGCCTGCTGAGTTCCTCCAGCATTTCATTTGTGTGGTCTGTACATAAAGTGACTCTGACTCTGACAAGAAATAATAAAATCGTGGTGGTGGGGTTGTGATGGGGTGAGTTGCTGATCAGCTGTACTGTTAGGAGAAAGTTTTTTTTTTGAGTCTGGTGGTCCTGATGTAGATGCTACATAGCCTCTTTCCTGAGTTGGGGTAAGACAAGCAGTCCATAAGGCTTTGGGGTTCTAACATTTTCTCTCATTCATTCTTTAAGGGGATTTCTTGTTTCGTAGATCTCTGAAGGGTAAGAATTTTGGGTTGTAAATTGTATAAATTTTCTGAAATTAAATGGAACCATTGAACAGCATGGGTGAGATCCTTCATGTTGCCAGCCTTTTTCTGGCACCTTTCTGTACTCGTGGCCTTTCTGAAACATTGACTGTGGGTCTTCAGGCTCCGGTACTTCCCTGATGGTAGTAATGAGAAGAGGGCATGCTCTGGGTGTGATGTTTCATGTTTTTACAGTAGTTTCAATAGTATGTCATAGGTTACTAGTGTTGCTGAACGTCTTTGGAAAATGATATTGTTTCTGTTGCATTAAATGCATTGCATGCTATACATTGCTGTCGGTGATGTTTATTTATTGAGATATAGCATGGAATAGCCTCTTACAGCCCTTCAAGCTGATTTACCCCGAGCTGAATCATGGGACAATTACATGAGCAATTAACTTGCCAGCCAGAGGAAACAAGAGCACCTGGAGGAAACCCATGTGGTTAGGAGATTGTACTCTGTTGTTAACCATGCGTAGCTGATAAGAGCTGCAGTAATTGAACAGCAGGGTTCCCCTTACTGATGGTAATATTACAAGCTGTGGCCCTACCCTGTGCAATGAGTGCTAACCCGAGGGAAAGATGACAAAGGACTCAATAGACCACTAATTCATAGACATCAGTTGAATCTCACCACAGCAACAGAGAATTTAAATTTTTAAGTAATCTAATAAATCTGGAATGAACCAAAAAGTTTCTGTAAAAATACTTACTGGGCTGTTACTGCCAAGCTTGTTGTAAAAACATATCTGGTTCATGGATGTCCTTCAGAGAAACAGTTGTCAATTCTTCCTTAGTTTAGTGTGTATGTGATTTCAGACCAGGGGTTCCCAACCATGGGATCTCTTGCTGAATGATAGTGGTTCATGGCATAAAAAAGTTTGGGAACCCCTGTTCTAGACTCACTGATATGTTTATCAGTCTCCTTAGCTGAGGGGTAGCAGGAGATGAATTGATCATTGGTTTGTTATTGACACTGACATGGATGGGAGATGAAGGCCCACCACAGTACAAGCCTCCACTCCGTGCTCAAAGGCCAATGACTAGGAGTCTGTGTGAGCAAGAGGCACGAGATCCAGGCAGTCAACAGCCTAGAGCTTGAGCCTGGAGGTCCGGGTCTCTCATCGGCTAGATCAGGATCAGAGCCCAGAAGTTGATCGGTAGTCTGGAACTTGAAGCCCAATGTCCGAAGCTTTGAGACTGAAGGCTGGAGACCTGTCCTGGAGTTGGAGACGTGTTTGTGTGTGTGAGGGATGAAAGAGATTTGTTCTGTAGTTTTTATTTTGTTGCCTCTTGTGTGTTGTTCTGCCGACCATTGTGGGCATACTGCATCGCCAGAGTGAGTGCCGACACTTAGGACATTCCCACAGCGCCTCTCTAGGTTGTATCGGTGGTTTATGCAAACTGTATGCTTGTATGTACAAATGCTAAGTAAATCTGATATTGAATGAACTGACGTGGTGAGAAAGGCTTTTGTTTGCATATCATCCAGACAGATAATTCCACACAGAACTGCGTTCAGATATTGAAAAGGGAAAAGCAAATGCAGAATATGGTGCATTGAAGGTAAACAATAAGGTGCAAGATCACAATGCGGTAGATTGTGAGGTCAACAGTCCATCTTATTGCACAAGGGAACCACTCTGGTCTTTTACATCACTGATATGAAGATGTCTCGTTTGAATATAGATCTTAGAACATAGAATATTATAGCACAGTTCATGCCCCTAGGTCCATGATGTTGTGCCAACCATTTAACCTACTCTTAAGATCAATCCAACCCTTACCTCTTATGTAGCCCTCCATTTAAAAGGCATGGTTTGCAGGCACCTATAGTTTAGCAGCACTAAGGATCCCCTTCAAATGAGCAGCCTTGCCATCCAGACCCGTTTGATTCCATTTGCAATAACATTGATCCCCCTCTCCCTGGCTTGTTCCTACTTTCTCTTCCCTGGAAGCTCCAGGCTTGTCAGAAAACATTCTCAGGACATTGCATCCCCTGGATTGTTTCTGTCGGAAGGGTGGATGACGAGCTTCGTGCATTAGGGTTAGGGGTTAAAGCAGTTTGTCTTGAAGATGGTGGCAGTAATTGGATGACAGTAACTCTGATGGCAGGAAGATGGGGTGAGGACAGATGTGTGGGAAATAGAGGGGATGCTGGTGAGGGCAGTATCAGTGGTGAAAGGGAAATGTCATTTTTTGACAGAGGGCATCTCAGATGTGCTCGAAAGAATGAATTGATCTGTTTGAAATGTATACAAGTTTTTCACTTTATCTCTGTACATGTGATAATAATAAACCAAACCAAATGCAAAGAAATAATAGATTACAATATATTAAATGTGGAAATAAATAGGGAAATCTTCCATTTAACGATCTCTGCTGTTTGACTTATGTCACAGATGTTAACACAGGACCAGTTATTCTTCTTCTCAAACGCCTCTCTTGCATTCTTGCTGAGGCATTCATCAATTTATCTTGAAGAATTTGAGTGTGTAGCAAGGAATTACAGAATACTGCATGTACTGATTTACCCAGGAATACTTTCATCATCTTTTTCCTTTCAAAAACCCAGTACTTTCTGCTCCTGATTAAGGATAAAGGCCATGGTAGCCTGTTATCTGTGTTCCTTTGAATAAATGTTTGTTTCTTATTTTGCTTTGAACGTTAATCCAGATTCTCTGTGTATGTGTGTGGGGACCATGATAGGGCAATGGACTATCTCACACCTGTCTCTCTCTGGGCTTATTGCCCAGCAGATAGGCCTGGGGTTTCTGCCAGGCATTCCTTATCAAACCAGGTTTCAGCTGATGATAGTCATGATTCTAACCTTTTGTCTACATTTTACGCAATATAATTTTCACTCAGCAAGCAGCTGGCCTGAGCAGGCTATAACGTGTGTGGTTACTTCATAAGACATGGGAGCGGAATTAGGCCATTCACCTCTTTGAGTTTTCAGAGGCTGATGTGGAAGTGTAGAAATTTTCTGTAAGGACACCAAGAAAATTACTGACTTTGAGGGGCTGTATCATTACTGACTTGAGTCTGAATTAATAGAATACCTTAAGACAAAGAAACAAGTAAACTTATTTATTTATTAATGTACAGCAGAGAATAGGCCCCTCTAATTGTGTCACCCAGCAATCCCCCGATTTAATCCTAGCCTAATCATCAGACAATTTACAATGAACAGTTGGCCTACCAACCAGTATGTCTTTGAACTGCGGGAGGAAACCAGAGCACCCAGAGGAAACCCACACAGCCATGGGAAAACATACAAATTCCTTACAGGCAGTGGCCGGAATTGAAACTGGATCGCTGGTACTGTAAAGTGTTGTGCTAACCATGATGCTACCGTGCTGTCTCAAATTAAAGAAGGCTTCTGGTTGACTAAAGAGTTCTAGAATTTCAAGAGCCCCAAAATAACACATTGTAAGATCCTTGAGCAAAAACCTAGCTGCTAGAGGAACTCTTTGGTCAGGCAGAACCTGTGGAAGGAAATGGAGAGCCAACACTTTAGCTCAAGACCCTTTTGTCTTGGTACTGAAGGTCATATCAAGGTGTGCTATTTCTCTGTGGGTTTTGGGAGGATTACTGCACCTGATGACGATAGGCAGGCGTTTTGGGCAGGTTGACAGAAAAGATCATTTTAAATGGATATTTCTGAAAAATTTATTTCAGAAAAGGAAATCTGCAGAATGCTGTTTATTGCATATTATCACCATGTAACGATTACAGATGAACTTTATGTGTCACTTGTACATCGGAACATTGGAACATACAGTGAAATATGTTGATGGCATCAGCAACCAACACAGACTAAGGATGTGCTGGGGGCAGTTTACAAGTGTCGCCATGCTTCTAGCATCACCATTTCGGGTTAAGACCCATCTTGGTGCTAGCTTGAAATGTTGTCCTGTTTATTTATTTCCATAGATGCTCCCTGGTTTGCTGAGTTCTTCCAGCATTTAGTGTGTGTTGCTTTGAATCTCCAGCATCTGCAGATTTGTTTGTGTTGGTGATAGACCATCTCCATCCAAAATGGAGAATCCTTCAGCATGTAACTGTGCCACAGGAAGAAATATTTTCTCCTTGAAATACCTTCTGAATCTTGAAATTGAGTTTCATTTCTTATTCTTCTAAACTCCCAAGGGGATGAGCCCAGTTAACCTCTCCTCATGGAACAATTCCATAATTACTATAATCTGTCTCTTGAACACAAGAGATTCTGCAGATGCCAGAAATCCAGAGCAACAAAAAGTAAAATGCTGGAGGAACTCAGCAGGTCAGGCAGCATCAACGGAGAGGAATAATTTTAGGCTGAGTCCCTTCATCAGGACTGGAAAGGAAGGAAGCAGAAGCCAGAATAAGAAGGTGGGGAAAGGAGTACAAGCTGGCAGGTGATAGGTGTGACTAGGGGAGGGGGGAATGAAGTGAGAAGCTGGGAGGTGATAAGTGAAAAAGTTAAAGGGCTGAAAAAGAAGGAATTGGATCAGAGAGGAGGCTGGACCATGGGAGAAAAGTGAGGAGAAACAAAGGGATACGAAAGAAGCCGGAATGGGGAAATGAAAAATAGAAGGGAAAGAGGGGTGATATTACCAGATGCTAGAGAAATCGTTGTTCATACCATTAGGCTGGATGCTACCCAGACAGAATATGTGGTGTTGCTGCTTCACTGTTGCAGTAGAGGTAATAGACCAACATGCCAAAATGGGAATGGGACTTAAAATGAGTGGCCACCAGGAAATCCCACATATTGTGACTGACTTAGTGAAGGTGCTGCAATCTACATTTGGTCTTACCGATGCAGAGAAGGCTGTACTGAGAACTAAGTATAGATGACTCAGACAGACTTGTAAGTGAAGTGCTGCCTCACCTGGAAGGACTTCTTGTGGCCCTGACTGGAAGTGAGGGAGAAGGTAAAGGCATGGGTGAAGCACTTGTTCTCTTTGCAGGGAAAAGTGCTGGGGGAGGGGCATTCAGCAGGGAGAGACAAATGAACAAGGGGATCATGAAGAGAGCAATTCCTGTGTAAAGTGGAGAGTGAGGAGAGGGGTGTGGAAGGAAAGATGCGTTTAGTGGTAGGATCCCATTGAAGATGGCAGAAGTTACAGAGAATGATGTAATGGATGTGGAGGCTCGTGGGGTGGTAGGTAAGGGCAAAGGAAACTCTACTGTCCAGTGAAAGCATTAAATCAGAGTCATACTGTACAGGCACAGGCAACTGGCCCACCTTGTCCATCCACACCACTAAGTAACCATGTATACCAATCCTTATTGTCAGCACTTGTTCCATAACCTTCTGTGCTTTGCTGATTCAAGTGCTCATAATTGTTGTGAAGGTATCTGCCTTCACCGTTCTCTCACTCAGTATACTCTGCCTCTCAGACACACTGGGTAGAAATTTTGCCTTTCAAGATCGAGGAACAGAACTAGGTAATTTGGGTATGTTTCGTGATTCAATCTCAAATGGTTTTTTTTTCCAACCCTGTTGGCCTGTCTTCTCCCTTAACTCACTCACCCCTACCAATCAAGAACCCACCCATCTCAGATCGATGTGAAAGATGCTTGAAAGACCTCCTGGTCTTCAACTGATATCTCCAGGACCAATTAAATTAGCAGTTTTCTCATGTTAGTAAGCTCTTGCCTTGTGTAATCTGGTGACCATCCTTCCCCCATGTTGCTGCTGGAAGCCACACTCCAGATGAAGTGTGAAGTTCTGTGGAGTGCATTACTTCCTCTGTTAGTTATCAGCCCGTGGATGCTCCAGAGTACCTATTAAAAGAATCGATGAGAAGTCTGCTTTTTTTTTCAGAAAATGCTAAATTAATGGTGCCCCATTACAGGAAGGTTGTGGAGACTTTGGAATGGGGCAGAAGTAGTTCACCAGGATACAGGCTGAATTAGAGAGCGTGAGCTATAAGGAGAGGTTGGTCAGACGAGTTCTTTTCTCAGGAGTGATAGGGGCTGAGGGGAGACCTGATAGTAAATTATAAAGCAGTAAGTGGCATAGATACGATTGCATAAAGGCTTAGCTTTATTTGTCACATGTGCATCAAAACATGCAGTGGAATGTGGTGTTTTCACCCCAATGACCCACACATTCTGAGGATGTGCTGGAGTCAGCCCACAAACGTCACCACGTTTCCGGTGTCAACATAGCATGTCCACAACTTTCTAACTCTAACTCATACATCTTTGGAATGTGGGAGGAAACCTGGAAGAAACCATGTGGTCATAAGGAGAATGTACTAACTCCTTACCGGCAGCCCGTGGAATTGATCACCGATCTTATAGCTGGCTCTTAAAGCATTATATTAGCTGCTCCACTACCAAAATAGAGGGTCTGAATCTTTTTTCCCCCAGGGAGAAATATCAAGTATTACAGAACATGTTTGCGAAGATTTGTCATGACATCTAAATCTTTGACAAACTTCTATAGATGTGTAGTGGAGAGTATATTGACTGGCTGCATAACAGTCTGATATGGAAATACCAATGCCTTTGAATGGAAAATCCTATAAAAGGTCATGGATATGGCTGTCCATCTTGAGAAAAGACCTCCCCACCTTTGAGCATATCTACATGAAACGCTGTCCTGGGAAAGCTGCATGCTTCATCAGGAACCCCCACCACCTAGGTCTTGCTTTGTTCTCACAGCTGCCTTCAGGAAGAAGGTACGAGAGCCTCAGTACTTACACCACCAGGTTCAGGAACAATTATTACCCCCCAACCATCAGGCTGTTGAACCAAAGGGGATAACTTCACTCAACTTCACTTGTCCCATCATTGAAGTGTTCTTACAACCAATGAACACACTTTCAAGGCTCTTTATCTCATGTTTTTAACATCTATTGCGAATTTATTATTTTTTTTTATTTTTGTATTTGCACTGCTCATTGTCTTTTAGAATACTTGGTGTGGTCTTTCATTGATTCTGTTGTGGTTATTATTCTATGGATTTATTGAGTGTGCCCTCAAGAGAATGAATCCCAGGATTGTATATGGCGACATATATGTACTTTGATAATACATTTGTACAATGTACTGTGTATGTTAATCAAAATGGCTTCTTTGTTTTGTTAAGAATAAGAAAGCTTTGTTTGATGAGTGCTTTCTCTCGCAGTTGTTTAGCTTTAGACTTGCTGATATTGGGATTGTATTCATTTGTTGACCAATGGGGAATGTTACTTTGTCTTGTGGGTCTGGGAGCGGGGGTTTTGCGGTCTTTTCAGGGGGGTCAGGAAGAAGATGCCGAGGAAGGTGGACATGCGCTGCACTGCTCGGTCGACCACCCGGGTGGTCCCAGGTGCGAGGACATGGAGGTCGGAGGAAAATGACGAGGGGTTGAATGGTTCGATGGTTGAGCTCCAACGATGTGCACTAAACTGACTGAACTTTGATAAGTTGGCGCCTTTTACTTTATTTTCTTTTCCTTCATATATATTGTATTGCTTAGTACTCTTTTAGTTTTAGTAAAATCTTTAAAGTGTATTCCATAACGGTATCTGGTGTGAGTTTGATACGGTGTGTGTGCACGCGGCATAAACTTGATTCTCACAGCACCTGCGTGTACGGGAGGTGAGGTTGGTGAGTGGCTGGATCTCCTTTTCCCCTAGACATATATTAGCCTGTTGGGTAGGGTGTTACACATTTATTTTGAACATTGTGCATTTAAGGTGGGGGGGGGGAAGATTTAAGCTTTCTCTCTCTCTTTCTCTCTTTCTCTCTCTCTCTCTCTCTCTCTCTCACTCACACACACTCACGAAACAGGCTGGGCTGTTAGGAATGCTGGTGGAAGCAGATACAATAGTAATGCTGAAGAGGCTGCTAGATAGAGAAAACAGAAACAAATGGATCCTGTACAGACAGAAAGGATTTAGTTTAATTCAGCATTGTGTTTGGTAGACGTGGTGGGTCAAAGGACTGTTCCCTATGTTCTACTGTTCTGCGCTCTAAACTGTTTTAATACCAATCTTATCTAAACTGATTACATTGCAAATCAGAAATAAAAACAGATCTTTTAGCCTTTAAGGAAATTGATAAAATGTTCCACATTTAATCTGAGCTAAACTTTTTCACAGAAGTCCACTTTTCCACATATGCTGTAAACTCAGTTAAGTCACAGAAGAACATAGCGCAGTACAGGCCCATGATATTGTGCCAAGCTTTTAATCTACTCTAAGAGCAACCTAATACTTCCTTCCCACATAGACCTCCATATTTCGTTCATCCATATGTCTTACCTGAAAGGTTGTTAAATGCCACTAATATTAACCACGACTTCGGACAAGTATTTCATGTACTTATCATTCTCTATGTTTAAAAAAAAAATAACCCTTACCTCTGACATTTCCCCCCCCCCCCATACTTCCCTCCAGTCAACTTAAAATTATGCCCCCTCTTATTAGCCATTTCCACCCTAGGTAAAAGTTTCTAGCTTTCCATTCAATCTATGTCTGTTATCATCTTAACCACCTTTACTAAGTCACCTCTAATCCTTCTTCGCTCCAAAGAGAAAAGATCTAGGTCGCTCAACCTAATGTCATAAGAAATGCTCTCTAATCCAGGCGGATCACCTCTGCATCCTTTCTAAGGCTTCCATATCCTTCCTAAAATGGGGCCACCAGATTTGAGCACAATCTTGCCAGTGGGGTCTCACCAGGGTTCTATAGAGCTGTAGCATTACCTCGCAGCTCTCGAACTCAGTCTCCTGATTAATGAAGGCTATTGGCCTTCTAACCACCCTGTCAGCTTGTGCGGCAATTTTGGGAGATCTTTGGGCATGGATCCCCCACGATCCCTCTGTTCCTCCAGACTGCTAAGAATTCTGGATTAACCCTGTACTCGTGTCTTCAAATTCAATCTACCAAAGTGTTACACTTCACACTTTTCTAGATTGAACTCCACTTCCACGGTTCAGAGATCTATATGAGCTACTCTTGTATTGGGAAGTTACTCCTTTGCAATGTAAAGAGAAAAGCTGTTCATCATTTGAGAAATCAGCTCACTCAGTATTGCTGGTACAATGGGTAACTATGCTTTCATCAACTTGCATGCAGTCTCCTGTAATGTTAAACTTGAAAGGCCTGAACACTGAAATTCCATCTTTACAACCTCCTCCCTTTCTCCACCACTAAAAGCATTCTCAGAGCTAATAGAGCACAGAAAAAGCCTCTTCAGCCCAACTACTCCAAACTAACTATGGTGCCACCAAGCTAGCGCCATTTGCCCTATATCCCTCTAAACTCCTATTATCCCGATGTACTTTGAGAGTTGTCAACCATTTCCTCTGGCAGCTCATTCCATATATCCACCACTATTTGTGTGAAGGAGTTGCCCCTTGGGTCCCTTTTAAATTTCTCACCTCTCACCCCTTGATAAGAGTCCGATCAATGCTCCTCATGTTTTATACACTAAGTTAAGCTCACTACTCAATCTCCAATACTCCAATGAATCAAGCCCTAGACTGCCCAACCTCTCAAGTAAGAAGCTGGAAGGGGATAGCTGGAAAAGGTAAATGGCTGAAGAAGAAGGAATCTAATAGGCGAGGACTGTGGACCATGGAAGAAAGGGAAGGAGGAGATGGGGGGATGATGGGTAGGTGAAGAGAAGAGAAGAGAAGGGATGAGAGTGGAGCCAGAATGGGGAATTGACAAAGAGACAAGAATGGGATGGAAGTTAGAGAAATCAATGTTAATACCATCAGATTGGAAGGTACCAGGTTTTGCTAGTTCTATTTGAGTTCAGCTTCATTGTGGTAGTAGAGTAGGCTTGGACAGACATCAAATTTTGAATGGGAATTCAAATTGAAAACTGAGAGATCTTGCCTTATATGACCATCAGAGCAATGGTTTACGATAAAGTGGTCCCTCCAAACTCCCAGTCTGTATCCGGTTGCACTGATGTAGACAGTAGGTGACCCCAGCAGACTCATAAGTGAAGTGTTGCCTCATGTGGAGGGTCTCAGTAGATGCTGCCTGATTTGCTGAGTTACTTCACATTTTGTGTGTGTTACTTAGGTCTATGCACTTTTTCTAGGCATCTTCTGATGGTGATTTATATTGATATAGTGATAATATTCTCTTACAAATGTTGATCGCTAATATGCGTCTGAATCATAGTGGGTCTTTTTAACCATGCTAATAATGTCAAGTAAATCCAAATTGCTTTGTTTGATCTGAGCACTCCCGAGCCAAGTACGTCAGCAGGATCAGCTTCAGTGGAAGTTGAAATGTATGTGCTCAGTAGGAGTGAACCGTAAGAATACCTGCCCCAATTCTAAAAAGTGAAGCAATAGTAAATAGTGCCCAATTAACAGTGTCTTGCTTGAGAGATTTACTGGAAGAGGAGGTAACATAATGCAATAGATTGTTCATAGTCAGTGGAAGTAAGGAATTTGATGCATCAGTTGGTATGTTTATTCACTTTTCAAAGACTCTGGTTAAAGTTTTCTAGACAGTATGCTTCTTTTCCGGCGTTGGGCTTTAGTGTGTTCTTAGCACAAGTGGAAGATCTCCAAGTCAATGCTATAAAACTTCATAATTCTAGAAACTCCTTTGGATACTTTCTACAGCTGTCCCGTCTTTGGCCCTTTGAATCTTTTGGTTAAAAACACAGCCAGTCATTTAAGCACACTCAAAATGTTAGAGGAATTCAGAAGGTCAGGCAGTATCTACAGAGAGGAATAAACAGATGAAGTTTTGAGCCGAGACCTTTCAGTAGGACTGGAAAGGAAGGGGGGCTGAAGCCAGAATGAGGAGGTGGTGGAAGGGGAAGGAGTACAAGTTGGAGGTGATAGTTGATAACAGGTGAGGGAGAAGGAGTGGGTGGGAGAGAGTGGATGATATGAGAAGCTTAGAGGGGATAGGTGGGAAAGGTAAAAGGACAAAGAAGAGGGAACTGGATAGGAGAGGACAGCGGACCATGGAAGAATAGGAAAGTGGAAGAGAACCAGAGGGAGCTTTTCCATTCCTGATGAAGAGCCTCGGTTTGAAAGGTCTACTGTGTATTCCCCTCCACAGATAATGCCTGACCTACTGAATTTCTTAAGTATTTTGTGTGTGTTGTTCAGTGTTTCTAGCATCTACAGAATCTCTTGTGTTTTAATTTCTGGTGAGAGTTTAAAAAAGAGATTGGCTGTATTTGTCATTTGTTCATCAAAATATGCAGTGAAATGCATTGTTTGCTTCAACAACCAGCACAATCTGAAGACATGCTGGGAGATGCCTGCAAGTGTTCCTATGCTTCCTGTGCACAACTTGCTCATAATTTACTAACCCGAACATATACATCTTTGGAATGTGGGAGGAAACTGGACCCATGTGAAACACAGTGGGAATGTACAAACTCCTTACCAACAGTGGCAGGAATTTAACCCCAATTACTGGCCTTGTAAAGCATTATGCTAACCATTACACTATTGTGTCACCCCCCCCCCCCCCCCACAGTACTCTGCCACCCTGAGTTGATGTTTCTGTTACTGACAAGGAATAGCTGAGTTATAATCCATGATAAGCATCCCACCGCTGACACCTGAAAGGGGCAAATTGCCCCTCTCCCTGGACCTTGGGTGATCAATTTGGGTATTTTTACAAAGGATGTACATAGCAGAAAGGTTCCAGAGGAGTTTCTGGGAATGAAAGGGTTAACACAAGAGGAGCATTTGATGGCTCTGGCCCTGTACATGTTAAGAGTTTAGAAGAATGAGGCAGGATCTTATTGAAGCCTTTCAAATATTGAAAGACCTGGACTGAGTGGGTGTGGAGAGGATGTTTCCTATAGTAGGGGAGCTTAGGACCAGAGGGCACAGCTTCAGAACAGAAGGATGTCCCTTTAGAAGAGAGATGAGGAATTTCTTTAGCAAGAGGGTGGTGAGTCTGCAGAATTCATTGTCACAGATGTTTGTGGAGATGAAATCATTGGGTATATTTAAAATGGAGGTTGATTGGTTCTTGATTAGTAAGGGGGGGGTCAAAGGATACAGGGAGAAGGCAGGAGAATGGGGTTGAGTGGGATACTAAATCAGCCATGATGGAGTGGTGGAGCAGACTCAAAGAGCTGAATGGCCTAATTCTTTTCCTGTGGCTTGTGTTATTATGGTGCTGATAATGCCAGTAATTGAGTCAAAGCCAACTGCTGGACTTTCATTTTACGGTTTACTGACATCATTAAAGCCCCTCAGGTGTACAATTGTCAACTTTATTATACTGCGTATTATTTATACCATACGCTAAGCATAAAGCATAATGTAAGCATTGTGTGTGTTGACTGTTTCCATTTCTCACATCTGCCATACTTCGAGGACTTTCATGTGAGTCTGACAGTTTAATACCACTCGTTGCTGAAGTGTCGGCAGTTCTCCCCTGGGAGCCAGCTGAGAGTACGTTGCGCTTGATTTTCTGAAGAGCTTGTCAGCTTTCGAAAGAGAGGTTAATCGCAATTAATCTACGTTCGTTTGGAAACCAGGTCCTAAGCAGAGAGGGTTCTACATTTGCTCTTCATGGGATCCTGCTGTGTAAAAAAAAAGAAAGGTTGTTAAACTGGTAAAATAAGTTTGGTAAATTGGTTTATTATTGTCACATGTACCGAGGTACAGTGAAAAACTGTTGTGCCTGCCATCCATACAGATCAATTCATTACATCATGGCATTAAGCAGTACAAGGGGAAAACCTTAACAGAATGCGGAATGAAGTTTTACAGTTACAGAGCAAGTGCAGTGCAGGCAGATACTGAGTTGGAGGGAAGTAACAAGATAGATTGTGAGGTCAAGTGAGTTCCATTTTATTGGGCTGGGAGACCATTCAATATTCTAATAACAGTGGAGTAGAAGCTGTCCTTGAGCCTGATGTTATGTGCTTGCAGGCTTTTGTATCTTTTGTCCAATGGGTGAGGGGAAAGGAGAGAATGTTTGGGGTGCGAAGGGTTTTTGATTCTGTTGGCAGCTTTACTGAGGGAGCGAGAAGAGTAGACTGAGCCCAAAGAGGGGAGGTTGATGTCTGCTGAGCTGTGTCAGTTTTTTTGTGGTCATGGGCCAAGCAGTTGCCATACCAGGACATGATGCATTCAGATAGGATGCTTTCTATGGTGCATTGATAGAAGTTGGTGAGGCTTAATAAACGCTGTGGGTGAAACTTGCACAAATTACCCAGCCAATGACAACATTTTGAACATATTACCAATATTATAAAAAGCTTCTCCAGCCAGAGGGTGGTGAGTATATGGAACAAAGACGAGTGGTTGAGGCAGGTACAATAGTATTTAAGATAAGTACATGGAGGGGAGGGGTTTAGAAGAATATGGATGGAGCACAGGAAATTGTGCCTAGCTGAGTGGGCAGCATCGACTGATTGGGCCAAAATCAGTGCGTCAGTGTTCGGTGACAAGCCAAACCCCATTAACTTCCTCAGAAAATAAAGGCTTTCCTTGTGTTTGTATCTATGTCCTGGGCCCCAGGACAACCCGTCTGATCTGTTACCACCCAGGAATTCAGAGCAGCTGACTCTGGCCACATTTTAGGAACAGCTTATTCGCCTCTGCCATCAGATTTATGAACAGACAAATAACCCATGAACACTTCCTCAATATTTTTGCTCTCTTTTTGAACTTTATTTATTTTGTATACGCTCATTGGCCACTTTGTTAGGTACACCTGTACACCTCCTTGTAAATACAAATATCTAATCAGCCATTCTTGGGGCAGCAACTCAGTGGTGACATAATCAAGAGGTTTGGTGTTGTTCAGACCAAACATCAGAATGGGGAAGAAATGTGATTTAAATAACTATGAATTAGAACAGTGGTGTGTAGAAGAGCAACTCCGAATACACAACACACCAAGCCTTGGCTACACAGCAGAAGACCACAAACATACGCTCAGTGGCCATTTTATTTAGGTATATGAGGTACCTAATAAAGTGGCCACTGGGTGTATATATCTTTTATTGTATTTATAGTATATTTTACGTATTGTACTGTAGTGCAGCTGCAAAACAACAAATTTCACAACATATATCAGTGATAGTAAACCTGATTCTGATTCAGGTAAAACTATAACTTCTTTCTTTAACAGTGGTGGTGTTAGTAGTTCTGATCCAGCTTCCTTGCACCACATGGCCCTCCTCAATTCAACATTCCATGTTTGAGTCAGTTTTTCGCTAAACTCCCACTCCAAAGGTTTGAGGTTAAAACCCTAAATTCTTGTTCTGAGGCAGTATTGAGAGAGTGCCATACTGGCATTTGATAAACTGCAACCCTGTTCTACCTGATACCTCAAATGGACTGAAAGATGCTCTTAGCCTTATTTTGAGAAAGGGAAAGGGATTTCACTCTGCTCTTCTTGGTGATATTTATTCCTTCAACAGCTACGCTGCTTACAACCATGTTGCTGTTTTTCAAAGGTTTTAAGAGTACATTTAATGTCAGAGAAATGTATACAATATACATCCTGAAATTCTTTTTCTTCGCAACCAGCCATGAAAACAGAGTGCCCACAAAGAATGAATGAGTTAAATGTTAGAACCCCAAAGAACCCCCCAGCTCCCCTGCCTCCCCCACAAAAGCAGCAGCAAAGCAACGATCCCCCCCACCAACAAGAAACAGCATCAGTGCCCACCACTGAACACTCAAGCGTGCAGCAAAGCAACAACAAAGACACAGACTTGCAGTACCCCAAAGCCTACTTGTTCACCCGGTATTCGACATGCCACAGGCTCTCTCTCTAATAAGGGAGAAAGAGGTGTCTCTGTTCCACAGCAGGAGGGGAGACATAACAAACAACTCGCTGATTTACGGTGTTAAAAGTCCATTGCGTCACTTTTTCCGAGCTCTGTGCCGAAAGATCTCGGGTCTCTGGACACAGAGCCAGAGATCTACTGACTCCCATGACACACCGATTCCTTGCTGGGACACCAACCTTCGATCAGCCTGTTTCCAGAGCCACAAGATCCTGGGCCTCTGAAGGTGAGCTGAACTCTTAGGCTGCATCCTTGGCATGTCGAATAATGTCCAGTCGTGAAACCCCGAGAGCGGGTCCCATTCCCGCAAAGAACTGAAGTCAGCGTGTAACTCCAGGTCAGGGTCTTCAAAAGAAGCCTGAAAGGGAAAAATAGAGAAATTAAACGTGGAAATAGAGCTGTTTCTGAAGCTGCAAGCAAAGGAGTCGCCGTTTGGCGCCATCATAACTAAGCTCCGCCCTCTTCTCACTTGCTTTGTAAGGTACAAACTGACTCTCATTCTCCTAAAGTAACCTGACCTTCAAAATGCTAATTCAGTATCACAGAAAGCAATGTATTGCTGTAAACTGGCCGTTTCATTTCACTCACATTCTGTGCTTAGGTATAGAAATAAATTTAGTTAAGACGGTGTTCTCCCAGCACCAACTTTCCTTTGGGTGCTCCGATTTTTCTCCCACATTCCAAGGACATCTGGGTTAGGGTTAGTAAGTTGTGGGCATGCTGTGTTGGGGCTGGAAGCGTGGCAGCACCGGATCTGGGCTGCCGCTTGCATATCCACAGCACAAGAGATGCTTTTCACTGGCATCAGCGCTGGACTCGAGCGAAGGCTCCCAAGCTCGAATCCAAGTCGGGCCACCTCCCGAGTACGCCTTCCATCCGTGCCGGGTTGACCATCGAGCTAGCCGATCGGCCTCATTAAAGAAAAACAAGGGTCGAGTCAGGAACATTCATATCCTGACCCAGTTAATCAGAAAGGAGACCAATCCTGACACCACACGCCAGACAAGAATGGCTGACTGGTGCGACACGCTAAAAAAGAACAGTGTTTTGATATTTTGACGTATATATGATGAATAAAGCTGATCTGTCTGACTCTCTTCCTGCGAACCTTCTTCCTCTCGCGATTCTTGTCTTCACAATGGTGGCAATGTCTTCATGTTAGGTGCTTGTGATCTCTAGTGAGCAGGAGTGGTACGATACACATTAGACTTCATTCTGTTAGTCTTTCCTTCTCTATGCTACTTCATTGCAAACTTACACATTCACTACCTAATAAGCCCTCCTTTCTCTGCCACTTGCAATGGTGATTAATTCTCATCTCTTTCTAACACCAGAGCACATTGCTTGTTATAAACCAGCTATACTTCCTATGAATCATATAATTCTAATCCCTTTGATTCCTAGCTTTGATGTCCTCCAAACAGGCAGTCAAGCCAGCTGGTTTCTGTATAGAGAGGTGATTTGCTGCAGGAATATTTACTGATATCATGTTTTGATGTTGCAGGCACCAAATGCTTATTGTTTTTTTTTACTTAATCAAGGATTAAGTAAGGTTGACTCCTGTAGGCAGATAGGGTGTTGTGTTGCCTCAACAAGACACTTGTGATTTTACCACTTATTAACAGTCAGAGCCCAAGCTCTGTGCTACTTTCCTAAGAAGAGAAGGATCTCATGGTAACAGGCTTCCTCTTTATTTGTTTTCTAGGCATGATGTGAGTTGGAAAATGCGAGGGGGCATAATTTTAAGGTGATTGGATGAAAGTATAAGAGGAAGTAGACAATAGGTGCAGAAGTAGACCATTCGGCCCTTCGAGCCTGCACCACTATTCTGAGATCATGGCTGATCATCTACTATCAATACCCATTTCCTGCCTTGTCCCCATATCCCTTGATTCCCCTATCATAAGATACCCACCTAGCTCCTTCTTGAAAGCATCCAGAGTATTGGCCTCCACTGCCTTCTGAGGCTGTGCATTCCAGACCCTCACAACTCTCTGGGAGAAGAAATGTCATGGGTAGGCTTTTTTACACTAGTGTGAGGTGCACGGAATGCTTTATCAGGGCGGTAGTAGAAGTAAAAACATTAGAGACACTTAAGAGACACTTGGGCACATGATGTTAAACAAAATGGACAGATATGTAGGAGGGAAGGGTTAGGTTGATCGTAGAGTAGGTTAAAAGGGTGGCACAACATCAGGGGTTGAAGGACCTGTACTGTGCTGTAGTGTTCTATGTTAGATAACTGGGACATGTTGAGTTTGACTGCAGAAGAATCCTGGTCAAGATATCTGGAGAACATGTCCGGAAAAATAACCAGCCTTGTGTGATGAAATTAAAGTTGTTCCACCATCTCTTACAACAGCTCATTCTTTCCTGGAATCTCTACCTCCCTCAGAGCTTCTGCATCATCCTGCAATCCTATTCTGAATACTTTTCCTTCCAGCTGTGTTGGTGTCTTGCACAATGTCCCTACAAATCATTTTTGCTGGGTTACATTCATCTTCGGCACAGGGCCCACTGTTCAAAGCCTTGGCTGACTCGTCTGTCCAGATCAGTGGATTGCAGCATCTTTCAAGCTGGAAGACTGAACCAAGTTCTCCCTGCTCTGTTGAAGCAAATTAGAAGTGAAGTATAATAAAAATCAGAAGAGAAATATGAAAGTGCTCAAACTTCTCAGCAGGTTGGGCAGTGTCTGCGAAGCGGGAGCCAGCTAATGATTTGGTTCTGCTGAAAGGTTCTTTATCTCAAATGTGGGGGTAGAAAGCAGAACCCATCACGTGTGGATATACAGGGGTGACTGTGATGTTTTGCTTTCCACTGACTTCGTTGTGTTTGCATGACTCTTTGCAATTGATTAGGAAAACATTCATCTCCTTGTAGCCAGCCATTTTAATTCTGTCTCCCATTCCCACAAAATCATGCCTGTCTGTGAAACACTCAAAATTCTGGAGGAACTTAGTAGGTCAGGCAACATCTGTGGAAAGGAATAAACAGTCAACATTTTGGGCCAAGAGCCTCCATCAGTCACAATAATGACTTTGTACTCTATGTATGTCAGGTCAAGGATTTGATGGTGGACTTCAGGAAGGAGAAGTCAAGGGAACACACCAGTTCTCATTGAGGGGCCAGCAGTGGAAAGGGTAGGCAGTTTCAAGCTCCTGAGTGAAGATCTATCCTGGGTCCAACATATCTGTCCTGTGGCACGGTGTCCAGGCTGGAGCTGATGCTGCTCCCTGGTATTCACTTGGTGAGATGTTTGACTGCAGATTGATTGTATAGGTTTTGAGACACTTTTTACTGCATGATACCATTTGTGTTTGCTATCTTGTGTGTGCTTTGTGCTGTGTGTAACTGTTGGTACTGTGTTTTGCACCTTGGCCTCTGAGTAACGCTGTCTTGTTTGGCTGTATATGAGTATTCATATATAGTTAAATGACAATTAAACTTGAATTGAATATTAAAACAATTATGAAGAAGGTATGCCAGCAACTATACTTCATTAGGTGTTTGAGGAGACTTGGTATGTCACAAAAGACTCTAGCAAATTTCACAGATGTAAGTGGAAAGTATTCTGACTAGTATCGTCACCATTTGGCATGGAGGTACCAGTACATAGGAGGATAACTTAAAAAGGAAATGCCTTAAGAAGGTGGTATCCATCATGAAAGACCCCCACTCCCATTCCCTTTTCTCATCACTGCCATCAGGGAGGAGATACAGGAGCTTAAAGAGACAAATTCATTGTCTTAGGAAAAGCTTGTTCCCCTCCAAAATCAAATTTCTGGCCAGTTCATTAACAGTACTTCACTATTTTGCTTATTTTTGCACTCCTATGTACATACAGTGCCTATAAAAAGTATTCACCCTCCCCTGGAAGTTTTCATGTTTTATTCTTTCACAACATTGAATCACAGTGGATTTATTTTGGCTTTTGTGACACTGATCAACAGAAAAAGACTCTTTCATGTCAAAGTGAAAACAGATCTCTACAAAATGATCTGAATTAATTGCAAATAGAAAACACAAAATAATTGATTGCATAAGATTTCACCTCCTTCAAGTCAGTATTTAGTAGATGCACCTTTGGCAACAATTACAGCCTTCAATTTATGTGGATAGGTCTCTGTCTGCTTTAGGCACTGCAGTGTTTCCCTATTCTTTACAAAACTGTGCCAGCTCGCTCAGAGTGCATGAGGATCATGAGTGAACAACCCTTTTCAAGTCCAGCAACAAATTCTCAATTGGATTGAGCTCTGGACTCTGACTTGGCCACACCAGGACATTAACTTGGTTGTTTTTAACCCATTCCTCTGTAGTTTTGGCTTTATGCTTGGGGTCATTGTCCTGCTGGAAAACAAATCTTCTCCCAAGTCACAGTTCTCTGTATTTTGCTGCATTCATTCTACCTTTTGCTGCATTCTACCTTCACAAGCCTTCCAGGGCCTGCTGCTGTGAAGCATCCTCACAGCATGATGCAGCCTCCATCTTGCTTCACGGGAGGGATGGTGGGTTTTGATGATGTGCGGTGTTTGGCTTACACCAAACACAGTGGTTAGTCTGATGGCCAAAAAGCTCAAGTTTTGTTTCATCAGACCATAGAACTTTTTTCCAGCTGACTTCAGAGTCTCCCACATGCCTTTTGGTAAGCTCTATCCAAGATTTCATGCGAGCTTTTTTTTCAACAGTGACCTTCTCCTTGCCACTCTCCCTTAAAGCTGCGACTGGTAAAGCACCCGGGTAACAGTTGTTGTACACGCAGACTCTCCCATCTCAGCCACTGATGCTTGTAACTCCTCCAAAGTTGTCACAGGCCTCTTGGTGGCTTCCCTGATTAGTCCCCATCTTACACAGTCACTCAGTTTCTGAGGATGGCCTGCCCTAAGTGGATTTAGAGCTGTGCCATATTCTTTCCATTTCTTGGTGATTGACTTTACTGTACTCCATGGGATACTCAGTGACTTGGAAATTTTCTTCTATCCATCTCCTGGCTTGTGCTTTTCAATAACTTTTTTGTGGAGTTGCTTGGAGTGTTCTTTTGTCTTCATGGTGTAGTTTTTACCAGGATACTGACTCACCGGCAGTTGGACCTTCTAGATGCAGGTGTATTTTTTCTACAATGAATTGAAACACCATGACTGCACAAAGGTCTCAAAAAAACAAATCTCCATTTAGCTAATTATGTGACTTCTAAAGCTAATTGGCTGCTCCAGTGATGATTTGGTGTGTCATATTAAACTGGTTATTAATTTCAAAACATCAACTGTTTATTAACTGCTCCAAAAAGTGCTGTCTATATGAGGCCTTTTTTACCTTTGGCCATTGGGCTCTATAAGGGGAAGTGATGACCCTCTCCTATTAGACTGTTTGAGGGTACTTTTGCTTATTCTTTCTACTTCTCTTCTAATATGTATATATCTGTGCACTTGTAATGCTACTGTGACACTGTAATTTCCTCTGGGGTCAATAAAGTATCTATCTATTTCCATAGGTGCTGCCTGACGTGCTGTGTTTGAGTATTGCTGAGAAACTCTGAGCTTGGCACGTGGATGAAAGTAAATGGGAGGCTATGTAGAAGGGAAGGGTTAGATCAGGGGTTCCCAACCTTTTTTATGCCAAGGACCCGTACCATGAACTGTGGGGTCTGCGGACACCCGGTTGAGAACCCCGGGGATTGGTTGATCTTAGGTCAAAAGTTAAAAGGTCAGTACCACATTGTGATCTGTGGTGTTCTGTACCGTTCTACACTCTAAAACAACAAATGTCACGATATGATGTCAGTGATAATAAACCTGATTTTGATTCCTTCAGTTGGCATCGCAACTTTCAACACTTGGCTCGCACAACACAAGTAATTTGTCCTTGTTTTGTTTACGCTCAGTGCAAGGCACTGTGATGTGGCACTGCCTTGCATGCCTTCTGCTCTCAACTTTGGCCAAATCAATCACTGTGTGAAATGTGGGTTTTAAAGCTTTGTTTAGCAAAACTGAAGCAATGTACATCTGCTGTGTTTAGATAACTAATTGCTAGCTACTTGGCCACCAGCATCCCTGAAGTTGGCAAGAGCTTACAAGCTAATTACATACCACAGACCCAAGGCAGTGCATGTGTTTAGGTGTCTCAATCCTTGCCACCCAAGTGCTTAGATCATTATCATTACTTGTGTTTGTGTAGATAAGAGTAGATCCAAAGAATACAACATTTTAAATGCATTTTGATGTTTTTGATCATTTGCAGATCATCAGAATATATTGACAGGTAGTGTTGGGCTTATCCTTCAGGTCATACGATAATAAGACATAGGTCAAATGGCCTAATTCTGCTCTTATCGAAATGTCTCCATCATTCGTCATGACTGATTGATTATCCCTGTCAACCCCAATCTCCCTCCTTCTCCCGTAACTTTTGACACCCTTACTAATCAAGAACTTGGTCAACTTCACTTTAATTATACCCTTCACAGCTATCTGCGGCGATGAATTCAGGTTCCCTTGGGCAAACGTCTGCTTTATTCTCCAGGTAGTTTGGATTAGTACATTATTCCATATTCTGTCTAATATCTGTGGATGTATCAACACTGGCATATTCACCTGGGAATGTCTAGGCATGAAAATGCAGAGGCTACGATATTACACATGTTACTCATTGAACTCTGTAATTAAAAGGGACCAAAAATCTGAAGCAGTTCTGTATCATCTAGAACTTTGTGCTCTTTAGTCCAGGAAGTTACACCTTGACTACTCAGACGCCTTCACTATTGGACTGCATGTCTCCAAGTGACTCCTTGAATGTCCCTGATGTCCCCAATCATTACAGGGTTCAATTAAGAGCTGGCCTCAGCCAGAGCACTCCCGAAAATCAGTAAAATTTCTGATGTGTGTGTGTGTGAGAGAGAGAGAACATGCCCACATTTGGATATGTGTGTGCATGTGCTTCAACATGTATGCATATGCGTGGTTATGTATGTGTATATCGTGTGAGCAGTTCAGATTCAGCGTCCTCACATTTGAGACTGTGGGCATGTGCACATTTGCTACATCCTTACACTTGTAGCTCTGTTCAGTAGTTCCATTTAAAATCAGAGAAACGTATGTAATATGCATCCTGAAATTCTTGTTCTTTGCAGACATCCATGTAAATGGAACAGTGCCCCAAAGAATGAATAACAGTAAAAACATTAGAACCCCAAAGCCCCCCTGCTCCCTCTCCCAGACACAAGCAGCAACAAAGCAATGACCCTCCCCACCCCCACTTACTACCGCAAAAATACAAACAGCACCCTCCACCCACCAAGCAATCAATTAGCAAAGCCCCCAAGAGAGACCATGACCTGCAGTACAACTAAAACTAATCATTCACCTGACAATTTGACATACAAAAAGACTCTCTCTCTCTCCCCCCCATAAAGGGATTTGAGACTCAGCATATACACACAATGGAGGCTCTCTGCCTATAAATATTTGAGTTTTTGTGCGTGTGCATTTGCAACTGTGTGTGGGCATATTTTACCATCCTTCATAAGCAAGACGTTCTGTGGATGCTAGAAGTCTTGAGCAACACACAAAGGTGCTGGAAGAACTCAGCAAGTCGGGCAGCATCTATGGAGAGGAATAAACAGTCATCGTTTCAGGCCTGACAAAGGATCTCAGCCTGAAATGTCAGCTGGTTACTCCCCTTCATAGATTTGCCTGACCTGCTGAGTTCCTCCAGCATTTTATGTGCGTAGCCATCCTTCATGATGTGTTAACTAAGTTCCCTCAGCTCCTAAGAGTGTGTACATGTATATATTGTGTCTGCACATTTGGCATACGTGTGCACATTTGGTGCTCTGTGTGTATGCATGTCTATTTTACTCTCTCCCTTTCCATTGTATGTTCTCATCATGACAGCATGGGTTCCCTCTGGGCGCTCCATTTTCCTCCCACGTTCCTAAGACGTACAGGTCAGGGTTAGTAAATTGTGGGCATGCTATATTGGCACCAAAATCATGGTGACACTTGCCCCAGCACAACCTCGGACTGTGTTGGTCAGTGGCACAAACAACACGTTTCCCTGTATACCTTGATGTACATGTGACAAATAAAGCTAATCTCACCTGTAAAATCCTTTTCCATAATGTGCTACCTTGGTCCCTTCCATTTCTTAGTTGAGCAGCTTCCAGGTTGAGCATTTCCCAGATGAGCCTGTGACAGAGAATCAGAATAAGATTTAATATCACTGGCATATGTTGTGAAATTTGTCGTTTTGTGGCAATGGTATAGTGCAATATATGAAAAAACTATAAATTTTATTAAGAAATATTTGTATATATTGAAAATAAATTAAATAAGTAGCACTAAAATCTGAGCAAACAATAGTGAGGTAGTATTCATTATCCGTTCAGAAAGCTGATGGCAGAGGGGAAGAGCAGGGTGGAGAGCTGGGGGAAACTGCTGGCCACCACCACAGAGTTTTGTAACTGATGAGTTTAGTGGATTTGTTTTGTTTTTCCTTTGGTAAATGATTCTCACATTTATAGATTGTGACATGAAGGATGCCGTGCCTCTGAAAGCGACGCCAAGAAATGATTTGCTTCACATGTGCAAGACACAAACAAATTCTTTGAATAATTAACACACAGAGCTGGCAGACGTGCTGAAAGGAAAGAGTGCCCAAGTCAGCTTTTGAACTGCTAAGCGATTCTTTTTCTTTTACAAATATACATTGCCTTCCACGGAGGGTTGACAAGGATATTGCATCCATATTGCAGGACCTGCCCTGGCTTTTCTCTGCGTTTACTGAATTGTGAAGGAATAAATCTTCCCCTTGCCACAAAGAAAACTGATCAGCATGAGGACTTTTGTTAAAACTCCTGGCACCTTTGATTTGGTTGGTGTTACCTGTGTGGAGACATAACCATATAACCATATAACAATCACAGCACGGAAACAGGCCATCTTGGCCCTCCTAGTCCGTGCCGAACCCTTAATCTCACCTAGTCCCACCTACCCGCACTCAGCCCATAACCCTCCACTCCTTTCCTGTTCATATACCTATCCAATTTTACCTTAAATGACACAACTGAACTGGCCTCTACTACTTCTACAGGAAGCTCATTCCACACAGCTATCACTCTTTGAGTAAAGAAATACCCCCTCGTGTTTCCCTTAAACTTCTGCCCCCTAACTCTCAAATCATGTCCTCTAGTTTGAATCTCCCCTACTCTCAATGGAAACAGCCTGTTCATGTCAACTCTATCTATCCCTCTCAAAATTTTAAATACCTCGATCAAATCCCCCCTCAACCTTCTACGCTCCAATGAATAGAGACCTAACTCGCCTGTTTGATAGAATTCCACAATTTTGAGCTGAATGGCTTCCTCCAGATTCTTAGTCGCTGATGTCCGTGAGCTGTGTAACCACATCAAGTGTTGAATTAGATGCTGTAGGTTAGACTTTGGGAAGAACTGATTGCTCTGAGCTATGTCAGAGCTTGTTTTACTGTTGTCTTGTTTTGTTCTGTTGTTCCTACTTGTGTTCTGCTGAACATAGTGGGTCTGCTATGCTGGAACCAGAATGTGTGGTGACTCTTGTGGGCTGCCCCCAGTACATTGTTGGGTGTGCTGATTGTTAAAGCAAAATGAATCTGAATCTGTCCAGTGGCCACTAGGACCTTGGATCTGTGTCCCCTCCCCTTTGATGAAGTTCAAAAATTAACTTTGTCATCACATAATACGTCAAAGCATTGAAACATAGAGTGAAATGTGTCATTTGTGTCAGTGACCAACAGTCATAGCAAGCCCACAACTCATTAACCTTAACCCGTGGGGAGAAACTGGAGCAGCTTGGAGAAAGCCACACTATCATGGGGAGAGCATACAAACTCCTTACAGAGAGTGGCTGGAATTCAACCCTGAACTCGCAATTGCTGGTGCTATAAGGCATTACACTAATTGCTCTGCTGTCATCCCGAACAATGCAGCACTCCTTCAGTGTGACCTGCTTCATTAGTCTAGACTGTGAGGTTAGGCTCCATTGAGGTTGAATGGCTTCCTCTGACTTGAAAGCAACGCCAAGACTTGAGGGGCAAAATGACCTAATACTGCTCTTGGGTCTTATAGTCTTAAGCAAGTGATTCAAATTAGATGGCGCGCTTTACCTTGGTAGGGGTTGAGTTCCATAGAACCAATGTATAGCTCACACTGCTGTGCCATCCTTTAAACCTACTCTTAAGAGGCTTCCTTCCCACATAGCCCTCATTCTTCCTTTCAGCAGTGTCCATATCTCAGATTTTCTTAACTCTATCAAGTCACCTCTCATCTTCCTTTACTCCAAAGAGAAGAGCCCTTTCTTGATGAGAACTGTTCTCTAATCTGGCATTTATCGGGTTCAGTTAGAAACAGGTTTATTTCACTGTTTTATGACATTAAATTTGTTTTGCGGCAGCAAAGACATAATATTAGTACAAATTGCAAAATAGTGTAAAAACAAGTAATTCTGTCTTGGATGGTCCCAAGCCTGGCTGCAATAGGAGGAGGGTTGAGCGTGGGACTAGACTAGCAACCCCATCCCTTAAAAGCCCAGTGCTAGAGAAACGGCAGCAGAAGCTCCAAAGGCTTCGTTTCTGGGAGAAGAAGGATCTTTGAGGATGGGCAGCACATGGTGACAACCTAAAAGACACGCCGAGGTTAGAAGACTCTGACAGGCTGCTGTCAGCACCCTATGCCCCAGTAGGGGTGATGGGTTTAAGAAGGGTCAGAAAAAGAGCACTGTTCACAGACTGTTCAGAAATCTGATGTCAAAGGGGAAGAAGTTGTTTCTGAGTAAATGAGGTATCACATGCCCATGATGGAGATGGCTGAATTTACAATCCTCTGTAGCCTCTTGCGATGCTGTGCTTTGGAACTTCAATACCAGATGGTGAGGAAATCAGTCAGAATGCTGTCGGCTGTACATCTGTAGAAATTTGTAAGAGTCCAGAGTGTTGTTGGAGCTGCACTCATTCAAGGACACATTCCTTCACGCTCCTGACTTAGTACGGAGACAGTGGGAAGTCAAGTGTTCAGTAGCTATAGAATAACTAACTTCTCACTGACTCACAGCCACGATGTTAATATGACTGGGGCAGTAAGTATTCTGGGCCATTGGACCCTGGAACATTACTGGAGAACTGCTCGGGTATGGGAAAGTAGTTATGTCTACTTGCATTCTTCATTATTAGAGGCAGTGATTGCCTAATACTGGCATTGCATAAACGATGCAGTGCAAATTATGAGTCAAGATAGCTTTTCAAAGTTCCAAGGATTTCCAAATACAGGAAATTCCTGATTTTAGTCCAAGAGAAAGTGGGAAATTGGGCAGCTTTTTCCATAAATGCAGAACATTTTGAAAATGATTGCGGAAAAGAAACTGTTCATATTTCAGGTCAGTGTCCTTTCATCAAGATAATTGTTTGCTATTTACAGAACTATGGATATTACTGTTATTTTCATAGTAATATAGCATACAGTTATATTAAAATATTTCATGTTGTTTAGGAATGGTTGCCAAGAAACATTGTGGAAAGTACAGGCCATCCCCAGGTTACAAACACCCAATTTATGGACACCCTACATATGAGCAAGCTCACATTATATCATTAAATTCAAAAGCCTAACATGTGTACATTCATTCCTATGAAAAGCATAGCTAGTTTCCTCTCCCCCTCTCTCCTCTGCACAGGATATGAAAAAGTTGCAGAGGGTTGTAGATTCCGTCTCCCCACCATCAGGGACACCCTGAAAAGGTGATGCCTTGAAAAGGCGTCATTCATCAATAAGGATGCTCACAAACCAAAACATGCCCCCTTCTCATTGCTACCATCAGGGAGGAGGTACAGGAGCCTGAAGAGACGCACTCAATATTTTTAGGAACAGCTTCTTCCCCTCCTCCATTTCTCAACAGACAATGAACCCATGAACTCTGCTTCACTATTTTTGTACTGCTTATTTTTTTACATGTATTTCTTATTTCAATTTATATTATTCCTTATATATTGCTGCTGCCAAACAACAAATTTCACAAAATGGGTCAGTGATAATAAACCTGATTCTGATTCTTGGCATCTCTAAAAACGGATTATGAAATTGATTGGTATCGACTCTGCACTGATTCCACAGTACAAGTAGCAGCCAGAAGCTGTTTAAACTGCACCGTGGCGTCTGAGCAAAGGAGCTTCAATTGAACAAGTACAACAGATGGTCTGGGAAGTGAGTTTGTAGGATTGTCTTTCACTCCTTCCCTGTTTGCTCAGCTTTGGAAGGAACTGAGAGTGCTAGTGTTTAAGTGAAAGAATGTCCCTAAAGTATATTACTATCCCAAATAATATAGTACTGCCTTAATATATGTAACACAAGACTTGCTTATGTTTCATAACATTTATAATTAATGTAATCAATTCATCTGAAGGCATCTGAATTAATCAATTTTATGGTGTAAGACTGTATTAACATCTATATCCAAGCTTCACCACACAAGAACCATGTAGGAAATGTCAAACTCAAACACTATGCAGTGTACTAGTGCGGCCCTTGCAACTTTCACATACTTAATATAATTTGAGAGTTGTCTGTGTTCTCATAGTGTTTAACAAATATTTAGATGAGCTTCATTACAGAGGTAATTATGGGCTGTATCTTGGAAAAAGGTCTATATGTATGGATAGGTGCTTAACAGCTGGCACTGAAAAATCTATTTCTGTGTTGTATGACTGTTCTGTGCAGCAAGCCACCTGGAAGTGTGGAGAAGGAAGTTGACGGTAACTTCAGAAAAGTAATTAGATCGTTGATTGCAAAGGGTATACATGTAGGAGTGTGTTAGTGGCACAGGGTAGTGGGACTTGTTCTTTTGAGAGCTGACAGAGGCATGATTGGCAACTGGCTTGATTGTTCTTTCTCCTCAGGCTGGAAAGTTGTCCAGAAAAAGTAGAATTTTCCATATTCCAGGAAACTACATCTGTGCAGACCTGCGTATAAAACATGGTGAAGACCATAAGATATAGGAGCAGAATTAGGCCATTTGGCCCATCAAGTCTGCTCCACCATATTTCATCATGGCCAATCCATTTTCTCTCTCAGTTCCAATCTCCTGCCTTTTCCCCATATCCCTTCATGCCCTAATCAAGAATCTATCAACCTCGGCCTTAAATGTACCCAATGACTTGGCCTCCATAGCCGACTGTGGCAGTGAACTCCACACATTCACCACTCTCTGAGGTGAAGGTGTAAGGAAATCTTGCCAGCTACAGAGCAGTTTTCACTGAAAGTCACTGTAAAAAAAATCAGTGAATGGACGCAACACTGTACAAGTTGCTGGGTTAGACAGATGACAGATCACCATTTTAATAACTACAGTATGGAAGATAAAACAGTCTAAAGATTTTTGGTGATATAAAGAAAACAGTAACTGCAGCCAAAGCTACTGCAACTTCACAGATAAAAACAGGGTATTTCTGTAACGTATGGTGGAGAATAGATAAAGTGTATAAAGTCCATCACAGTAATTTAACAAGTATATGGTTTCCAACTGTAATTATTGGGGGAATTATTCTGCTCTATTTTGACTGTTATGATATGGCAACAATGAATATAGAATTGAGACTTTTTTTATAGACAAATAACACACTTATTAAACACTGCTCAATAAAAATGAAAAGTATACAAATGACTAACCTAATCGGAACTTAACTGCTATACAGCAACTCGAACAGTTCTTAAAGCAATAAATGCAAAAGTCCAGATGATCTACATAGTCAATTAGGAGAGACTTTCCTGAAGTAACGAATTCCTTGACGATGTGATGTTACTGCTGATCCTAGCCAAAATATGCCTTGCCTGGAGGATTTACGACGAAAGAAATTTAAAACGGCTTAAAGGCACTGACCTTCTCCTTGACAAAACGTTGCATGCAACCCTTTCTGCTTTCACAATGCAGGAGCTGTCTCGGATGCAGGTTACTATCTTCTGAATGAGGATTCAATAGGTCGATCCTGTATTACGGCTGACAACACCAACTTGACTCAATCCTTCAGGTTTTCCGTACTATGGTAAATTCTTCACTCTCCAATACTTAAACTTTGAAATTAAATTGAAGATACATCAAATATAACTGGCAGTGATTTTAAAATCTGCCGGTACAACTTACAGTAGAAAATAAAACTCCACTTTGAAACAAAACTGCGTCATGAGACGAATACACAGCATAATGGACGAATTAAACCACGAACTGACCTGCGTCACAGCAAGGCTTTCCCCTTTTATACCTGTTGAAACAGGCCATCACATGACCTCTCACTGGCAGGAAAATTACATCATGTGACCTCACACTGGCGGGAAAGTACATCTCCCCACCATCACAAGACCATTACGTCATGGTCATAGGACAGTCACAAGATACCCACAGGGTATGTAACATGACATAATTGTATTTAGCAGGTGTAAGAGGAATCTCAGTAACCAGCAAGGAAACAGACCCAAAGTCTTTCTAGGACCAGAGGGGACAGCCTCAGAATAAAAGAGTTAGAATGGAGATGAGGAGGAATTTCTTCAGCCAGAGAGTGGTGAATCTCTGGAATTTGTTGCCACAGGCGGCTGTGGAGGTCAATTCTTTATAAATATTTAAGGCAGAGGTTGATAGATTCTTGATTGGTCAAGGCATGAGGGATATGGAGAGAAGGCAAGAGGTTGGGCTGAGAGGAATAATGGATCAGCCATGATGAAATAGCGGCGCAGACTCAATGGGTGGAATGGCCGAATTCTGCTCCTATATCTTATGGTCTAATGGAGGCATTAGTAATAATCTTTCAAGAATCTCAAGATTCTGAAATGGTTTCGGAAGGCGAGAAAATTGCAAATGGCATTCCACTCGTCAAAAAGGGGGAGAAGCAGAAAAAGGGATAGGCCAGGTAGACTGACCTCAGTGGTTGGGAAAATGTTGGAATTGATTGATAAAGATGTGCTTTTGGGGTACTTTGAGATACACGATAAATTAGGCTGTAGTTGGCATGGTTTCCTCAAAGAAAAATCTTGCCTGACGAATCTATTGGAATTCTTTGAAGAAATAAGAAGCAGTATAGACAAAGGAGAATTGGTTATTGTTGTGTACTTGGATTTTCAGAAGGCCTTTGGCAAGGTGCTACACATAAGGCTGTTTAACAAGTCCTGGTCCCACCATATAAATATAATTGCGAAGTGAGCAGGACAGCACCTCTACTTCCACAGAAGTTTGTGGAGATTCAGCATGTCATCAAAAGCCTTGGAAAACTTCCATAAAAGTGTGGTGAAAGGTGTGCTGACTGGCTGGATTACAACCTGGTTTGAGCGGAAAGTCCTGCAAAAGTTGGTGGATTCAGCTCAGTTCATCATGGGTAAAGTACTCCAAACAAATGAGCAAACCTACATGAAATGTTGCCGTAGGAAAGCAGCATCCATCATCGGAGATCCTCACCACCCAGGCTATGCTGTTTTCTCACTGCTGCCATCAGGAAGAGGGTACAAGTGCCCTAGGATTCACATCACCAGGTTCAAGAGCAGTCATCAGGCTCTTGAACAAAAGGGGATAACTGCACTTATTTAAAGACTCTTTATGCTTGTTATTTATTGCTATTATATTTGCATTTTCACAGTTTGTTGTCCATTGATCCTGTTTATAGTCACTATTCTATAGATTTGCTAAGTATGCCCTTAGAAAAATAATCTCAGGGTTGTATGTGGTGATGTATATGTAAACTGATAATAAATTTTACGTTGAACTTTGAACTTTAAGAACCCATGGTATTACAAGAAAGGTACCAGCATGGTTAAAGCCATGGGTGATTGGTAGGATGCGAAGAGTGGGGATAAAAGGAGCCTTTTCCGGTTAGCTGCCGGTAACTAGTGGTGTTCCACGGGGGATCTCTGTTGGGACTGTTTCTTTTCACATTACATGTCAAGGACTTGGATGATGGAATTGATGTCTTTGTTGCAAAGTCTGCGGATGAAACAAAGATAGGTGGAGGGGCCAGTAGTTTTGAGGAAATAGAGGGTTACAGAAGGACTTAGATTGGGAGAATGGGCATAGAAGTGGCAGATGGAATACAGTGTCGGAAAGTGTATGGTCATGCACTTTGTAGAAGAAATAAAAGAGAAGATGGTTTTCTGAATGGAAAGAAAATTCAAAAATCTGACGTGCAAAGAGACTTGGGAGACCTTGTACAGGATTCCCTAAATGTTAATTTGCAGGTTGAGTCTGCAGTGAGGAAGGCAAATGTAATGTTAGCATTCATTTCGAAAGGACTGGAATACAAAAGCAAGGATGTAATGTTGAGACTTTAAAAAGCACTAGGAGTATTGTGAGCAGGTTTTTAATCTCAGAAAGGATGTGCTGAAACTGAAGAGAGTTCAAAGGAGGTTCATGAAAATGATTCCAGGATTGAACGGCTTGTTATATGAAGAGCATTGATGGCTCTGGACTTGTATTCCCTAGAATTCAGATGAATGAAGGGTGACCTAATTGAAATGTAACAGGTGGGGAAAGGTCTTGACAGAGTGGATGAGGAGAGGATGTTTCCTATGGTGGGAGAGTCTAATACCAGAGGACACAGCCTCAAAATAAAGGGGTGTCCTTTTAGGACGGAGATGAGGAGGAATTTCTTTAGCCAGAGAGTGGTGAATCTGGAATTCGTTGCCTCAGGGAGATGTGGAAGCCAGGTTTTTATGAGCATTTAAGGCAGAGGTTGATAGATTCTTGATTGGTCAAGGCATGAAGGAATACAGGGAGAAGTCAGGAGATTGGGGTCAAGAGGAATAATGGACCAGCCATGATAAAATGGCAGGCAGACTCGATGGGCCAAATGGCCTAACTTGGCTCCTATATCTTATGGTTTTATTGTTGCGTCATGGTCTGTTACAGCAATTTCAATGTGTAGAAATGTGAAAAGCTGTAGAGAGCAGTGGACTTCCAATTGTTTTAATTTCAAAATAATTCCAGAACAATTTGCCTACCTATAGTTTTACTTTCAAAAATACCCATCTATTGTGAACATGTGCTTTGTTGTCTTGAAGAGGCAGCCTTAAGTTAGAAGTTTGCATTTGGCACGAATCACAGACTGTAATGATGTCTGTTAATCAATAGCCAAAATGGGAGTCCTATCCCAGACTGAAGTTTAGCAATATATGCTCAGTTGTGACTGTTGGAGGGCATAATTGTGATAATGGATTTATTTCAGTTGACCTTTGTGGTTGATCTAATGACTGTTTGATGCAATTATCTAATAAACATATCCCCAAGAGTTCCCTGTAGATCATCTGACCAAACTATTTAATGACTAGGCAAAAGATATTCAGGGATTAAAGTTTGACAGGGAAATACCTGCAAAAGGAATTTCTTAAACAGTTTTGATTGTTGCACCAAAAAAAAGCATTCAAGTGCCAAGTGTATTTCCCTTACAGAACATTGTACATTGTACATTGGACCTCTTCTTCCATGCCACAGTTCAAAGTAAATTTACTATCAAAGTACATACAGTGGCGTGCAAAAGTTTGGGCACCACCCCCCCCCCCCAGTCAAAATTTCTGTTACTGTGAATAGCTAAGCAAATAAAAGATGATCTGATTTCCAAAAGGCATAAAGTTAAAGATGACACATTTCTTTAATATTTTAAGCAAAATTACTTTTTTATTTTTATCTTTTACATTTTCAAAATAACAAAAAAGGAAAAGGGCCTGAAGCAAAAGTATGGGCACCTTGCATGGTCAGTACTTAGTAACACCCCCTTTGGCAAGTATCACAGTTCGTAAACACTTTCTATAACCAGTTAAGAGACTTTCAATTCTTGTTTGGGGGATTTTCACCCATTCTTCCTTGCAAAAGGCTTCTAGTTCTGTGAGATTCTTAGGCCATCTTGCACGCACTCTCTCTTGAGGTCTATCCACAGATTTTCAATGATGCTTAGGTCGGGGGACTGTGAGGGCCATGGCAAAACCTTCAGATTGCACCTCTTGAGGTAGTCCGTTGTGGATTTTGAAGTGTGTTTAGGATCATTATCCTGTTGTAGAAGACATCCTCTTTTCATCTTCAGCTTTTTTTTTTTACAGACGGTGTGATGTTTGCTTCTAGAATTTGCTGGTATTTAATTGAATTCATTCTTTTCTCTACCAGTGAAATGTTCCCCATGCCACTGGCTGCAACACAAGCCCAAAGCATGATTGATCCATCCCCGTGCTTAACAGTCAGAGAGATGTTCTCTTCATGAAATTCTCCAAACATACCTTTGCTCATTGCAGCCAAAAAGTTCTATTTTAACTTAATCAGTCCACAGAACTTGTTTCCAAAATGCATCAGGCTTGTTTAGATGTTCCTTTGCAAACCTCTGATGCTGAATTTTGTGGTGAGGACACAGGAAAGTTTTTCTTCTGATGACACTTCCATGAAGGTCATATTTGTGCAGGTGTCACTGCAGAGTAGAACAGTGCACCACCACTCCAGAGTCTGCTAAATCTTCCTGAAGGCCTTTTGCAGTCAAACAGGCATTTTGATTTGCCTTTCTAGCAATCCTACGAGCAGTTCTCTCTGAAAGTTTTCTTGGGATTCCAGACCTCAACTTGACCTCCACCGTTCCTGTTAACTGCCATTTCTTAAATACATTACGAACTGAGGAAATGGCTACCTGGAAATGCTTTGCTATCTTCTTATAGCCTTCTCCTGCTTTGTGGGCATCATTTATTTTAATTTTCAGAGTGCTAGGCAGCTGTTTAGAGGAGCCCTTGGCTGCTGATTGTTGGGACAAGGTTTGAGGAGTATTTATAAAGCTTTGAAATTTGCATCACTTGGCCTTTCCTAACGATGATTGTGAACAAGCCATTGCCCTAACAAGCTAATTAAGGTCTGAGACCTTGGTAAAGGTTATCTGAGAGCTCAAATCTCTTGGGGTGCCCAAACAAGTTTTAGATGTTGTGCTGAATCTGTGTAAACTCCTAAAGAAGCTGTGACTCTGCCATGCTTTCTTTGTAATTGCCCTTGTGTGCTGGGCCCATGACAGGTCCTCTGTAATGATAACACAGATGAATTTAAAGTTGCTGACCTTCTCCATATTTCCCGTCTCTCTCTCCTATATGCTGGTTTGTCACCATCTTTGATTTGGCCTACAACAGTGGTGGCATCTGTAAACTTTAATATGGCATTAAAGCTGTGTGTATCCTCACAGTCATAAGTATAAAACACATAGAACAGGGAAATAAGCACGCAGCCTTGTGGTACACCTGTGCTGAATGAGATTGTGGAGGAGATATTGTTGCCAGCCTGAACTGACTGGGGTCTACAAGTGAGGAAATTGAAGATCCAATTGCACAAAGAAGTATTGAAGCCAAGGTCTTGAAGCTTATTAACTTTGAGGAGATGATGGTATTGGCAAGCTGTAGTCAATAAAAACCATCCTGATGTCTACATCTTTACTGTGCAGGTGTTCTAAGGTTCAGTGAAGAGCCAATGCAATAGCATCTGCGGTAGACCCGAAGTGTTGGTAGGCAAATTGGAGCAGATCCAAGTCACTTCTCAGACAGAAATTAATATATTTCATCACCAACCTCTCAAAATACTTCCTCACTATGCATGTAGGTACTACTGCATAATAGTCATTGAGGCAGATTATCACATTCCTCTTAGGCACCTGCTTGAAGCAGGTGGGTACATCAGACTGCCGAAGTGAGAGGTTGAAGATCTCAGTTAACGCTGCAGCTAGTTGGTCAGCACGTCTTTAGTACTTGGAGAGCTATCTCATCTGGGGCAGATCCTTTCCATGGGTTCACCCACCTGAAGACAGCTCGCAATTGGTTTCGGAGACTGAAATCAAAGTATCATCAAGGGGTGTGGGAGTTTGTGATGGTTCCTCCATGTTTTGATGCTCAAAGCAAGCAAGAAGGCTTTAGCTCACCAGGAAAGGAAGCCCTGTTGTTGCCGATGTCGCTTGATTTAAATGTTGCTTGATGTCACTTGATTTAAAAACAGTCAAACATCCTTCATTAATTTTTTTAATCCAGAATTGCCCATGATATTTCTTTCTGGAGATCATACCTGGATCTCTTGTAACTTTCTTGATCACCAGACTTGAATATCTCTCATCTGGCCCTCAGCTGATTGTGAACCTGGTTCATCCAGGGCTTCTGGTTGGGGAAGACTGAATGATTTTGTGGAAAGTGTTTTTATAAAGTCATTGACAACCATGATGTATTTATTCAAATCCTCCCACAACCACCTCTTTGCTGTCCTAATCACTGGAATATTTCCTTGACTCATGGTTGTTGTTGGTCCCTTGAAACATTAGGCCCCAGGTTCCACCCTCCCTGCTTTTAATCCTCTCACTCAAGGGCACTTGGCTTTCTTAACTCCTTTTGCACTCTCTCAGTATCTTCCCAAGCCCCCTCCTCATCTGCAATCTAACTCTCCCCCAAGTCCTGATGAGGGATCTTAGCCAAAAATGCATCTTGTATATTCCTTGAGATAGATGCTGCCTGAGCATAAAACCATAATTCATCAGTACAGAATGAGACTATTCAGCTCATTGAGACTGCTCTGCCATACCTTTCATGTCTTAACTAATCAAGAACCTATCAACCTCCACCTTAAATACTCCCAGACCTGGCCTCCACAGCCATCTGCGGCAGCGAAATCCACAGATTCACCACCCTGTAGCTAAAGAAATTTCTCCTTGATCTCTGTTCAAAATGAACGTGCCTCTATTCTGAGGTTGTACCTTCCCGCAGTATGGGAAACAGCCTCTCCAGCTCTACTCTAGTGATGCCTTTCAAGATTTGATCGGTTTCTTTGAGTTGCCCCCTCATTCCTCTAAGTTTGAAACAAATACAGGTGCAGAGTCATCAAACACTCCTCATAGGATAAGCCTTTCATTCCCAGAATAGTTTCTGTGAACCTCCTTTGAATCTTCTCCAACGTCACTACATCCTTTCTTAGATAAGGAACCCCAAACTGCTCACAATAATCTCACAGTGCCTTATAAAGCCTCAGCATTACATCCTTGCTTTTATATTCTAGTCCTCTTGAAATGAATGCTAACATTGTATTTGCCTTCCTCATCACTGAATCAACCTGCATGTTAATCTTTAGAAAATCCTGCATGAGGACTCCCAAGTCCTTTTACACCTCAGATTTTTGAATTTTCTCCTCGTTTAGAAAAAAGTCTATACTTTTATTTCTTATACCATAGTCCATGACTATATACTTCCCAACAGTATATTCCATCTGCCATATTGCTCATTCTCCTAATCTGTCCAAATCCTTCTGTAGCCTCCCTGATTCCTCAAAACCACCTGCCCACCCATCTATCTTCGTATCATCTGCAAATTTCCCCTCAAAGCCAAATCATTAACAATTAATGTAAGCGGTTCCAAAATAGAACACCATTAGTCATTGCCAGCCAACCAGAAAAGGCTCAATTTATTCCCTCTCTTTGCCTACTGCCGATCAGCCAACGCTATATCCATGCTAGTATGTTTTCTGTAATACCGTGGGTTCTTACCTTGTTAAGCACTTTGTCAAAGGCCTTCTGAAAGTCCAAGTTCACAACATCAGCAAATACTTCTTTGTCCTCTGGCATAAAAGCCAGGACCAACAGGCTTCTTCCACCAGGCCATCAGTCTGCTTAATTTGTGCTGACAAAACTATATTTCTATGTTATATTGACTATCCTGTTGTACGTGAATTTATTATAAAGTACTATAATTACACATTGCACATTTGAACGGAGCCGTAACGTAAAGATTTTTACTCCTCATGTATATGAAGGATGCTAGCATAAAGTCATTTCAATTCAATTCTATCCTGCTTATTATTTCTTAAAAGAATTCCAACAGTTTTGTCAGGCAAGATTTTCCCTTAAGGAAATCTTGCTGACTTTGACCTATTTTATCATGAAAGTCCAAGTATCCAGAAATTACATCCTTAACAATGGACTTCAACATCTTCCCAACCTCTGAGGGCAGACTAACTGGCCTATAATTTCCTCCCTCCCTCCTTGAAGGATAGAGTGACGTTTGCGATTTTCCAGTCCTTGGGAACCATACCAGAATCTCTGGATTCCTGAAGGATCATTACTAACGACCCTTTAGCTTCCTCTTTCAGAACCTTGGGTTGTAGTCTTTCAGCCATGACTCTGTGATGCCCACAGCATCATACCTGCCAATCTCTAACGTAGTGCTACCTGACTTATCTCCCTTCAGACTTTTCAGCTTCCCAGGCACCTTCTCCTTAATGATAGCAACTGCATTCACTTCTTCCCCCTGATTCTTTCGAACCTCTAGCACACACAGTGTCTTCCACAGTGAAGACTGAAGCAAAATACTTATTCAGTTCTTGCTCCATTTCCTTGTCCCGTTTTACTATCTCTTCAGCATTCCAATATGTACTCTCACCTCTCTGTTATTCTTTATATATCTGAAAAAAAATTGGTATCCTCTTTAATATTATTGACTAGCTTCCCTTCATATTCTATCTTTTGCCTCATTATATTTTTTGTTCTATCATTATGATCTCTTGTCCCTAATAATTCCTTTATCTTAAGCTCCCTAATCAAATCCAGTTCATTACACAATACTTGATGCAGAATAGCTGATCCCTTAGTGGGCACAACAACAAACTGTTCTTAAAAAGCCATCTATAAATTCTCATTCATGGGATCCAAAATCAACACCAACCTTAACTACCCTGATATTGAAATCCCCCAAGACTATTGTAACATTGTTCTCGTGACATACTTTTTTTACCTCCTGCTGAAAATTGTATCCCGCATCCTGGCTACTGTTTAGAGGCCCTTATATAACTCCTATAAGAGTCTTTTTACCCTTGCAGCTTCTTTTTAGCTCTACCCACAACTATCTTCTCATCCTATGTCACTTCTTTCTGAGGATCTGAGCCAAGCCACCCCCTCTGCCTACCTGCCTGTCCTTTCGAAACAATGTGCATCCTTGGATGTAAAGTTCCCAAATGTAATCTTCTTTCAGCCAGGGCTCAGCAATGCCCACAATGTCACACCTGTAAATCTCTAACTCTGGTACTAAATCATCTACCTTATTCCAAATGCTGAGTGCATTCAAATACAGAGTGTATAAAAAGTTTTCACCCCACCTTGGAAGTTTTCATGTTTTATTGTTTTACTACATTGAATCACAGTGAATTTAATTTGGCTTTTTTTTTTACACTGATCAACAGAAAAAGACTCTTTCGTATCAAAGTGAAAATAGATCTCTACTAAGTTACCTAAATTAATTACAAATATAAAACACAAAATAATTGATTGCATAAGTATTCACTCCCTTCAAGTCAGTATTTAGTAGATGTGCCTTTGGCAGCAATTACAGTCTTGAGTCTGTGTGCATAGGTCTCCAAAGAGCTTTGCATGTTTTCTCCATTCTTGTTTACAAAACTGCTCAAGCTCTGTCAGATTGCATGAGGATCATGAGTGAACAGTCCTTTTCAAGCCAGCCACAGATTCTCAAGTAGATTGAGGTCTGGACTCTGACTTGGCCAGTTCAGGACATTAACTGTTGGTTTTTAGCCATTCCTGTGTAGCTTTGGCTTTATGCTTGGGGTCATTGTCTTGCTGGAAAATAAATCTTCTCCCAAGTTGTAGCTCTCTTGCAGGCTACATCAGGTTTTCTTGCAGGACTTCCCTGTATTTTGCTGCATTCACTTTACCCTCTACCTTCACAAGCCTTCCAGGGCCTGTTGCAGTGAAGCATTCCGACAGCGTGATGCAGCCACCACTGTGCTTCACCGTAAGGATGATGTGCGGTGTTTGGTTTGTACCAAACATACCGTTTAGTCTGATGGCTAAAAAGCTCGATTTTGGTTTCATCAGACCATAGAACCTTCTTCCAGTTGATTTCAGAGTCTCCCACATGCCTTCTGGCAAACTCTAGCCAAGATTTTGTGCGAGTTTTTTTTTTAACAGTGGCTCTGTCCTTGCCACTTTCCCATAAAGCTGGAACTAGTGAAGTGCCCAGGCAATAATTGTATATGGAGTCTCTCCCATCTCAACCACTGAAGCTTGTAACTCCTCCAAAGTCGTTATAGACCTCTTGGTGGCCTCCCTCACTAGTCCCCTTCTTGCATGGTCATGGAGTCTTTGAGGACGGCCTGCGCTGGGCAGATTTACAGCTGTGCCATATTCTTTCCAGTTCTTGATGATTGACTTAATTCTACGCCAGGGGACATTCAGTGACTTGGAAATCTTCTTGTATCCATCTCCTGACCTGTGCTTTTCAATAACCTTTTTGCGGAGTTGCTTTGAGTGTCCTTTTGTCTTCAGAGTGTAGTTTTTGCCAGGGTACTGACTCACCAGCAGTTTGACCTTCCAGATATAACTGATTTTTACTACAGTCAATTGAAATACCTTGACTGCCCATGGTGATCTCCATTTAACAAGTAACACAGGAAGTTTAGACCTTGGCCTTGACCCTGCCTTGTGCAGCTGGATCCTAGACTTCCCGTCAGATCACTGGCAGGTGGTAAGAGTGCGTTCCCTCATCTCCACCCCTCTGTCTCTCAACACAGGAGCCCCTCAGGGCTGTGTACTAAGTCCACTCCTTTACTCCCTGTATAACCATGACTGTGTTGCCACCCACAGCTGTAATCTGCTTATTCAATTTGCTGACATCACTAACTCTCAAACAATAACGAGGTGGCCTATAGGGAAGAAGTCGTCTCTCTGACATCGTGGTGTCAAGAAAACAACCCCTCCCTTAATGTCGCAAAAGCAAAGGAGCTGGTTTTTGATTACAGGAGGAATGGAGACGGGCTAACCCCTAATGACATCAATGGATCTGGGGTTGAGAGGGTAAACAGCTTTAAGTTCCTCGGCTCTACATCACCGAAGTTCTATCGCTGAGCAGCAGTGAACCATCGGATTGGCCTATCAGAGCTCTCTTTGGAAACTAGTTGACTTGATCAGCATTTCTGATCTGGCTATTGTTCACGATTGCACTTAATAAAAAAAAGACCTCACATGGTCTGCACACACCAGCTGTGTTTTCAGAAAGGCACAACAGCGCCTCTTTCACTTCAGGTGGTTGAAGAAGTTTGGTGTGGGCCCCCAAATCCTAAAAGCTTCCTACAGCGGCACAATTGAGAGCATCCTGACTGGCTGCATCACTGCCTGTTATGGGAACTGTAATTCCATTAACCTCCAGGATTCTGCAGAGAGTGGTGCGGACAGCCCAGCACATCTGTAGTTGTGAACTTCTCATGATTCAGGACATTTATAAAGACAGATGTGAAAAAAGGGTCCGAAGGATCATTGGGGACCTGAATCACCCCAACCACAATCTATTCCAGCTGCTACCATCCGGGAAATGGTACCACAGCATAAAAACCAGGACCAACAGGCTCCGGGACAGCTTCTTCCACCAGGCCATCAGACTGATAAACTCATGCTGATTTGAGTATATTTCTATGTTACATTGACTGTTCTATTTATTATAAATTACTATGATTGCACATGAGACATTGCACAAAACATAAAAGTTTTTACTCCTTGTGTATGTGAAGCAGGTATGAAATAAAGTCAGTTCAGTTCAATTCAACACACACAAAATGCTGGAGGAACTGAGCAGTCCAGGCAGTGTCTATCGAAAGTCGTACAGTCAACATTTCGTACTGAAACCCTTTGGCTGGCTCGCTGAAGGGTCTTAGTCCGAAACGTTGACTGTACTTTTTTTCCATGGATGCTGCCTGGCCTGCTGAGTTCCTCCAGCATTTTGTGCGTGTTGCTTGGATTTCCAGCATATGCAGATTTTCTCTTGTTTGTGATCTCCATTTAACTAGTTATGTAACTTCTAAAACCAACTGGCTGCACCAGTAATGATTTGGTGCGTCATGTTAAAGGGGGTGAAGAGTTATGCAATCAATTATTTTGTGTTTTATATTTGTAATTAATTTCAATCACTTTTGTAGAGATCTGTTTTCACTTTAACACAAAAGAGTCTTTTTCTGTTGAATAGTGTCAAAAAAGCCAAATTATATCCACTATGATTCAATGTTATAAAACATGAAAACTTGCAGGGTGGGGAGTGAATACTTTTTATAGGTACTGTATAACACCTTCTAGATTAGATTAGATTCAACTTTATTGTCGTTGTGCCGAGTACAGATACAAAGCCAATGAAATGAAGTTAGCATCTAACCAGAAATGCAAAGAATAGTGTTATTTACAAAATAACTGCAAATAAAAATTAACTATGACAGCATACAAATATAAAATACTGAGACAGTACAATATAACAGTACAATTTGTCATCCGTTTCGATTTTTGTCCCCTTGTAGCACAGCAACTCATCCTACTAACTGCAGTTGTGCCTCATCATCTGCACGTCCTTTCTGACAACCTCACTACACACTGCCTTTTGTATACCAGCTGCCCCAATCACTCATTTTTACATCGCCCTGCCAAATTAATTTAAACCCTCCCCTATATTCCTAGCAAACTTGCCCGCAAGGATATGAGTCCCCTCAGGTTCAGGTGTAACCTGTCCCTTTGTACACGTCATACCTTCTCCAGAAGAGATCCCAATGATACAGAAATCTGAAACCCTCCCCCCGCACCTGTACCTCAGCCACACATTCATCTGCCAAATGCTCCTATTCTTCCCCTCACAGGCAGCAATCCAGAGATTACTACCCTGGAGGTCCTGTTTTTCAGTTTTCTACCTCACTCCCTAAATTCTCTCTTCAGGACCTCCTCCCTTTTCCTACCTGTGTCATTGGTGCCAACATGTACTAAGACTTCTGGCTGCTCACCCTCCCCCTTTTGGATATTGTGGACCTGATTCAAAATATCCCTGACCCTGGCATCTGGTAGCAACAAACTATCCTGGTGTCTCTATTGCATCCACAGAATTGTGTGTCTACCCCACTAACTACGGAATCACTACTGCAGTCCTCTGTTCGTCCTTCCCTTCACAGCTCCAGACATAGTGCTAGAGACCTGGTCACTGCAGCAACCCCTGGTAGGTTGACTCACCCAACAGTATCCAAAATGGAATATATATTATTGAAGGGAATTGCCACAAGGGTACTCTCTACTGTCTGTCCATTTCCTTTCTCTCTCCTGACAGTCACCCAGGTACCTGCCTCCTGCAACTTAGTGGTGACTACCTCCCCATAGATCCTATCTAGTACCTCCTCCATTTCATATAAGCCAAAGATCATCAAGCTGCAGCTCAGTGCACCTGGTGCAGATGTGGTTACTGGGGGGCTGGAATTCTCCCATAAAGAACACAATGTAGCCCCTGGAGCCGTTCTCACTGCTCTATGTACTAACAGACGAAGAATAAAGAAGAATAAACCTAGCAGAAACTTGCCTGGCCCAAGCCTGATGAGCCAAGGCCCCCTCACTCTAACACTGGGCCATTCCAAAAACGGCCATTCCACTTGTCCCTATATCATTTTTATTTGTCATTGCTAATTGATTGCAATTTGGTCAAGCTCCTGGAAAAATGTCAAAAGCCCGCAAACCCAGGCTGAGTTGCTCCAGCATTTTGTTGTGTGTTGCTCTTGATTTTCAGCATCTGCCGAATCTCTTGTGTTTTCTACTTGCCAGTTGGCATATTTCCTCATTCCCTCTGCCAACCCATCTCCTTGGGTACAGTAGTACGGTGAGAAGAAGAAGGGAAAATTAGCATTATTTATCACTTGTACACTGAAACATACCGTGAAATGCATCATTTGCATCAAATCAGATTAATGAGGATTATGCTGGGGGAATTTTGCAAGTGTTATCATGATTTTGGTGTCAACACAGCTTGCCCTCAATTTATTAATCTAACCTATCCATCTCTGGAATGGGAGAGGAATACCGTGAGGAAACCCATGCAGTCACAGGGAGAACATGCAAATTCCTTGCAGACAATGGTGGGAATTGAACCCTGATCAGTGATCACTGGAGCTGTAAAGCAATTGCACATATCACCATGCTACTGTGTACTCCTACATTGGCATGCCCCCCAGATTATTAACCAGTCTGTAGTGCTTAAGTTATTGGACCAGCTGGGCAGGTTGCTATGGGTAACAAATGGGGGTGCTGGCCTCAGATGTACACATCCCCTGAGAATTAAAGGTTATGAGGTCCAAGGGACCTCTCGTGGCTATTTGCTGTTGCTATACAGAGACCTTGCCCATTGATCAGGAGGCAAGATTGAATTCCATCACAGTTAAATTCAAGTAATTAAATAAATCTTGGATTAAAAAAGCTATCCCTGGTGCTGGTGACTGATTCAGGGAGGAAGGTTTGCTGACATTTCTTTTCACCTGATTTGGCAGTCCCCAGGTTATGCAACTCTCTGTGTGCTGATATCACAAAACCAGAATGTCCATCTTCTGTAATAACCCACATCGTATCGTTCTATAGACACTTTCTGTGTAGTATTCACCCAAGCACTCTCCAGAATTAGGCTTCTGGAATGGGGTGGTACTATTCTCTACAGTACACATAACACGGGTTCAGTTCTCGCGGCTGCGTGTAAGGAGCTTGTACGTTCCCCCCGTGATCATGTGGGTTTCTTCTGCGTGCTCTGGTTTCCTCCCACAGTCGAAAGGTGTACTGGTTACTAGGTCATTGTAAATTGTTCCCTGACGAGGTTAGGATTAAATTGGGGGAGTGAGGGGTGGTGTGGCTCACAGGGCCAGAGGGATCTGCTCCGTGATGTATGTCAATAAATAAATAAATGCTGTATCTAAGGAGAATTAGAGATGACCTTATGGAGGTTTATAAATTTATGAGGGGCACAGATTAGGTGAACGTTCAGTCATTTTCCCTGGGTAAGGAATACTGAAGGGAATAGGTTTAAGGGAAGACCCTAACCTGTACATCTTTGGAAAGTGGGAGGAAACCAGAGCATCCAGAAGAAAGCCATGTGGTTACGGGGAGAACGTACAAACGCCCTTACAGAGAGCAGCAGGAATTGAACCCTGATCTCAGCGCTGGCAATAATCACTATGCTACCGCGCTTCTCTAATGTTGAGGAAACTACAGCTCTCAGTCCCAGTAAATTTGACTCAAAAGGGCATGAAGCTTCCCTCAAGGTTGTCAGAATTTTTAAATTGTCCCTCACTTACAGTGCGGGGGTGGGGGGGGGGGGCGTGATGGTGGTTGTAGTTACCTGGTCCATGATCCTCATGTGTCTCCTATAGCTCTCACTCCATCAGTATTTATCTATTTAGAGATACAGTGCAGAACAGGTCCATCTGGCCCTTTAAGCCATGCTGCCAGAAGCCCCAACTCAACTCCAGTCTAATCATGGGACAATTTACAATGACCAATTAATCTACTACCTGGTACATGTGTGGTCAGTGAGAGGAAGCCCATGCGGTTCATGGAAGAACATGCACATTCCTTAAAGAGGATGCCAGAATTAAACTCTGAAGCCCCAATCTGTAAAGCACTCTGCAGCCATGGTGCCCCTGTATCTATTTGCTTTTTTTTATATATACATTGAGTTGCTGCCTCATGATTGGCTGATTAGATATTTGGATGAAGGGTCTCGGCCGGAAACATTGGCTACGCTTTTCTCACGGATGCTGCCTGATCTGCTGAGTTCTTCCAGTGTTGTGTACGTATTCTTTGATCCACAGCATCTGCAGTCGTGCTTGTGTGTTTAGATATTTGCATTAATGAGCATGTGTACTTAATAAAACTTGCCTTTGTGGAAATCCGTCCATGCTAATGTGCCAGCTGCCTCAATCACTTCCAATGGTAGTGAGATCCACATTCTCACTCCTCCTGACTGAAACACATACCCTCTCATACTCGAGAAGGCATGAGTGGGAACCTCGTGTTTAATTTACACTCTGTGCACTTTATTTGGCATCTTTTATGCTTAATAAACTGGCCACTGAGTGAATGTTCATGGTCTTCTGCTGCTGTAGCCTATTCGTTTCAAGGTTTGATGTTTTGTGCTTTCAGAGATGCTTTATGCACACCATTGCAACATGGTATTTGGGTTACTGTCACTTTCCTGTCAGCTTGAACCAGTCTGGCCATTCTCTTCTGACCTCTCATTAATCAGGTGTTATCGCCCACAGAACTGCCACTTAATGCATGCTTGTAGTTTCTTGTACCATTTTCTGTAAAATCTAGAGGCTGTTGTGCATGAAAATCCCAAGATGTCAGTTTCTGAGATACTCAAACCACCCAGTCTGGCATCAACAATCATTCTGCGGTCAAAGTCACTTAGATCACATTTCTTCCCCGTTCTGAAGCTTGGTCTGAACAACGATTAACCTTTTGACCATGTCTACATACTTACATGTATTGAGTTGCATTAATGAGCAGGTGTGCAGTTGTACCTAATAAAGTGGCCACTGAGTGTAAGTTCTGTATTATTGAGTGGTTGCAAGTAAAGTTGTTTGAGGTTGGTCTGTGAGCCTTTGTAGAACCACTGCATGGAAACTTACAGCACAGAAAGTTACCAAGTTTCCAAGGTTTACAGCAACTGCACTGAACATCAGTAAGACTGAGGACTTACAAAGAGAGAATCTGCAGATGCTGGAAATCTGAGCAACACACACAAAATGCTGGAGGCCAGACAGCATCTATGGAAAGAATTACAGTTGATGTTTTGGGCCAAGACCCTTCAACAGGACTGGAGAAAAAAAGATGAGTAGATTTAAAAGGTGGGGGAGGGGAGAGACTAAAGAATTGTTTGTGGACTTCAGGAAGGAGAAGTCAGGAGGACACACATTAGAAGGGTATATCAACAAAGACTAGCAAATTTCTGCAGATATACGGAGTGGTTGCGTCACCATCTGGTATGGAGGGACCAATGGACGGGATCGGAATGAGCTGCAGAGAGATATAAACTAAACTCCATCATGGGCATTAACCCTCCACGACATCAAGGACATCTTCAAAAGGTGATGCCTCAAGTAGGCGGCATCCATCATGAAGGCCCCCTACCAGCCAGGATATACCCCCTTCTCATTACTATCGTCAGGGAGGAGGTCTAGGAGCCTAACCACCCACACTCAGCGTTTTGGAAACAGCTTCTTCCCCTCCACCAGCACATTTCCGAATAGTCCATCAACCCACAAGCTACCTCGCTATTTTGTTTTCTTCCGCACTGCATTTTTATATTCTTACTGCAACTTATAATTTTTTATGTACCGCTCTGTATTGCTGCTGATTCCGATTCTGATCCATTTTAAAAGGGATTCAAAACTCATCAACATCGTAGAAAGGAGAAAGATAACAATCTTCAGGAGTCTGCAAAATGGTGCAAGGGACAGGTGGAATTTAATGTGAACAAATTATGACAAGAAGAGTGAAGAGAACTGTAGTGTTAAGGGGATTGCAAATCTCATGCCATTGTAAGTCATTGATAACATATCTGAATCTCACAGAGACATCAAAGCTGCTAAATGCAGTTCTTGTGATCATTCAAGTCGAGTAAGATGTTCTCTTAAGGGACTATTTATCAGTGGGTCCTTGGGAGGCTGTAGAGGCCAATTTGGGATCCGCATGTTCTAATGCAGTGCAGGCATGAGTAAGTGGTGACTGTGGTTAATGGCTGGTCTTCTGGGTGTTCATTCTCTCCTTTTGCAGCTGCCATTTGTTTAATGCAGCACAGCGGAGGTCGCTGTTATGTAGCTCAGCTCCCTTTTAAACAGATTTCCTCCAGGTGCAATGTCTTCCCAGTTTTGTAGATGTGATGTTGAATCTCTTCAGGCTAATTGTGATGTTAACTTTGAAGCATTTCCTTTGCCCACCAGGGGCTGACTGACCTTCCTTAAATGGGAGTAAAGGATCTGTTTGGGGAGACTAGGGATGGAGCTCATAGCAAGCTGTTCAATCTCTGTCCTTAAAAATAGTAGCTAGGAACTTTGGCTAAACACTGGTTGGGTCTCAGCTGGAATATTATAATGAATTCTGACCACGTCGCTTTTCGAAGCCTAAGACCTTGGAAAGGGTACAGAGAGACTTGTTCAAAGGTAAGTTGCAGATGGCCGTGTGTTGTGCCCTCACTGTCTGATATCTGCATGACTTAGCTCCTCGTGCTTCTCTTGTTCCTTTTAAGTTTCATTTAAAATTCAAGGCATACACTTAAAGAATGCAGTATTATTATGATTTCATCACCTGCCCCTTGCTTTGTTTGAGGCCGAAATGCCCGGGCTCCCCAGTGGCAGCTGCAGCTGGTTTCCTGTTTACAGTGGAGCGCTTTCAGCGCACAGTGACTTGACAAGTTTGCAACGCAGTGCAGGCGAGCACCAATTAACCGGAGGGGAAAACGTGTTCTGGTTAAAGCCATTGAATCCCCCTGCTGTAGGCACTGCTGTTTGAAGCTTGTTACACATTGGTACATTGGTTTATTATTGTCAAATGTACCAAGGCACTGTGAAGAATTTGTCATGCATACCGTTCAAAACAGATCAATCATTACATCAGTATGTCAAGGTATCATAATGAAAACCAATGAGTGAATGAGGCCTCCGCTAGTTGGGGTCAAAGTTCAAAGTACATACATGTCACCATATAAAACTCTGAGATTCATTTTCTTGTGGGCATTCACAGTAGATATAAGGAACAGAATAGAATCAATAAGACACCTTACCCAACAGCACGGACAAACAGCCAATGCGCAAAAGACAACAAATCGTGCAAATACAAAAAGAAATAACAAAGTTAATTTTATTATCAAAGTTCATTCATGTCACCATATACAACCCTGAGATTCATTTTATTGTGTGCATACTCAACAAATCAATAGAATAGTAATGCAGATTTTCCCCCGCTATGTGAAAGTAGAACGTTCCTATGAAACTTTTCGTAAGCCAGAATGGCGTAAAGTGAAGAAGCAATTACCATTAATTTATATGAGAAAAATTATTGAGTGTTCCCAGACCCAAAAAATAACCTACCAAGTCATGCCAAATAGCACATAAAACCTAAAAAAAAAGGCACGTACATGCATGCACACACACCTGCCTGTGCAAGATTTCACAGTCATGGTAGTCTTTCTCGGGCTAAACAGAAGTTTAAAGCAGGTGCCTTTTTTCTATATAAAGTAGAAATAATGTATGTAGAGTGTAGTTTCACTTACCAGAATCAGGAAGATTTAGCCAAAAACCAATTTGTAGAAAAAAAAATCGACACGTACATGCACGCCTGCACAAGGTTTCACGGTCATGGTAGTCTCTCTCAGAGTAAACACAAGTTTAAAGCGGGTGCCTTTTTTCATAAAAGTGAAAATCCTCTTCTGATTTCTTTTCGGTTAGCAAAAATAGATACTAATGTAGGTCTTTCGTAAAAGCGAAGTGGCGTAAAGTGAACTTTTGTAAAGCGGGGGACGCCTGTAACAGAATCAATAAAAGACCGCCCAACCAAAGTGTTCAACTAGAGTGCAAAAGACAACAAACTGTACAAGTGCAAATGCAAATAAATAGGCAATAAATATCGAGAACATGAGATGAAGAGACTTTGAACGTGAGTCCATTAGTTGTGGGAACATTTCAATGATGGAGTGAGTGAAGTTATCCCCTTTTGTTCAAGAGCATGATGATTGAGCTGTTCCTGAACCTGGTGATGCAAATCCTAAGGCTCTTGTACCTTTTTCCTGATGGCAACAATAAGAAGAGAGCATGTCCTGGGTGGTGGGGATCCCTGCTAATGAATGATGCTTTCCCATAACCATTAAATGTAGATGTGCTTGGTGGTTGAGAGGGCTTTAAGTCCGATAGACTGGGCCAAATCCACTACTTTTCGCAGGATTTTCTATTCAAAGCCATTGGTGCTCCATACCAGGCTGTGATATATTCTCCAGTACACATCTATAAAAGTTTGTCAAAGTTTCAGATGTCATGCTGAATCTCTGCGAAACCCTAAGAAAGTAAAGGTGCTGCCATGCTTTCTTTGTAATTGCACTTACATGCTGACCCAGGACAGGTCAGCTGAAATAGTAACACCTAGGAATTTAGAGTTGCTAGCCTTTTCCACTTCTGCCCCTCTGGTGAGAACTGGCTTATGAACCAGTGGTTTCCTTCTCCTGAGGTCTATAATCAGTTGCTTGGTCTTGCTGACATTGAGTGAGGTTGAGTTATGACAACACTCAGCTAGATTTTCAATCTCCCTCCTATATGCTGATTCATCATCACCGTTGATTCAGCCTGTGACAGTGGTGTTGTCAGCAAACTTGAATATGACATTGGAGCTGTGATTAGCCACAGAGTCATAAGTGGAAAGCGAGCAGAGCAGGGGGCTAAGCACACAGTCTTGTAGTGCACCTGTACTGATGGAGATTCTGGAGATGTTTTTGCCAATCCAAACTGACTAGGGTCTACAAGTGAGGAAATTGGGGATCTAATTGCACAGGGAGGAATTGAGGCCAAGGTCTTGGAGCTTATTGATTAATTTTGAGGGGATGATGATATTGATTGTTGAACTGTAGTTGATAAAGAGCATCTTGGTGTGTGCCTCTTTGATAATAAATATGAAGAACATGAGATGAAGAGTACTTGAAAGTGAGTCCACAGGTTGTGGGAACAGTTCAGTTCAGTGATGTGATGAGTGAAATTGTCATCTTTGGTTCAACAGCCTGATAGTTGAGAGGTAAAAACTGTTCCTGAACCTGTCTGATGGTCTTTTGGTGATGTGGGTCCTGAGGTTCCTGTACCTCCTTCCTGATGCCAGCACTGAGAAGAGAGTGGTGAGAGTCCTTGATGATCAATACAGCTCTCCTACATCAGTGTTCCATGTAGATGGTCTTTATCTGTGACGGACTGGACTGTATCCACTACTTTTTGTAGGCTTTTCAATTCAAGGATATTGGTGTTTTCATACCAGGCTGTGATGCAGCTAGTCAATTTACCCTCCACCACACATCTATAGAAGTTTGTCAGTGTTTTGGATAACATGCTGAATCTTCACAGTCTTTGAAGAAAGTAGAGGCATTGCCATGCTAGACCCAGGGGAAATTCTCTGAAATGATAACACCAAGGAATTTAAAATTGCTGACCCTCTCCACCTCTGATCCCCCAATGAGAACTGGCTCATAGATCTTTAGTTTCCTTCTTCTGAAGTCAATAATCAACTCCTTGGTCTTGCTGACATTGAGTGAGAAGTTGTTGTGGCACCACTCAGCCGGATTTTCAATCTCCGTCTTACATGCCGATTCACCACTACCTTTGATTTAGCCCATGACAGTGGGCCGTAAATAAACCTAAATATGGCATTGGAGCTGTGATTAGTCTCCCAGTCATGTGTAAAGCGAGTAGAGCAGGGGGCTAAGCACACAGCCTTGTGGTGCACCTGTACTGAGGAAGATTGTGGAGGAGATGTTGTTGCCAATCCAAACTGGCTGGGGTCTGCAAGTGAGGAAATTGAAGGTCCAGTTATACAAGGTGGTATTGAGGTCTAGGTCTTGAAGCTTACTGATTGGTTTGAGGGGATGATAGTATTGAATGCCAAGCTGTGGTCAGCCATGCATCTTGCATCTTAGCCACCTACACTGTTGGTGCAGCACCACCTGTATGCAAACCAGGGCAGTATGATAAGGAGAACAAGCTATTGCCCATACAGGAAGCTCCCCCTCTTCATGTGGCTGATGACTACAAAGGAACGTCAGAGAAGGATACAGTTTGGCGCCAGTGATGTTTCAGAAGTTACTCGTCAGTGTTGAACTCAGTGTAGGGCAACCTTAGGGAGTCCAGCCATAAGGTCGTGGAGATTCGAAATTAAGAGTTTTCCTTCTCCTAGATGAGCTGCCAACCATGGCTGATGAGCCCCATCTGCCCGAAGCTACTAGTTTTAAGGTGCCAGTAACCTGCCTGTGCCCCTTCTCCTGTGAGGCCAAGAGCTGCACTTGGTTGTCAGGCTATTTGAGAGGCATGCCACTGGGAGCATTTAATAGTTAGTGGGCGCTTATCCCCACCATTGCCCCTCCCAGGTATGACAAACTTAAAGAACCAATAAAAAGAGAGTAACACATACAAAATGGTGGAGTACTCAGCAGGTCAGACAGCATTGGTGGAGGGATATGAATGGGAGACTATCCATTCCCCTCCATAGATGTGAGGTTAATTTCATTGTACTAGGAGACCATTGAATAGATTTATATCAGTGGGCCAGAAACTGTCGTCATGCTTGATGTGGATAAAGCCCAGACAAACCTTAAGTGTCCTTCCACCTTAATCTTGTCTTAGCAAAAAGGACCAGCAGTTGTGAGTGTTCCCCACCATTTCTTCCCTGCAACTCCACCTTCCTAGCGCTGGACATACATCACTCTTTATATTACAGTAGTGGCTGAGATCTAACCCAAAACAATGGCCATCCAAGGAGAAGTCAAGGAATGCTGAAACGTTTTGCCTGTTAACGTTTTTATTTGCGTTTTATAATTTTGTGCTTGCTAATGTTTTATTAACATGTTGGAAAGTGTTCAGCCAGAGATGGAAAACGCAGCTGCTCTGGATAGGAAGAAGGCTTGGAATACATGTAATCAGTTCTGTATTGTGGATTTAAAACTTATTAGATAGCTGAACTTCCTTCAGACCTTACATTATTTGCTTGTACTTCCCCCACTGCCTTCCCCCTCAAGCTCACATGTTTTTTACCCTCATTCCTCTCTCTCTTCCACCCTCCCTTTACTTCCTCCCACCTCTCCCTGCCCCCACCACCCTCTCTCCCCACCATGTTCTCCCTTGATTTTTTTCTCCTCCCTGTCTTCTCTCTACCTTAACCTCCAAGACCCTCTAGTCCCACTAGAACACTAAAGCTCAGGTTTCGGGAAGCACCATTCTTAAGATTATATAAATCCGTAATATACAGCGTCAGTCACTATTGAGATGAATCAGGATAAGGGTGGGGAATGAACTTGTTTCCATTTATCTTGTGATTTTGGCAACCTGGATCTGTGCTGAGGTGCTCTAAGGTCAACAAAGCGCTTAATTTTTTCCAAGTACAGTCCCTGCTGAAATATAATGTGGTGGCTAGGTTGTGCAAACCAAGATCACAGAGAGATAATGACCAGATAATCTGACTGCTCTAAAAAAAAGTGTTGCTTGTGGTTTAAGCATTGGTGAGCACATCGAGCAGGAATCCAGTGCTCTTTCAAAATAGTGGCAGGGAATCTTTTATGTCCACCCATAGTGGGGGTGGGGGTGGGGTTGAGCACTGTTGACTGGGGAGGCTGTGGCGCCTCTGCTCTGAAGGCCGGTAGCTATAGATCTGCACATGAATGGAAGTGTGGACTTAGAGGTTCAGACGCAGTCTTTGTAGCTCTATGGAGCACAATTAAATGCTCACCAGAGACAAGGAGCTTAAAACGTTACTGCTTTATAATATTTTAGGGTTGGTGTCATGAGGATTTGCTATTAAATTTAATATGATATATTAAAAACAAGTGGTTCTGATCTGACAGAGTTTTTGATTTATAATCCAGTGTAAGTGGTCTAGATTGAAAACAGGTTAGATTGCAGAGGGTTAGTCTGTAGCGGCAATTTAAAAGCACAGAGGGTCACGTTCCCCTGGCCCATCCACCCACCACTCTCTCCCCACAGAATCATTGCCAAATGTCCCCTGTATCTCCCCCAGGTCAGGACAATGATTCGCTGGTTCTCTGAACAAGGAGTCCTTTACCGTGGTCACAGAGCCTCTGTGCAGTAAAGTAAAGCTGGTCCTGGTCCTACATTACATTGTTTCAGTATTGTAACTTGTCCACATGAGAGGCACCAGGGTACCTCTGAAATCAGAAACCTTCCCCTAATGTTCAGAAAATGTTGAAGAAACTCAGCCGGTCAGGCAGGTCTATGGAGGGGAATAAATAGCAGACCAAAAACATCGAATGTTTATTCCTCTCCATAGATGCTGCCTTACCTGCTGAATCTGCAGAATCTCTTGTGTGCCCCCCCCCCCCCATGCTGTTTCGTTGTCGGTGTAAAGGGACTATGATGGAGGCTGTTGTTTCCACAACTATCTCAAGACTAGAGTACTTGGCCAGTCCACTGTGTTGGGACTAGTGTTTTTCAAGTTGCCACATTTATTCTCCTTCAGGAGAAATGGCCTTGATGAATGAAGCCCTCCCACCAGAGCCCACACATTCCTGACTTTGAGAAACTGTGCTTGGATTACCCGTAATTACGGGTGGGTGTATTGATTCTATTATAATTGTCATCCCATTCCCATTCCGACATGTTGGTCCATGGCATCCTCTACTGCCACAATGAGACCACTGTCAGGTTGAAGGAGCAACCTCGTATTCCAGCTGGCTAGCCTCCAACCTGATGCCATGAGCATGAACATTGATTTCTCTAACTTCCGATACTTTCTCCCACCCCCTCCCCGTCTTCTCTCTGTCTCCATTCCCCACAGGCTGCCCTCTTGCCCATCACCTCCCTCTGGTTTCCTCTCCTCCATTTCTTACTCTCGTGGTCCACTGTTCTTCTTCAGCCCTTTACTACTTCTACCGATCATCTTTCAGCTTCTCACAAATCCTCCTCCTCCCACCTTTTTATTCTGGCTTCTGCCCCCCCACTTCCTTTCCAGTCCTGATGAAGGTCTCGACCTGAAGCGTTGATTATTTATTCCCCTCCATAGATGCTGCCTGATCCGCCGTGATCCTCCAGCATTTTGTGTGCCGCATCGATTTAACACCAATATATTGCCAGCTCTTCCGACTTGTTCGCTCATTGCCACTCAGTCCGTACAATACTGCCACGCGCAGACTTTGCCTCAAGCCCAGCTGGGAGCGTTGAGAAGTGGAGAGTTTATACTGGACTGCCAGCGTGCAGCAGTTTCCCCCATTGCCCCCTAATATTACATCAGTGACCCTGCTGCTCTGGTACTTGTCAGCAGTAAATGGTGCAAGGAAAGGAGTCCCACCCAATGACATCACAATCGGGATTGTTACCACTGTCTTGTATGATGTGAAATTTGTTGTTTTGCAGCAGCAGTATAGTGCAAAGACATAACATTACTAAAAATAGTGCAGCTGAAAGGTAGGGTTCACGGACTGTTCAGAAACATGATGACGGACGGGAAGAAACATTAAACACAAGAGTTTCTGCAGGTGCTGGAAATCCATAACAATGCACACAAAATGCTGGAGAAACTCAGCAGGTCAGTCAGCATCCGTCGAAATGAACAAACAGTCGATGTTTTGGGCCGAAACCCTTCTTCATGACCTCAGGAAGAAACATTGTTCAGTGTGGGTCTTGCAAGTCTATGACTCTTACTGATGATGTAGAGCTGCTTGGTGGGTGTTGTGTTCTCCTTATCTGCATGACTTCAGCGACTATCAAGTGAACCACATTCCGCAGAGTACACTGTGTCCTCTCGTAATCATATCTTAGTAATGGCAGATAACTGGACCCCGTCCACTTCCAGTCTCCACAGACAGGTAAACAGATGAGTACTGATGAACGCAATGAATTTTTATTTCTGAGGTTAGTATTCGTTTTTTTTTGAAATTCCAAAGTATATAATCATTTGAATCAAATTTCGCACATGGGTTTTGAAGGTTACAACTAGATCACTAATCAGGCAGCCTAGCCACTCTATCTTATACTTGCTTCAGTACTAAGTAACTACTTCCACTGCTTGAGTAGCTACTATTAACTTCAGTATTGCCTGTGACACCCCTCCCTCCTCCTGTATCTGACCTGAGCTGCTGACTGTCTCCCTCCTCTACCAGTTACTAGGTAAAGGTATCAAATACTGAAAAGCATCTTGAGATTATAACCCTTTCAATTTGAGAACCTCCCTAAAATGTCTGGGACAAATCAATCAATACTCACAAAATGCTGGAGGAACTCAGGAAGGCAAACAGCACCTATCAAAAGGAATAAACAGTTGACATTTTGGACCAAGATCCTTAATCAGGATCTTCATTGGAGATCTTTCTTGGTTCCCTTCATCAAGTCTTAGCCTTGAACGTCAACTGTTTATTCCTTTCCGTAGTTGCTGCCTGACCTGCTGAATTCCTCCAGCATTTCGCATGCGTTACTTTGGATTTCCAGCATCTGCAGAATCACTTCTGTTTATGTCCATCATCACATGTTGTTTCTTCTTATGACATTTATTTAGTCTTACTGTTACCAGGCAATTCCAACCAAATGAAGTTCTCTTAATTTTTTTTTGTTGGGGAAGAAATTGATGAAGCTGGAATCGACAAATGTCAACTTCTGCCATGTGCAAGAATTGTTTCAACATCTGAAAGAGGGCTTAACGCATTTGCCATTTCGCTCAGGGATGTGACCTAACTCCTTGCTGACCTGTGTTTTGGTAACCTCGGTGCATTTTGCTTGTTCAGCAAAAGTGTTGTTGAGAACCTTAATCTGAGTCACATTAAACAGACAAAGCTTTTGTAATCTAAACAAGTTACCTATCCTGTCACATCTGGAAAAGCAATTTGCTGCAGATTTCTCCTCCTCTGAGTTATCATTTGGGATATCTAGTATTCAGCAGGGAAGAATATGATACTGACACAACCGCAATCTACTGTTAACCCATTCTGCGCTGTAGGATCTCTTTGGTACTCTGAGACCTGATTGGTGAAGTGTGTTGCTTGCATTTCCAGCATCTGCAGATTTTCTCTTGCTGGTGAAACTTTTCCCAGCTGACCTTGGAGGCAGGAAATGGGACATCTGGCAACTAAAAGTTGTTTGGATACACTGATTTTTGTTTTAAAAGCTACATCCCAGTTATACATTTGACTTCCACCAACTTCAGCAGAACCAGGTCCAAATGAGGCAACGCACAGTCTGCTGGAGAAACTCACTGGGTCACAAAGCATCTGTGTGTTTTGCAGGGGGGAGGGGGTTGCATAAAAAGATTGTTAATGTTTTTTTAAAACATAAAGCAAAAGCAGTTTCTGCATCCCTTTGAGGATGCCCCTAAGCGCTATACTTAAAGGTGTATTTAGTGAAGTGACATTTGTTAGGAATATACACAGCAAGAACCCACAATATGAGTGACCAGATTACCTGTTTTGATGATGCTGAATGACGGAACTGCACTGGCAATCGCTTCCCTGGCACTCAAAGCAATGACAGAATGGACAAGCCAGTGCAGTTTAATTTTCCATCTGAAGTGCATCATCCAACTGTGTAGGGTTACTCTCAGCAGTTGTGCACAGGTCACGTAGGAAGGCCTGAACCCTCAATATATTCATGGTATTTCTCAACATGTAATTGCACTCGTTACATTATTGGCCAGAAGGGCTATTTTGTTGAAAAGGAAAGATGCTTCTGCTCCTGCTTTGATACAATGGTTCTCTCAGGTGATGCCGTGTCTCAGTTTGGAGAAAATCAGAAGTCGAACTTTTGATCCTGAATTTGATTTTGAGAAAAGGTGGGGTTCATTTGCCCACTACTATCATCTGATTTGAGTTAATTAATATGGTTTCCTTCTGATTTTTGTTTAAATGGATTTGAGTTGGCAGATTGATGTCTTTCTTCTATGGAAGCTTGCATGATGTATAGCTCCGGGGTTGTGCTCCAAATGGGTTTTTTTCCCCAGTTTTTTTAAGTTAGTAGGTTTTTTTTCTTAGTAGGGTTTCTTTTTTCCTTTCTTTCAAAAAAAATTCTTAATATTTTATTTTTCTTATTATTGATACATTGCTTAACTTTGTTAATCAGTTATTTGCTAATTTTATTTTTCATTGTACATAATGACATATTGACTTGATTACCTTAATGTATTTTTTGTTAATCTTCAATAATAATTAATACAAAAGATTTTAAAAAATGAAACGAAGGCCTGAACACACAACCTCTGATTCAGAAATGAGGATACTGTTCTCTGGGAAATGAATGAGAGGAGAGGACGTCATGGCTGATATGGCAAAGTGCGTCTACCCGAGCCCCAGCAGTGGGTGGACTTGTGTAGTTGAAGGATACTCCTGTGTAACAATGCAGGAACTAGTTAATGAGGGAGCACTGATTGCTGGTGTTGAAACTTGTGACAAAATGCCGGGTTCCTGCTGGAGCTGGAGACAACAGAGACACCAGATGCCGGAATCCTAAGAGTAACAAGCCATCTGCTGGAGGAACTTGAGGGGTTGAGTGGAATTCTGATGCGGGGTTGTGACTAAAACAATTCTGTTACACCCCTTTCCAGCAGATTGTGTGTTGATCCATTAGGATTTTACTCTGCTGAAGTTGGTGTAAGTTGAATGTGGAATGGGGATGTAGCTTAGTGAGAGAATGCATGCTTTACATGTATGAGGTCTTGGGCTCATTCTCAGCATCTCCACCAAGTGCCTGTGAATTTAGGTGGCATGGTAGTGTAGAACTCCTCCAAGACAACCACAGCCTTGACGTAGGGTTCGGAGGCTTGCTTGCCTCAATGACCTGGAGATCATTATGTTGGCTGCAGTCAGGGCCTTAGAAACATAGAAAACCTACAGCACAATACAGGCCCTTTGGCCCACAATGCTGTGCCGAACATGTACTTAGTTTAGAAATTACCTAGGGTTACCCATAGCCGTCTGTTTTTCTAAGCTCCTTGTGCTTTGGCTCTTGTTAGGGCCACCCATACCAAACAGTTCAAAGGGTAAAGGCCAGACTAAGAGTGCTACACCAGTTCTCCAGATCCAGGGGTTCAGCTCAGGGCTAACAACCCTGACTTGTCAAAAAAAGGAACCAGCAATGAAGAATCTTCCTATAGCTGTGTGCGACAGAGATGGAGGACCTTCATTGCTGCCCTAAATGCCAGCGGCGTAACGGGCAGTAAGTAGTGTAGTGGTTAGCACCAGTGATCCAGATTCAACTCCCACTGCTATCTGCAAGAAGCTTGTACGTTCTCCCTGTGACCGCGTGGAATTCCTCCCACATCCCAGAAATGTATGGGCCAGCAGGTTAATTGATCACGGGGGTGTAATTGAGCAGTGCAGGCTTGCTGAGTCAGAACGTTCTGTCACTGAGCTGTATCTCTAAGTCAGTGAATAAATAGTAAAGAATTATAAGCTGTAGCAGCAGATACTCACCTTCAGTGCTGGTGGTTCTGACCTGAGGAGGTGCTTCATTGATGAAGGTGTAATTACTCACTGCTCATCAATGGGCTTTGACTGGAAACAAATCTCACTAAGATTCGGAGAGGAATGCAACAGTAAAAAGGCATGAAGAATCTCACAGAGTTACCCAGCATGGAAGCAGGGCTGCAGTGTCCATGCACCTCCACCCTAATCCCATTTGCCCGCATTAGGATATCCATTATTGTATGTGTCTTGCATATTAAAGTGCCTCTTAAACATAGTGATTACATAATTGTTTACATTACCTCCTTTGGCAGTGTGCCCACTCTCTGTGTAACCACTCTCAGATCCCCTTTAAAACTCCTCCTCAGCTGAAACCTAAAGTCTCTTTATACTCCTACCCTACAGAGAAGACAATCTCCCCTTTGAAGTGATATACATGTCTCAGTAACCCAAGCTGGCTCTCACCTGGATATCTCAGACTGGCCTCAGATTCTACCCACCTTGTTTCCACATCCTGAGCACCATCTGTACCCTAATTGCTTCTTTGAACCTCTCCACACCTCTCTCTTTAAGACCTTATTTAGTGCACAGCCAAGCCCTTCGGTTCTTGTTATCCGCTTTTATGAAAGCTTTGCAGTGTTGCAGTAAATGCAGATTGATGTTGAAAGTAATGAGTGACCTTCAGGTCAATCAAAAATTATCTTTTTCATGTGGATGAGACCCTCCAGTCATTCTCCTGAGGCAATTTAACCTCATTTTGTAGGATGCAACATTGTTGTACGGTGAGTGTTAATTGTCCATTCCCAACTCCCTCTAAACGGAGTGGCTTCCCAGTCCACCACAATACTGTGCGTCTGGTGTTACTTATGGGCCAGACTGGTGAAAGATTGCAGGGCATCAGAAAGCCATATGGTTTTTTAATGACAATCCAGTGGTTTCGTGGTCAGTATTACTAAAGACTAGGTTTATTTTTCAAATCCCACTGCATCCATGGCAAGCTTCGGACTCAGGATTCTACATTGCTAATCCAGTCTGGTAATTTAACTACTACATGCCCTGGCCAGCCCAGGAGATAACGTAGCCATGGGTTGGTGTGACTGTAATTTAGTGAGTATTATCTGCTCTGCCTTGATGGGTGAACTCTGCCCTGTGGGGGAGGAGATTGACAGCTTAGGGCTCATTTTAGAGGACATGGCTGAGTAAATGCATGCTTCAGCAACATAATGAGGCATGCCATAGTTGGGTATACCCATTGATTCTGTCTTCTCTCCTCTCCTGTCGGGCAGAAGATACAAAATCCTGAGAGTGTGTTCCACCAGGCTCAAGGACAGCTTCTGTCCTTTCCCCCCTATTCTGGCTTCTTCTCCCTTCCTTTCCAGTCATGATGAAGGGTCTCAGCCAAAATGTTGATTGTTTATTTCCCTCCATAGATGCTGCCTGACCTGCTGAGTTCCTGCAGCACTTTGTGTCTGTTGTTCAAGATTCTACCCTGCTGCCACAAGTCTCTTGAACTGACCTCTCTTATGCTAAAAGTGAATGCTTGACCTCCCAATCTACCTTGTGGTGGCCCTTGCATCATATTTATCAATCTGCACTGCACTTTCTCTGTAACTGCAACACTGCATTCTGCATCCTGCCTTACTTTGTCTTGACTGGATAGGTTGAGTGAGCTAAAGCTTTTCTCTCCGGAGTGAAGGAGGATGAGACACGATTTGATAGAGATGTGCAAGATGATAAGAGGCATTGATTAGAGTGGACAGCCAAAGACTTTTTCAGATGGCGGAAATAGCTAATACAAGGGTGCCTAATTTTAACAAGAGTGGAGGAAGTATAGAGGGGATATCATAGCTAGGTTTTTACACAGAGAGTGTTGGGTGCATGGAATGTGCTTCCAGGAGTGGTGGTAGAGGCAGATACACAGGGTCATTTAAGAAACTTTTAGACAGGCATATGGATGATAGAAAAATGGAGGACTATGTAGGAGGAAGGATTAGATTGATCTTAGAGTAGGTAAAAAGGTTGGCACAACATTATGGGCTGAAGGGTTTGTACTGTGCTGTAATGTTCTAAGTTCTACCACAGGGGTTCCCACCCTAGGTCCATGGTAGGGGTCCATGGCATAAAAATGACTGGGAATTTACATTGATGTACTTGTGTATGGACTGTCTAAATAGCACACAAAAAAAGAGCTTCCTACTATATCTCGTTTCATATGAAAATAATAAACCAAATACCAGCATCCTTCCTCCTTGCTTGACTTCTTTAGAGGGAAACTGGTGGGGTGAATGTTTTATCTTAGTCTTCTGGGCTAATACCATCTTACAGTCAACATCGGAGAAGAGAGCAAGTACTCGGGATGTGAAGTCAGTGCTGTACCATCTCTGACAGTGAGACCACTTGAGGTTGTGAGTTGTAAGATTTTGTTTAGCTCCAAGAGCACTTGAAAATATTTCCATCAAACGTGGGACATAGTACAGCAATGGAAAGGCAATTGGGCCCACAATATCTGTGCCAGTCTTGTTGCCAAGTTACACTAACATCCCCCTCCTCTATGCCACCCATATTCTACCATCCCTTCATACCCATGTCCCAACTCTTAAACTCTGCCAAACTGTCTGCTTCCATCTCTACCCCCCAGTAACCCATTCCAGGCACTAAGCACTGTCTGCGTCACATCACCTTTAAATGTCCCCATAACCTAAAAGCATGTCCTCTAGTACTTGAAATTTCTACCCTGGGGCAAAGGGTTCTGACTGTTTACACTATCTATGCCTCTTGTAATCTTAAAAATCTCCCCTCAGCTTCCATCACTCTAGGAAGCACAACCCAAGTTTGGCTATCCTTTCTATGTAGTTCATACCCTCTAATCCAGGCAGCATCCTTTACTTAAAGTGAAAGACTAGCTCTATTTGCCACATGTACATCAAAACATTGAAATATACAATGAAACGTATAGTTTTAACCAAAGCTAACACTGTCCGAGATTGTGCTGGAGGCCTCAATTGTCACCAGGCTTCTGGCGCCAACAAATGAGTAACCCTAACCGTACATCTGGAGTGTGAGGGGAAACCCACGCGGTCGGTCACAGGGAGAATATATAAACTCCTTACAGGCAGCGGCAGGAACAGAACCCCGATTGTTGGCGCCGCAAAGCGTTCAGCTAACCACTGTGCTATAATGCTGCCCCTGTTCTCTGCATTCTATTCACAGTCTCCACATCCTTCCTGAAAGGGGGAAACCAGAACTGCGCACAATACTCCAAATGCGTTCTGACTAAAGCTTTATATAACTGAAGCACAACTTTCTGACTCCTCTACTCAATGTCCCGACCAGTGAAGGCAAGCATGTCATGCACCTTCTTTACCACCTTTTGTCTAAAATGGGTAAAGTTCAAAGTAACTTTATATCAGAGTACATATATGTCACTTTCTAATAGGCATTCTAAGTACAATAGAATAAATGAAAAACTATACACAAAAACTAAAAAAACAACCAGTGCGCAAAAGACAAATTGTGAAAATACAAAAAAAGCGATAATTAATAAATAATAGAATACTCGGAGTGGTAGCTGTGTGGAACGAGCTTCCGGTAGAAGTGGTAGAGGCAGGTTTGATTTTGTCATTTTAAAAAAAAATTGGATAGGTATATGGACAGGAAAGAAATGGAGGGCTATGGGCTGAGTGCAGGTCGGTGGGACTAGGTGAGAGAAGAGTTCAGCGCGGACTAGAAGGGCCGAGATGGCCTGTTTCCGTGCTGTAATTGTTATATGTTATAGAATCCTTGAAAGTGAGTTTATAGGTTGAAGTATCAGTTTAGAGTTGAGGTGAGTGAAGTTACCTATTCAGGAGCCTGTTGGTTAGAGGGTAATTGTCCTTGAACCTGGTGGTGTGGGACTTAAGGCTCCTGTACCTGTTTCCCAGTGGCAGCAGTGAGAAGAGAGCATGCTTGGATGGTGGGGGTCCTTGTTGATGGATGCTGTTTTCTGGTGGCAGCACTTCTTGGAAGTGTGCTCAAGAGTTGGGTTTTCCCTGTGATGGACTGAACTGTGATGAAGGAGACAGGAGAGAACAGTGGTGAGATTTCTGTGGTTTTAAAAGCTAACTTCTAATGTTTTCTTTTGGGAAGGAGTGAAACGATGCGTAATAGTGGGTGAAAAGGAATGGAGCAGTGGGCAGGACAGTTTTACTATTTTTAGTTCTAATTCGATTTAAAATGTTTAGGTCACTTGTGGTCAATAACTGTTTGACAAGAGTAATCTCTCTTTCTGAATAGTTCCATTGCCACAGCATTAATTAAATGTGCGGAGATGTTTGTAAGGTGGGTGTATCAGGGAGGCAGGATTTCCTTTGCATTCAGTGTGAAAATGTTCTGCAAATCAATGAGAGGAAAAATGCAGTACATTTTACCGTTAATTGTTCAGTCTTTTGCCGAGTTATGCTTAGTGGTTTGTTTAGTTGGAGACATTGATTAAGGAACACACATAAAGTGCTGGAGGAACCAGAGTCTCAGCCCAAATCGTCAACCATATTCCTTTCCATAGATGCTGCCTGACCCACTGAGTTCCTCCAGAATTTTGTGTGCATTACTCTGGATATTTAGCATCTGCAGAATCGCTTGTGTTGTTGATTACAGAAGTTCCAAGCCAAAGCTACATATAAGACTCTCCATCAGTTTTTGGGGCAGGTAAACATATTAGAATGAAAACAACACACACAAAATGCTGGTGGAACGCAGCAGGCCAGGCAGCATCTATAAGGACAAGCACTGTCGACATTTCGGGCCAAGACCCTTCGTCAACAGTGCTTCTCCCTATAGATGCTGCCTGACCTGCTGTGTTCCACCAGCATTTTGTGTGTATTGTTTGAATTTCCAGCATCTGCAGATTTCCTCGGATATTAGAATGGAGTCCAGTTAAGGTGAAATGATCCATTTTTTTCTAATGTAATTGCGGTCCATGACATCACCAACACTGAGATACAGCTGGTGGAGCTACATGCACAAACGTGCTGGAAGAACTCAGCAGGTCAGGCAGCATCTGTGGAGGGAAACTAACTGTTATGGTTCAGGCCAGGAACCATTCATTCAGATTCAAATTTATTTATCACATGTACATTAAAGCATGTAGTGAAATACATCATCTGCATTAACAAGCAACATGCCTGAGTATGAGGGCAGCCTACAGATGTCACCGCATATTCTGGCACTAATGTAGTAGATCAACACAGACCACAACAAGCAACAAAACAACAATGCCAAAACATGACCCTTTCCTCACTCACACCCATCCTCTAACGCCCAAAAGGACTCCAGGATTCAGGATCGAGTTTTGGCTGACCATCCCTGCCTGGTGTTGCTTGGCTGCTGGGTTCCTCCTATGTGCGTTGCTCAAGACTTCCAGCATCTGCAGAATTTCTTGTACCTCAGCTGGTAGAGCCTCTGTTTCATGGCTGGCTCCACCTTGCGGTTACTCCAGATGTCACATGTGCAGTCCCATGATCCCATACAGCTCAGTTCCTCACAAGATCTCTACTCTCTTCCATTTCTGGTCTCTTCAAATTTAAATCATTTCCTTCTTGGTGGCTTTCCAGTCAGCTGCTTGGGCCCTGAGTTCATCCAGTTATCTCTCTCCATTTCACCTTGTTCACTTTATTAGACCTAGGTCTTTGATTTTCCGCCCTGATCCCATTTTATGTGGAGAAGAAAGTTAACATTACAGGTTGACAGCCAACAGACAAGGGGTCTTCATTCTGAAACATTGCCTGTTTTTCTCTGCACAATCACTGCCTGTTCTGTTGTGTGTTTCCAACATTTTCTGCTGTTATTTCGGATATCGAGCAGTTTCTTGTTTTGATTATCATCATTTTTATCTGGATTCATGTCAAATTCTGCTTTTGTTGTTTTGTTATGTTCTATGTTGTTCTGCCAAGCATCGTGGCCATGCCATGTTGACACCAGAATGTGTGGCAATACTTGCTCCCAGCCCATCCTCTGTCTTTGTTGGTTCTTAACACAAATGACTCATTTAAGAGGCCACTTTATTAGTTACACTTGTACTCTTCATTAATGCAAATATCTAATCAACCAATCATGTGGCAGCAATTCAACAAATAGAAAGATAGAGACATGGTCTGTAGGTTCAGTTGTTGTTCAGACTAAATATCAGAATGGGGAAGAAATGTGATCTGAGTGACTTTGACTGTGGAATAATAGTTGTTGCCAGACGGGGCAGTTTGAATACCTCGTAAACTGCTGATCTCCTGGGATTTTCATACCTAACGGTCTCCAAGTTTACAGTGAATGGTGTGACAAACAAAAGAAACATCCAGTGAGCACCAGTTCTGTGGACAAAAACACCTTGCTAATGAGAGAGGTGAGAGGAGATTGGCCAGCCTGGCTCAAGGTCGCATTAGCTTAAATAACCACACATTACAACAGTGGTGTGCAGAAGAGTATCTCTGAATGCACGGCACATCAAATAGACTACAGGAGCAGAAGACTATGAAAATACACTCGTTGGGCATTTTAATAGGTACAGGTGGTACATGATAAAATGGCCATTGAGTGTATGTTTCTGTGTACATGTGATTCTGTAGCATGGCTTCTGAGTTGACATGAGAATTGAGGGATCTAAACAAAAACTCTGCTAGGAAGAATGTTAAGGTACTGAAAGCATTTATTGGCTCATCATAAGTCACTACCAAGATACACGATCTCTTGAAAGCCACAATTCTAACCAGCCCTCCTCTGTCTTTCCCCTGCAATACTTATCATAGCTGGAGAAAGCCCCGGTTATTTTTCTCTGAATTTCCTTGTCAAAAGTAACTGTGTGATGTTTAATTGAAATGGTTTAGCAATGATCTTCTGTTCGGAGGAATTCTGCAAGCAACTGAGTGTGTCGAACTGCATTTCCAGTGAATTAATATTTAATGATTGTTCCAGAGCGCGCTGCGGTAATCAGGACTGTAATAACAACGAAGGAATGCGGAGTTCTGGTGGAAGAAGCTTTGTTTTAATAGCTGTGCTTTCTGATTTATGTTTTTGCTGCACTTTTCTTCACTAACGACTGCCCACCCTCCTCTCATTTCAGGAAACTGTAGCAGCTGCTGCTCCACATTTTCAGTCCTGAAGAAGCGAGTGAGTATTTTATTCCCAAAAAATGACTCACACCTTCATTGTGAAAAGATGGCCATTCATGCTTCTCGACTTACGCAAAGTGTGGCGGAGAACAGTGGTTACTCAGCAGTATTGGTCACAGCTCAGTAGATGGCCACTCGTCACCTGAAGGTTGTAGGTTCAAGTCCCACTCAGGAGCCTCAGTGCACAATTCCTGGCTCACCCTCATCATGCGCATAAATGTGCCATCTTTTAGCTGAGACCATGTCCGAGATTTAAAAGGGATGAACTGTATGGATCAATGTACGTGTGACAGATAAAGCTAATCTTAACTCTGAAACATCCTTGCCACGTCCACTTTATCCAAACCTTTTAGTATCAGGGAGGTTTGTGAGATTCCCCATTATCCTTATGAATTCCATTGAGTGTAGTCTCAGAGATATCAAATGTTCCTCATATATTAAGCTTTCATTCCCAGGATCATTCCTGTGAATTTCCACATCCACTCTACCCAGGTCAAATGGGACCAGATTGATGGGCACCTTAACTGGCATAGAGATGTTGGGCTGAAGGTCTTGTTTCCATGTAGTGACCACAATGCTCATTTGCTCCAGCACCACACACTGGAAACAAATGTGACTTTCCAAATCCTCTCAAGGACACAGATTACTGGATCACAGCTGAAAAACTTCAAGTTTACTCATGGGAATGCCGGGGCCACTCACAGTGTGGGGGAGAATTAAGGATGGCATTGAGACTCCCAAGCTCGCTGTCAGGAGCCTAGTGTAAATGGCAAAAGAAGCTCAAAATATCATAGACTGCTCAAACTGGACATCCCTAGTGGGCGATTCTGTAGTGCCCACATTGGTCTCATCTGTAATCTCAGACGCCGCAGGACTGGAAGTCAAGTCAAGCTCAGGCAGTATCGGTGGATGGATGTTTTGGATCGAGACCCTTCATTTGCACTAGTGATCCAGGGGAAGGGTCTCGCCCAAAACCTCCTCTGTCTGTCTCCCTCCACAGATGGTGCCTGACCCGCTGAGTTCCTCCATCATTTTGTTTGTCTGTGTCTCTGCCAAGTGATCCTCCACCCCGAGAAGAAGCCAACCAAAAGAACAAAAAGCAGAGTATTAATTGATTTATTATTGTCACATGTACGGAGGTACAGTGAAAGAACTTGTTGTCCATGCCATCCATACAGATCATTTCTTTACATAGTACGTTGAGGTAGTTCAAAGGAAAACAATAACTGAATGCAGAATAAAATGTAACAGTTACAGAGAAAGTGCAGCACAGACAGATAATAAGGTGCAAGGCCATCATGAGATAGACTGTGAAATCCAGAGTCCATTTAGCAGACTGTTCAGTAGTCTTATAACAGTATCCGTACTTGAGCCTGGTGATAGGTGCTTTCAGGCTTCTGTGTCTTTTGCCCAATGATAAAGGAGGGGGTGGGTGGGTTCTCTGATTATGTTTGGCTGCTTTCTTGAGGCAGTGGTAAGTGTAGACAGTCCATGGAGAGGAGGCTGGTTTCTGTGATGTGCTGAACTGTGTTCACAACTCCTCCGGTCACGGGCAGAGTTGTTGCCGTCCCAAGCTATGGTGCATCTGGATAGAAAGCTCTCTTTGGTGCATCAATAAAAATGGGTGAAGATCTAAGGGGACATGTCATAACTATTTTATCCTCCCGAGGAAGTAGAGGCACTTTCTTAGTAATAGCGTCTGTGTGGTTGGACTACGGTAGGATTGAAAGTGCAGCCGCAGATAGACAGTGGTGAAGAAGGCTTTTGGCATTCAAGCCTTCATCAGTCAGAACATTGGGAATAAAAGTTGGGATGTTAGGTTGCAGCTGTACAAGATGTTAGTGAGGCCAAATATGGAATATTACATTCAGTTTTGGTCACCCTGCCAGTAGGAAAGATGTCAGTATGCTGGAAAAAGCACAGAGAAGATCTACGAGGATATTATCTCGACTCAAGGGACTAAGTTATAAGAAGAAGTTAGCCCTGTTGGGCTTTATTCCTTGGAGCATAGAGACTGAGGAGTGATCTTATGAAATTATGAGGGGTGAATTAACATATTCTTTTTCCAGGAGAAAGGGGACCAGGAAATGGAGAGCTTGCGTTTAAAGAGAGAGGAAGGATTAAAAAGGGCAATTCTTCACATAGATAGTGTGGCATATATGTAACGAGCTGCTAGCAAGAGTAGTTGCAGCGGGTTCAATTGTAGCATTTAGGTAATTATATAGATAGGAACGGTTTAGAAAAATACAGGTCAAGCACTGGATAAATAGGACTAGCTTAGGTGGGTATCTTGTTCAGCACGGACTAGTTACTGTATCATTCTATGGCTCTTACCAGCTTGAGAACGATGGGATAGAGAATGACTTTAACCCCCAATTTGATTCACACTTCACTGGGAGGCCCACACGTCACCTGAACTGGACCCAAGCCTTTTTCCAGTAAAGTAGACAACTATCTGTTCCCCTCGGGCAATTTTCCCAGCTTCGCACCTGGAATTTCCAGCATTTCTGCTCCCCCTCGTCTCACACTTTTGAAAGTGTACTGTACACATATCCATATTATTGTTGGCGTCAGCTCACCAACCACAAGGAGTGCTGCCTAATCCTGAGTGGACTGGTCCTGGCCCCCTGCCAGTCCGCTCTCACTTCCTCGGTCTCTTGCAGAAGTATTCTGTTCATACCTGTAACCGACCTGATGGCTCTTCCGCGTCTCACCAGAGCTCCTGGATTGAAATCAGATACCCGGCCGTGGGGTTGAATGTCATGAAGGCAGAAAAGCCTTGGACGTGTCAAGATCTTCCTTTATCTATCTGTATTAATTCAGGAATTTCAATGTTAGCAATGAAAGTAACAACTGTAATAGAGTAATTGAGCACTTCAGCAGAGAAACAAACCCTTCAGCCCATCTGGTCCATGCTGACACAATCTTCTGCCTAGTCCCATCTACCTATACCTGGACCACATCCCTCCAAACCCTCTCATCCATGTATCTATCCAAACTTCTCTTAAGTGTTGCATCTGCCACCTCCTCTAGCAACTCATTCCATACTTGCACTACCCTCTGTATGAAGAAGTTCCCCTCAGACTCCCCTTGGATATTTCATCTTCTACCCTTAACTTGTGCCTCTTGTTCTAGTCTCACCCAGCCTGAGGGGAAAATGCCTATAAATATTCATCCTCTCCATAACCCTCATAATTTTGTTTGCCTCTATCAAACCTCCCCCCCATTTTCCTACGCACAAGGGAGTAAAGTCCTACCATATTCAACTTTTTCCTAAATCTCAGGTCCTCAAGTTCCAGCAAATTCCTTGTAATTTTTTGCACTTGTTCAAAGTTATTAATATCTTTTCAGTGGGTCGGTGACCAGGACTGCACACAATACTTGAAATGAGACCTTGTCTAAGTCTTGTACAACTAAAACATAACATCCCAACTCCTGTACTTAGTCCCCTGATTTATGGAGGCCAATGTGTTAAAAGCTCTCTTTACGGGCCTATCTACTGTCCTTTTTAGGGTTCTGCCTCTCAGTGTTAACACCATCCATCCATGCACGTGTTCTTTGGTAATTTCCTTGTTCATTAACTTAATATTAAAAATAATATGATGGATAAATCAGTTATCACTGTTTAATATTACTGCATATCAGCTGGGAACACTGCTGTTTAATACTCCTGTGTGGTGGTAGAAGGGTGAACCTGTTACTGCTTTTTACTGCCCTATAGATATCTTATAGTTTAGCTTAAACTGCTTGCACTCAGTGGCTTCTCTACTGGAAACCTCCTGTATCTGATAAAGTGGCCACTGATTGGATGTTCAAGGTGATCTGCTGCTGTATCCCATCCAATTCAAGATTCGACATGTGTGATCAGAGATGCTCTTCTGCACACCACTGTTACTGAAATAGTTCAATTTAGTATCAGAGAATGTATAAAGCCTACAACCTGAAACTCTTTCTCATCACAGACAGCCACGTAACAAGAAACCTCAAAGAATGAAAGATCAGAATTCCAAGGCCCCACTACCCTTCCCTCGCACAAGCAGCAGCCGGAGCATCGACCCTTCCCCCTCTCCCCACCTGTGCCAGCAGAAGTACTGACCTCCCCGCCCCCCCCCTCCCCACTATGCAAACAATAGCAAAAGCCCCCAAACAGACCTCCACAAAAACTACGGTCCATAACCCAACACTTGCATATCTCAGACAGGCTCAGGGAGAGATCGCTGCTGCAACAACGAGAGCGGAGACCAACAGCTCACTGTTCCGATGTTACAATCTCCCTTATAACTTCTCCAAGCCCTCTGACTCGAGGACCAACATGCTTTTACTCACCATTGAGAGAGAGAGAGGGATGGCTCACGCACAGGGGCCTTCTTCCAACTGCAGCACACATCGCCTGCTGTCCCAATGTTGCTGTCTTCCACTTTCAGTCGGCGAAATTGCCGAAGAACCGAATCATCTATGGGGCCGCTTCCCGAAGACATACATCTTCCAGACCGTTCCTGGAGATAGCGAAGTGCCAGGCCACATAGCCAGACCGAAGACATACCACTTGCAAAGAACCATAGTTTGAGCTGTAGAACACGGACTCTGACAGAACCCCAACCACCTTGAAAAGAAAAGTAAGACATAAGAGAAGAAAATAAGCTGTTTCATGGACCAACTCGAAGAAGTCACCTGGGTCAAAAAAAAATCAGTGACACCAGTTTTCCTAGCTCCTCCTCATTGTAATGTGATTATTTGAGTTACTGTTGCCTTACTGACAACCATTCTCCTACAACCTCTCACTAACAAGGTGTTTTTGTCCACAGTACTGCCACCCAGTGGATTTTTTTTTGTTTTTCACACTATTCTCTGTAAACTCCAGAGACTGTTGTGTGTGAAAGTCTAGGAAGATCAGCAGTTGAAGAGATACTCAAACCACCCCATCTGGCACCAATCATTCCATTCTTCTGCATTCTGATGTTTGATTTGAACAACTGAACCTGTTCACCATCTCTGCAGGCTTTAATGCATTGAGTTGCTGCATGTGGTTGGCTGATTAGATATTTGCATATTACAGGTATATCTAAAAAGGAGCCACTGAGTGTATTTAAACTTTTTATAAACAGATTTAATCCAGTGTACTAACTGTGTATCAATAGCTTGTGTTGCATATGACAGTGCAGTTGTAGATTACATTCTGTGGGCTGTGTCTTGTTTGTTAATGTTCTTTTTATACATTCTCTGACCATCACATTTTTTCTTTCCTGTGTGCATAGCGTAATTGCAGCAATTGTGGAAACAGCTACTGCTCAAGATGTTGTTCATACAAAGTCCCCAAGTCATCAATGGGAGCCACTGGTAATATTAGTCTTGCTATTGTTCTTGTCCTGTACATTTTTCTTGATTTTTGATAGTTTAGAACACAGACTAGTACATCACAAAACAGGCCCTATGGGCCATGATGTTCTGCCAACCTTTTAATCTACAAGATCAATCTTAACATTTCCCTTCCACTTAGTCCATTTTCCTTTCATCCACATGTCTATCTAAGACTTTTAAATGACCCTCATGTAACTGCCAGAGAGAGTACAGAAGGGTCATAGATTACTACAGCACTTAAAAGTTCCTTTGGCCCATGTGGTCTGTGCTGAACTGTTATTCTGCCTACTTCTATTGACCCGCACCTGGACCATAGCCCTTCATAACCCTCCCAACCATGTACTGATCTGAGCTTCTCTGAAATGTTGAAAGCGAACTGGCATCCACCACTTCCGCTGGCAGCTCGGTCCACACTCACCACCCTCTGTCTGAAGAAAGTTTTCCCTCATGTTCCTCTTAAGTAGTTCACCTTTCAACTTTACCCCATGACCTCTAATTCTAGTGTCACCCAACCTCAGTGGAAAAAGCCTGCTTGCAATTTACCCTATCTACACCCTTCATAATTTTATATACCTTTTTCAAATCTCCCCTCATTCTCCTATGAACCTTTCCCTATAACTGAAGTCCTCAATTTACTGACAGCAATTTGGTAAATTTTCTCTGTACTTTTTCAATCTTATTGATGTCTTTCCTCCAGGCAGATGACCAGAACAGCTTCAACTACTTCCTCAGACAGCACATTCCAAATAGATACAATACTTTCTGTTTAAAAAAAAAACTCCCCCTCTGATTTCTATGAAATTTTTCCCGTTACCTTAAACCTTCTAGTTCTTGATTGCCTTTTCTTGGGAAAATGACTGAGTGCACTCAGTCCATCTCTGCTTTTCATGAAGTTATACTGTCCTGTAAGATTACCTCCCAGTCTCCAAGGAATAAAATGCCAGGCTATCTAACATTTCCTTCTAGCTCAGGCCCTCAAGACCTGTCAACATCTGTATAAATCTTTACTGCACTCATTCCACTCTGATAACATCTTAACAATAGCAGGATTATCAAACCTGTGCTCAGAACTCCAAGCACGTCCTCTCCAGCATCCTAAACAAACACACTATGATGACCTGACTGATAAAGACCAAAGTGCCAGAAGCCCTCTTCATAATCCTGCCTAGCTTTGACTCAGTGTTATACAGTGCTAGCATTCATTTCAGGAGAACTAGAATGTAAAATCAGAGATGTGATGCCGAGGCTTTATAAGGCATTGGTCAGACTGCACTTGGAGTACTGTAAGCTGTTTTGGGCTCCTTAACTTAGAAAAGATGTGCAGGCATTTAAAAAGGTTCGGAGGAGGTACACAAGAAGTATCTCGGTAATGAAAGAGTTAATGTATGAGGAGTGTTTGATGACTCTCGGCCTGTACTCGCTGGCGTTTAGAAGAATAAGAGGGGACCTCATTAAAACCCATCAAATATTGAAAGGTATGGAGTGGATGTGGAGACGATATTACCTATAATGGGAGAGTCTAGGACCAGAGGGCACAGCCTCAGAATACAAGGATTTCCCTTTAGAACAGAGATTAGGAAGAATTTCTTTAGTAAGAGGGTGGAATTCATTGCTACAGGTGGCTGTGGAAGCCAGGATGAAGGAAGAGCAGTAGATGTAGTGTATATGGATTTCAGCAAGGCACTTGATAAGGTACCCCATGCAAGGCTTATTGAGAAAGTAAGGAGGCATGGGATCCAAGGGGACATTGTTTTGTGAATCTAGAACTGGCTTGCCCACAGAAGGCAAAGAGTGGTTGTAGACGGATCATATTCTGCATGGAGGTCGGTCACCAGTGGAGTACATCCAGGATCTGTTCTGGGACCCTTACTCTTTGTGATTTTTTTAAATGACCTGGATGAGGAAGTGGAGGGATGGGTTAGTAAGTTTGCTGATAACACAAAAGTTGGAGGTGTTGCGGATAATGTGGCAGGCTGTTAGGTTACAGCGGGACATTAATAAGATGCAAAACTGGGCTGAGAAGTGGCAGCTGAGTATCAAAGGTAAGTGTGAGGTGGTTCATTTTGGTAGGTCAAATATGATGGCAGAATGTAGTATTAATGGTAAGACTCTTGGCAGTGTGGAGGATCAGAGGGATCTTGGGGTCCGAGTCCATAGGACGCTCAAAGCAGCTGCGCAAGTTGACTCTGTGGTTAAGAAGGCGTACGGTGTATTGGCCTTCATCAATCTTGGAATTGAATTTAGGAGCAGAGAGGTAATGTTGCAGCTATATAGGACCCTGGTCAGACCCCACTTGGTGTACTGTGCTCAGGTTTGGTCGCCTCATTACAGGAAAGATGTGGAAACCATAGAAAGGGTGCAGAGGAGATTTACAAGGATGTTGCCTGGATTGGGGAGCATGCCTTATGAGAATAGGTTGAATGAACTCAGCCTTTTCTCCTTGGAGTGACGGAGGATGAGAGGTGTCCTGACAGAGGTGTACAAGATAATGAGAGACGTTGATCTTGTGGATAATCAGAGGCTTTTTCCCAGGGCTGAAATGGTTGCCACAAGAGGACACGGGTTTAAGGTGCTGGGGAGTAGGTACAGAGGAGATGTCAGGGGTAAGTTTTTTACTCCAGAGAGTTGTGAGTGTGTGGAATGGGCTGCCGGCAACGGTGGTGGAGGCAGATACGATAGGGTCTTTTAAGAGACTTTTGGATGGGTACATGGAGCTTGGGAAAATAGAGGGCTATAGGTGATCCTAGGTAATTTCTAAGGTAGGGACATGTTCGGCACAGCATTGTGGGCTGAAGGGCCTGTATTGTACTGTAGGTTTTCTGTGCTTTCTATGTTTTTACTCCTCAGGCATGATGAAATTACAGCGTAAACTAGATGGGCCAAACAGCATAATTTTGCTTTTATGGTCTTATGGACTTCATTTTCAGGGAATTTTGTACTTCAAAAGGTTCAAAAGCGAGTCACCACCAGAATAGCAAGGCAATTTAGGGATGTTGCTGAATGAAAACAAATGGAACAAAAATACTGGGTATCAGAATGCTAATGTATTAAAATCACGTTCTCTCTCTCTCTCTCTATTTCAGCACCGGACGCTCAGCGAGAGACAGTGTTCGTATGTGCTCAGTGCTATTACCTTTTGAGCAAATAGGATGGACCCCTTTCTTCCCTTCTCTCTTTCTCCCTTCCTCCTCTTTTTGTATGTGCATTTTACTTTATCTTTTAAATGAACTTCACTGAATCGGCACACTCGACAATGAAGCGATGGACATGAGCGGATTGTACCAGCCCTCCGAGTTTCACAGTCATGGGGATCCGGGAAGTGCTCCGATTACAAAGGGCAACTTTGTTTCTGGAACCAGTGATATAATATAAAGTCTCACAAAAGAATATGTATCCGTAACTTTAAATGTTGCCTTCTATTGTATATATGATGAGATTAGATACTTTTTTTTTGTATAGTGTGTGATGTAGAAGAATATTTAAAGAGCTGGTAAAACTTGCTAAGCCCATAAACTGCATTTCTTTATGATTTACTTAATATCTGTGATGCTGGTTTGATTTTTCTCAATAAAAAAATGGCACATTGCAGAACATGATTGGTACATGATTTAAGGGTCTGATGCTTTACTGGGTGGGGCACTGTAGTCATAGAATTAACTACAGTGTGGGGAAAATGCCTCTTTTTCTTTGTAATGTTTCCTAACAGGTTGGTAGTTGATTTATTATTGTAGCACATACCGAGATACAGTGGAAAAACTTGTTTGCATGCCATCCAGACGGATCATTTTTCACGTAAGTACATTGAGGTGGTACAAAGGGAAGAAGGAGTATGTAGACTATAGTGTTAACAGTTCCAGAAAAAGTGCAGTGCAGATGGACGAGAGGGATGTTCATTTAGAGCAGAGATGAGGAGGAATTTCTTTAGCCAGAAGGTGGTGAATCTGTGCCAGAGATGGCTTTGGAGGCCAAGTCATTGTTTATATTTAAAGCAGAGATTGGTAGGTTCTTGATTAGTAAGGGCAGCCACTTAATTGGGCCAAATTGTACTGACCTTGATGTGTTCCAATTAACTGGAATCCACTCTATAGACATAAAAGCAGCGTAAAATAAATAGGTTAGTGCTACAAAATGGTGCTGAGGTCGATGACAGCGAATGGCAAATAGGCACGAGGATCCTGCTTCTGCTTCTAGAATTCACACAACCATCCAACGCCAGTTCGAGTCAGCCCCAAACTCTCCTGCAGCCCGCTGATGATCTCCCCAGCAAGGGCTTATCCTGCTCTCTTTTGAAAGTGCCTATTGAACCTCATTCTACTACCCTGTTGGGGTTTATTGTACCAATGTCCTGTGATAAAAATATCATAAGGAGCACTAACCTAAGTCTTTGATGTTAATGGAATGGAAGCATTCTCCCTGTGTGTCACAATAGACTTTAAAAATTAAACTGGTAGATTGAATTTCTTAAAAAATGTTTGAAATAATCAAGTTCAAGTTTATTGTCATAGGCATAAATGCTATGAAAATTAGCTTATTACAGTATCAGCACTGTACATTGCAAACATAAGTTAACATAAACTTCAGTTAACATAAATCATGCATAACGTACTCAACAAAATAAACATAGTGGCCCCAGTGCAAGTTGAGAGAGAGGAAAAAAACACAGTCTGAGGTAGAATTAGGTTTTTTCAGGTCAATCAAGCACAGTATGGCAATAGGGAAGGAGACGCTGATTCTGAGTGGGTCTTCAGACTCCTGTCACCTGATGGCCCCAAAGAGTGGTGATGTTCTCCAACCATCTGGAGTCTTTCGAAGAACTGAGCAATCCCTTGTGGTGTCACTGTTGCTCAGCTGTCTGGGTCCAGGTCTGAGAGAGAGGGCTCTTACCTGAGGGCCCACCAGTGGTACACCCTCCCACAACATCCATCCCTAATAACCCCCAGAATCGAGCAGGCTGTTTGGAATCAACTACATTGGTGGATCTGGGGGTGCATACAGCCCACGCTGAGTTAAGAGAGCAGAAATTTCCCCTGGAGATCACCAGTAAATAAGATGGATTTCTGGTTTTACATTCTCTGACATTAAACTGAACTATTGAACAACCCGGGTTTGTGACTGACTTTTCAAAGTTGCAGATTTATTCATCTGTATGAACAATGTGATTTGAACCTGTCTCTGTATCAGTGTCCTTGCCTCTGGGCACCCCCCCCCCCCCCCCGAAGACTAGCAAATTTCTACAGATGTGCTGTGGAGAACATTCGGACAGTTTGCATCACCAGTGGGTATGCAGGCTCCAGTGCACAGGATCGGAAAATCCTGCCAAGGGTTGTAAACTCAGCTAGCTCCTTCATGGGCATGGCCTCCCCACCATCGATGATATCTTCAAAAGGCAGCATCTACCATTAAGGATCTCCACCACCCACAATCCTGTGCGTTACAGCCTGCCCTCTTCTCATTACATTCATCAGAGAGGAGCTACAGGAGTCCAAAGCCACACACTCAGTGTTTTAGGAACAGCTCCTTCCTCTCCACCATCAGATTTCTGAATGGACATCAGACAATGAACCCATGAACACTACCTCACTATTTTTGCTTTCTTTTTGCACTCTTATAGTAAGTTGTAGTATATCTTATGTATTGCACTTTGAAGCTGCAACAACAAATTTCACAATATATGTCAGCGATAATTAATCTGAAACTTATTGTGAAGCAGCCGGCTGGTGCCGAAGTGGCATCAGCGCCAGAGTTTGAATCCAACTCTTGCACACTTTCCATCCGTGCTGGGTTGAGCGTCGAGCTAGCAACTCGGCCTCGTAAAAAATAAGAAAGCCTGCTAAAAAAAACGACAGCGTCCTGATAATTCCACTTGGAGATAAGGGCTTTCTCCTTCTTCTTATTGTGAAGCGCTCAAGCACAAAGGAGCATGTACTAGTTGATGTGGAAATGCAGTGACTCCAAACAGAGATGCAGCCAATGGTACCACTAGCAGTGTGATACCATCATGTACAAAAAAGCTGGATGAACTCAGCAGGTCAGGCAGCATCCGTTGAAAGGAGCAGTCAACGTTTTAGGTCGAGACCCTTCGTCAGGAATAAAGAGTGGGAGGGGCCCTATAAAGAAGGTGGGGGGAGGGTGGAATGTGCCAGATGAGAAACCGATCAGAGGAAAGATCAAGGGAGGGGATAGGCAGGAGAGGTGAAGAAGGAATCTAAGGGGAAAGCACTTTGGGTAGTAGTAGAAGGCAGAATCATGAGAGAGGTTAGAAGAGGAGGCAGAGTGAAAGTGGGATGGGGGAAGGGAGAGTGATGGAATTACCAGAAGTTGGAGAATTTGATGTTCGTATCAGGGGGCTGGATACTACCCAGACGGTCTATGAGGTGTTGCTCCTCCAACCGGAGTTTGGCCTCATCATGGCAGTAGAGGAGGCCATGTATGGACATATCCGAATGGGAATGTGAAGCAGAGTTGAAGTGAGTGGCAACCGGGAGATCCTGTCTGTTGTGGAGGTACTTGACACCCTGATACTTTGGTAATTGCTAATTAGTTTATTATTGTCACATATACTAGATACAGTAGGATATGGAACACATCCTTTTGTCACTACTCTTAGGAAGGAGATACAGGAGCCAGAAGACCCACATTCAATAGTTCACAAACAGCTTCTTCCCCTCTACCAACAGATTTCTGAATGGTCCATGAACCACCTCGTTATTCCATTTTCTTCCACTATTTATTTTGTAGTTTGTAGTAATATATAATTGCACTGTGCTGCTATTGCAAACAACTAAGTTCACATCATACAAGATGGCATGGTAACATTGTGGTTACAGTACCAGCGACCCGCTTTAAATTCCCACAACCGCCAGTAAGGACTTTGTACATTCTCCCCGTGATCCTGTGGGTTTCCTCTGGGCGCCCCAGTTTCCTCCCACAATCCAAAGACGTACTGGTTAATTGGTCATTGTAAATTGTCCCACGATTAGGCTAAGATTAAACTGGAGGATTGCTGGGTGGTGCAATCCTCCCAGGGCTGAAGGGCCGGATGGATCTATTTTGCACTGTATCTCAATAAATAAATAGGCAGTGGTAATGAATATCCTTCTAATTCTAAAGAGATTTGGTTTATGTGCCATTCAGGCAGATCATTCCAAACATAACTACAGTACTGTGCAAAGGTCTTAGGCACATATATAATTAGGGTCCCTAAGGATTTAGCATAGTACTTTAGCAATTTTATGTATTATGGTGTACAGCTGTTGTAAAAAATTATGACAGACATGAGTGATGATAAATGTGATTATGATATGGGTCCCTATTGTGGACTGAGAGTGGGAAAGGGACAGGGAGAGGGGAATCATGGTTGGGAAAAGCAGAGGGAACAGGAAGTACCAGAGATACATTCTGTAATAAACCAATTGTTTGGAATCAAATTACCTTGCCTGGTGTCTCAGGGCTGGGTGTGTCTGCACCCATGCCACCTCCTGCCCCGGCACTCCTTCTCTGTCACCTGCCCACCCCCCTCCCGTGGTGCTCCACCCTCACCAATCCCAACACTCTCTGCTCCTAGCAGATTTACAAACTTGCTCTCTGCTCCATATTGACAAATATGGTACTGTGCAAAAGTCTCAGTATGCTTGTGCCCAAGACTTTTGCACAGTACTGTACATGAAGGTAGAACAAAAGGAAAAGCAGTAACAGAATGCAGAGTATGCTGCTTCAGTAACAGAGAAAATGCAAGCGGGTAAGTAAGGTGGAAGGAGGCTGATAAATGAAGAGATCATCTTTTTCACACAAAGTCCACACGAGAGGCTTGAGACAGCAGGATAGAAGCTGCTCTTGAGCCTGGTGGTACATGTTCTCGTGTATCTTTTGCCTGATGGGGGTCTAAAGAAGGAATTATCAGGGTGGAGGAAGAGCTCTTTGGCGATGTGAGCTGCTCTCTTGAGGCAGCAGGAATTGTGCCGGAGTCAGTGAAGCTGAGGTTGGTTTCTGTGATGGTCTGGCCTCTGGTAATTTTCTGTAGTTTTGTGTGGCCTTGGGCAGAGCAGTTACCATTACCAAGGTGTGATGTATCCAGATAGACTCCTTGCTAATCTGTAAAGATTGGTAAGAATCATTGGGCACATGCCAAATTTCCTTATCACTCTGAGGAAATAGAGTCATTGGTGTGCTTTCTTAGCCATTGCATCTACAAGCTGGACTAGGTCAAGCTATTGGTGACATTTACCCCTTGGAAGGTGAAACCCTCGACTGTCTCCACTCCAGTGTCATTGTTACATATAATAATGTTTATTCTGCCCATATACTATCCATGTGTGAAGTTTGTACGTTCTCCCCATGCCCAGGTTCCCTCAGGTGCTCCGGTTTACCCCACGTCCCAAAATATGCAGGTGGTGGGTTAATCGATCTGGAGTTTGTGGAATGTGGGAAGAATAAAACACGGGATTAATGTAGGATTAGGGTAAATAGATGATTGATGGTTGGCACAGACTGGGTGAGTTAAAGAGCCTGTTTCCATACTCTATGGCTCAATGAAGCTGCAGTTAAGTTGTTCCCATCTTTTAAGAAAGACGAAAGATTCATTTTATTTGTAACATGTACCATGAATGCATCATTTGCATAGATTACCAACACAGTTCGTTTTGGTTTCTCATTTATCTTCCCTGTGTTGGGGAGTGAGGAACCGTTGGCTTTAGTTTACAGCTATTCACGTTAACACTGTCAGCTTTACAACAAGCATTGCACTGATGAAGTACAGACACTCCAAGGAAGCAGAGGGTGTGGTGTGAAAATGCAAGCATTTGCATATGTGGTAGATACCTAACAAAGTTGGGGGCAAAGGTTATGAAAATAAGTGCCCTAGGTGAATAAGACCAGGAGTCAGATGTCTTGTCTTTCTTGTAGAATAGTCTTGCACTTTCAGTCCATTCTATGGTCATAAGACTTGAAATGAGACGTGTCTCCACAAAATGTTTTCATCGAGGTCTGAAAGAAAGCACTAGGGCTTTTCCCTTTGGAGTAAAGGAGGATGAGAGGTGATTTTTTGAGGTGTACGAAATGATAAAGCATAGACTGAATGGACAGTCAGAGACTTCTTTCTGGGGTGGAAATGGCTAACACGCGGGGTATAATTTTAAGGTGATTGGAGGGAGGTATTGGAGGGGGAAGTCAGAGGTAAGCTTTTGCGCAGAGTGGTGGGTTCATGGAACTCATTGACGAAGGTAGCGGTCATGGCAGACACATGAGAGGCATTTAAGAAAGAAACTCTTAGGCACATAGATGACAGAAAAAGGGAGGAATATGTGGGAGGGAAGGGTTAGATTGATAGTAGGTTCAAAGGTCAGCACAACATCATGGATGAGTTGGATGAGTACTGTGCTGTTATGTCCTATGTAGAGCAAAAAAACATGAGCAAAGCATCTTCACAGGGGAGTACCTGGAAGGCTGTTGCCATTGCTGGTAGGGACCTTTGAGAAAAGCCCAACTGACTAGGACAAAGGAAGGATGATGTTGAACTTAAATTTCAGAGCAAAAAGCAAAATTACTCCAATTCTGGTCACTGTGTTCTCAGTGATGGTGCAGGGGAGATTGGTTGCTGATGAAGGGTTTCAGCAACATGCTTGGACAGGGGTAGTTGTAGTTGTCCTCTCCTTAGTTCAGGAGGTTAATATATTATAGACAATGTGTCTGCTTTAGAGGGTTAAGGGAATACTTACAAAATGCTGGAGGAACCTATGAAGGGTCTAAGCCTGAAATGTTAATCATTCCCCTCATTAGATGCTGCCTGATCTTTGAGTTCCTCCAGTATTTTGTGTGAGTTACTCAAGACTTCTAACATCTGCAGAATCTCGTGTGGTGTGGTGGGGTGTGTGGTGTGGTGTGGTGTGTGTGTATATCTGTGTGTGTAGAGGGTAGTTGTTCCCATTGGTGGATTCTTCAGGGATCCAGACACTCAAGGTTAGATAATTGGTCCATGGAAGTGTTTCGACCTGAACCCTCGACTGTCCATTTCCATCCACTGGGATGCTCGAACCGCTGGGAGCCATCCGCATCTTGTGTGTTCTTCCAGATTCCGGCATCTACAATCCCTTCAGATCTGGGTATATTTATCAGAGGAACATGGAAACATACAGTGAAATGCACTGATTGTATTAACAATGACTTCACCCACAGAATAAGACAAACAGAAACAAAACAAGACAACAGCAGCAAAACAAGCCCCTTTCCCATATCTCCCACCTACCCACCCACACACAGGCCTCCAACTCCAGGAAAGATGCCCTCTGGACCTCTAGTCCTTGTCCGACATCAGGTCTCCAACTTCAGACCACCCCACCACTTGCTGACTATGAGTTTTACCTTCAGGCTTCAATTTCCAGACTCACTCAGGACTTTTTAAAAGATGATGTTGGCTTTGGGTTTTGACATTGATTTTAACCTATTAAGATGGTTGAGGCTGCGACTCCCCGGGTACCGTTGCCATCCAGAGACTGGAACACAACAGGGAGCACAGAGGCTTGTAGCGCCCAGCACACCCCGAAGGAGTGCTGCGGTGTCCCGAGGCTCAAGTTTCAGATGAGACACAAACCCTCCAGTGGACACAAAGATCTTGTGATACTGTTTTGAAGGACAGTGCACAAGCTAACGCTTATTCCAAAATTAGCACCAAAAATAAACATGATCTAATCATTCACACAAGCGTTTCGGCAGATGCTGGAAATCCTGATCGGCCCCCACAAAATGCCGGAGGGACTCAGCAAGTCAGGCAGCGTCTGTGGAGAGGATAAACAGTTGACGGTTCATGCTCAGACCTTTCATCATGACCGGAAAGGAAGGAGGCAGAATGCAGAATCGGAAGGTGGAAGGAAGAAAAGGGGTACAGGCTGGCAGGTGATAGGTGCACAGAAGGGGTGCAGTGAGAAAGGGTTTTGCTGAACTCTCATCAAAGAGAAGACTTCAACTTTTACAGGGCAGACATACAGTACCTTGGAGAGGCTTTGCAGTGGAGTAGCAAGTTATAAATGAGCTTCTGCAGATGATGTAAATCCTGTGCAACGCACAGAAAATGCTGTAGAAGCTCAGCATGGTAGCATATATAGAGGGGAATAAACAGTTGATGTTTCAGGCTGAAACCCTTCATTAGGACTGGAATAGAAGAGGGAAGAAGCCAGAATATTACCACCTAGTTACTCTAGAGTAGACAGATACCGTGGTGGCTGTGTGTCCAAAATCGCAACTCTGACTCCAATTCAAAATGAGTCAGACATCGTGCCAAGTGGAAAGCTGCAGGAGAAAAGCAGAATTCTGGTCTCTTGCCTCACTGGACATTACTTTGTATTTCCATTGATGTTTCAGACCAACTTCCTTGCATTAGATGAGAGTTTCAGTGTGAGTTATTTATTTTCAAATCCATGAAGCCCAGATGTCTCATTGCAGGAATGATGTGGTGATTTTTCTTCCCACAGTTAGCTTGTAATGTTCATCAAAAGGAAATATCCAGTTAAACAACCACAGACGCTGGGTTATGTACTGATCATTTCCAACATACTATTTATCTCTGGGGTAATTGTGAACTAAGTGGCTTGTTTGTTTTCTCGTGACTATAATTCAGCGGAAATTAATCGAGTGGTTTTGCCAGCTGTGCTGACTGGAGCTGGCGAGGGTGGCTTTGACCAGGCCTGCAGACTGCAAAGGGTCTGGTTCCACAGATGCCTTCAAGACTAGATGGAGAGAATCGGAATTACCTCAAACCCCCATGTTCAGGTTCAGATTCACTTATCACGGGCACATGGAAAAATGCAGTGAAATGTGTCGTTTGTGTTAACGAGCAACGCAACCTATGGATGTGCTGGGGGGAGGACAAAGATGTCACCACACATTCCGGCACCAACATCGCATACCTGCAATGTTCAGCAGAACACAAGCAGCAACAACAATACAACAGCAACAAAACAAAAGGAGCCCTTTTCTTCCCTCCCATGTACCTGAATGTTGGGCCTCAGGCTTCAATCATCATGTTCCAATGAGAATCTACGTTTCAGATTCAGCTTAATTTATCACAGACACAGAAGCATACAGTAAAATGTGTCATTTGCGTTAACAACCAACACCAACTACAAGGATGTGCTGTGGGCAGCACACAAATATCGCCACACATTCTGGCACCAACATAGCATGTAACATGAACTAAAGCCACACAGCTCAGCGGATTTTTTTTATTATCAAAATAAACTTGATTTCTAACAAAAATTACAAAAATAAACTCTGTAATGGTTTATTATTCTTACATTCATGGTCAATGTATTCAACAGTGTCCTATTACATTCCTTAAAACCAATACCATTGTTGCCACTCATGCTTCCCCCTGGGGTGGTACGCCACTACAGTAATTCAGGGGCTTGCTCACCCAACCTGGTTTCTCCCTGTCCAGTGCGTCCCTCAACACGTACTCCTGCAGCCAGGAATGAGCCAGTTGGCAGCGTTCCCCCACGGACATCTGGTTGTACTGGCACGCTAAGGAGGGTCTTTCACCCATTTGATTATCTGCCAGCAGCACTTGATGTTTGTCCCCGTGCGTCAACGGATGCAGCAGTAAATCATACTAACCATCCTCTGTTGGCTGCAGACAGACCTCGCCATATTATTAATCGATTACTACTTGCTGTCCTGCTTTAAGGTGAAAGGGACAAAGTTGAGAGGAGATGATTGGAGTAAGTTCATTTTACAGGGATGTGGGTGGGTGACTGGAATAGGCTGCCGGGGTAGTGATGGAAGCAGATATACAAATTTGATGTTTAAAATGCATTTAGACCAGCACGTGCACATTTTAAAATGGATCTCAAGGCTGGATGCGGTGACATGTATGTACTTTGATAATAAATTTACTTTGAACTTTGATTTAAAGATTGGCTTCTTATTGTCACATGTAGATGGAAATGTAGAGTGAAATGCATCATTTACGTCAATGACCAGCACAGTTCAAATGCGCTGGGGGCAGCCACACTGCAGGGGTCATCATGCTTCCACAGCTTACTGACCCTAACCTGTACATCACTGGAATGTGGGAGGAAATCAGAGCTCAGGCAAGGAATGGATGGATATGGATCGTTCACAGGTAAAAATCAATTCAGTTTAACTTGGCGCCATTCCACAGATAATGTGGGCTGAAGGGCTTGTTCCTGTGCTGGACTGTGCTATGTTCTTGAATTTTCAAGATCTAGAGTCCACGGAGAGGATAACATACAAGCCATGATGCGTGTAGTTAGGATGCTTCTACAGTGCAGAAAGATATGCAGAATGAGCATGGGCAGCGGGTAGCCATCCCCTGGAAAAAAATGCTAGGTCAGCTAGATTATTACTGACAGGTACACGGTTCAGAATGGTTTTGAAACTCATTTTCCAATCTTTTTATTGATTTTCAAATAAAGAATATACAAATCAGAGGAGGAGTTTAGCAAACAGATAATATAAAAGACATATGAACAGCAATAATAAAAACAGAATGTATATAATGTCAAAATCAAATAGGTAAAATGTTATGCTGTTATAAATGAAATGAAATGAAACTCAATTCTCAGACTGCACCATTGGGTTGAGGTTCAAAGTCAATTTTTAGTTGAATGCACAAGTATATATACACATAGCTTCAATGAAAAACTTACTTGCAGCAGAAGTAAGCACATAAGCAATGTATAAGCAGCACTCACAAGAAACATAAACTGCATGAACTTCGCAAGGACGAACTCAATCAGAACAAAAACAATGTTCAAAGCGGTCGTAGTGTTACTAAACTATAATGATGAGGGTTGTGCCAATTGGTTCAAGTATGGTTGAAGGGAAGTAGGTGTTCTTGAACTTACTGGTGTTGGACTTTAGGCATCTGTACCTCCTGCCCAATGATAGAAGCGAGAAGATGGCATGGCCTAAATAGTGAAGATCTTTGGTGATGGATGTTGCCCATGCCTTCTGGATATGCTAATTCAGTAACGCCACCATTGCGTGTGTATGAATGGAGCCAGTCCTCCTAATCCTCCAACTCTATACCATTTAGTATATTCATGGTTTCAGCTCTCATTCCTTTCTTATCAATCTCAGCCTTCAATAAAGGCAAGAATGAATCGCTGTGGGTCCAAGATCTGCATATTTCTAAAGACAATGCTTCTCATCACAGTCCTGACCTTACATCTGTTTACCCAGAGTGAGCTCTTCAGTTCCAGACCTCCCAGTGAAATGTAACCTCATAACTTTTCCTTCCTGCTCTCCCTCTTGGGATGTTGTCAGCCTCATTGCGATCAGCCCTGTGTCATTCCGAGTGCACAGGCCAACTTTCGTCCATCTCTCCTCAAGATTTAAATTATCAAGTGTACATCGAAACACAACAGTGAAATATGTTGTTTGTGTAAACAATGAAAACAACCTAAGGATATACTGGGGGCAGCCCACAAGTGTCACCACACATTCCAGCACCAAGATGGCATGCCCACATTGCTCAGGAGAACAGCACAGAAAACAACGGGTAGCAAAGCAACACCTCATCATAAAGCCAATGCCGCATTGACCCTACTGTTCAAACTTCAGCACATGGTTCTGCAATGCCTCACAGAAACCTCACAGATGAGAAGTTCCTGGCTTTTGCCTCCATGTACAGTAGTTCAAACTCCACTAATATCTATCTCTGTCCAACACTCTCCATTTTGAGAGAATTCTCTGTTTCCCTCAAGTTCCCATTCAAACTCAATAAGTCTTGCTAATCTCCATAGCCTGGAATTGTTATTTAGAACATAGAACAGTAGAGCACAGGAGCAGCCCTTCAGCCCATAATGTTAATTCATTAAGATAGAAATTGAACACTTGACTATACTAATCCCCTCTGTCTACACAATGCCCGTAGCCCTCCATTATCTGCAGATTCTAGGAACCTCTTAAATGTTTCTATCATATCTGCTTCCTCCACCACCACCCTTGTCATTGCATTCCAGGCAATCACCACTCTGTAAAATCAAGCCTGCCCTACACATCATCTTTAAACTTAAACCCTCTCACCTTAAATGCATGCCTTCGGGTAATGGTCATTTTGACCTTGAGAAGAAGGTATCAGATGCCTATCTATGCCTCTCAATATCTTATAAACTTTTATCAGCACCTCCTCACTAAACTCAGTGGCCCTAAAGAAAACATCCCAAGTTTGTCCAACCTCTCCTTACACTACATGCACTCTACTTGAGGCAACATCTCTTCTGCTGCCTCTCCGAAGCCTCCACATCCTCAATGGAACGAAGCAACCAGAACTTAACGCAAACAAAATCTTTAAAATATTCCCTGAAGGGTCCAATTTCATTAACACAACTGAAGATGAGATCGTTACAAAATAAAAAGCATTTTCAAATCAGATCCAGTCCAAGACTTCTCAGGAACCTCATCTTGGCCAACTGAAAATGAGTGTTTAAGAAAAGGTGGGTGCAGTACATTTAGCAAGCTGTATTGGTATCTGATGACTGCTCTGTAGTAAGTTTTTAAAACGCTGATGCAGTTGGTAGAGATTTTCAAAGATGATTCACTGGATCTTGGGGGAGAGCGTAACCAGCTTTGAGAGTTGTGTCATCTTAGAGTGGTAGATCATGAAGAATTTACAGTCAGCATGACTTGTTCTTATAATCCAATGATCCACACTGCTTCGGACATTTTGCGGTAGTTAGTGGTATTCCATTGCCACTCAGTTAGCCGCTCCCTCATGGGAGGAGATCACATTGTATTGATAAAGTTCAGTTGAATATCCTGCAGGCTGCTGCACTGGTGTTCCCTGCACTCTCCCTCATATCAAACACAACATGGTGTCCTAAGTGGTTGATTATCAATGAATTTGGGCTACAGACCAAAGGAAATCCCCAGCAAGCAAGAATTTACAGTGAGACTCATCTTGTTTGCATACATTAATGAAAAATAACCAAAGCCTTATCAACCTAAACTGCCTAGTTTGCTAAATGAGCTGAGAACTGGAAAGGGTTGCTAGGCAATGCCTTCAGGCTGCACCCAAAAGTGGACACGTTGTAAAAATCAGTGAGCCGCTAGCCAGGGGAAGTGCACAGAGATGCAGACAAAGCAGAGAAGTCAGTCAAAGTCTCAGGAAGAGTAAAGAATTTTGTAATCCAAATAAGTAAACTAATAAATAAGCAACCAGGGGAATGGAGCAAATACCTGCAGTATCTACATCTACTTTGCTAATAAAGCACCCTCTCCCCTAGACATTTGATTTCTCTAAACCAGGAGACATTGAGTTAGCTCAGATACTTTGAGAGATTTAGGGTTGTAAGCAATCTCACTCAGGCTTCAGGAAAGCATCAAATAAATACACTGATATACTGCATAGATAACAAAGCATCATTGGTACTGTCAGATGCTCAGAAAAATGAGTACAAAGCAGTACAGGACAAATTCAAAGAATATTTCACAGGAAAGCAAAATGTGATATATGAGACAGCAAAGCTCAACTCCAGAAAACAGGAGCTAGATGAAAGTGTAAATGACTTCATCACAACATTGTATGCCCTGTCAGATAACTGTGCTTATGGAAAGCTGAGAAATTATCTAATTAGAGACAGGATTGTTGTCGGGCTACTAGACACCAAATTGTCTGAGAGGTATCATTCGCAGACATAACTCACAAGAACAGTCTGTCAGAGCAAGAATGTTCATCAGCAACAGGCAGAGTTCAGGCATGAAGAGGATGCTGAAGTAAAGCTAGAAGCTGTACAAAAAGAAGGGTACAAACAAAGTGTAGTCAGAAAGAGGTGACAGGAGAACTTCGCTCAAGCAAAACAAAGAGCAGGTAAAATGTCCAACTGCAAGAGATGCAGCAAGTCTCCATCCCAAGCCAAAAAGTTCTGTCCAGTAAAAGAAATGAGATGTCACAATAGAGTTGGCCATTATAAAAGCCAGTGTCACTCAAAAACAGTTCTTCAGGAGGTCAAAGAAGACCATGAATTAAATGAAGAGAGAATTTTCCTTGGGGCTCTAGATTTAAGAAGACAAGGCTAGAGTACTATGGTTCAGTTGCAAAGTGAGGCAGTGACATTCAAAATGGACATTGGGTTGGATGTCACAGCCATCTCCAAATCTCTGTCCACAAAACTGGTGAAGAAAACAGACTCTACGCTAAACCCAACAAAGAAAGTGTTCATGGGATCAGGGAAACATAAGCTCAGGTGAAAGGAATGTTTACTACTTCCATCTGTAAAAGTGAGAAACAGTTAAAAGAGGATATCCATGTTGTTCAGAATCTCTTCTCACCACTGCTGGGACAACATGCCATTGAGAGGTTGAATGGCATTGCAAAGTTGGACTTGCTAAACAACGTTCAGCGACCCATTACTCTTGGATCACTGCAAAGTGTATGCCAGTCCCATTGATGAACAAAATCAAAGCTGAACTTGAGCAAATGGAGGCAGTTGACATCATAACTAGGGTGAAAGGACCTACTGACTGGTGTGCGGACATCGTTCCTGTTCCCAAGCCAGATGGTACAGTGCGGATCTGTGTTGATCTAACAAAATTGAAAATGCAGTGAGGGTGGAGAAGTTTATTTTGGCCTCTGCTGAGCATGTATTGGGTGTTGTGGGTGGAACTAAGTTCTCCACCAAAGTAGATGCAAACTCAGAGTTGTGGCAGATCCATTTTGCAGCCGAGACAGAGAAACTCACAACGTTTATCACACCATATGGATGCTATGCCTTCCAGAGACTCACTTTTGGCATCTCATCAGCCTCTGATGACTTTCAGATGAGAATGAACTAAATTTTGTAGTGACTGGGAAGAATAGTCTGCCACATGGACAATATACTCATCTTTGGAGGCTCAAGTGAGGAACATGACAAAGAGTGGAAGCTGCCTTGGAGAAACCGAAACAAGCTGGAATCACCCTGAACAAAAAGAAATGTGAATTTGCAAAGTTGGATATGAAGTTCTTTGGTCATCAACTGTGCTCAAAAGGAGTGCAATCAGATTCAGACAAAGCGGCAGGAGTTGGAATGTGGAAAAACCTACAAATGTATCAGACATCCACAGTTTACTTGGCATGGTCAACCAGCTGGAAAAGTTCGTTTCAAATTTGGCAGAGAAAACAAAGCCACTTTGTGATCTCCTCTCTCAGAGAAACGTTTGAACCTGGGACATACCGCAGGAGAAGTCATTCTTATCACTTAAAGCAGAGCTTGTCTCTCTAGCAGCATTATTGTTCTTTGATCTGAATAAAGCAACCTAGGTCTCAGCAGATGTCTCTTCCTGTGGCCTAGTGAGAGGGCTCATACAAGACTGTGCAAACGGGAGGCATGTGCATCAAGAGCACTGACTCCAAATAAACAGCATTGTGCTCAACTCTGAAAGGAGGCACAGGTCCTCGTCTGGGCATACAAATGCTCCGGCTGCACTAAATTCTTACCTGAAACAGACCACAAGCCACTTGTCAGCCTCCTCAGCTCAAAACTCTTGGATGGAACACTTGGATACTTCCAAATCTGCAAAGGTTCAGAATGAGGCTTATGCAATACAGTTTTGATATTGAACATGTCCCCGATAAACCTTTCACAACACCAGACACTCTATCAAGGATGCCATGCAGAAGTGAGTTGATGGAAGCTCATTCCACCCTCATGGAAGATACCAATGACTACCTAGCTCAGATATGTGAAAGCTTTCCTGCATCATAGTGGAAACTGGACGAAATTCATACTGAGTTGAAAAACAACTAAGTCTGCAGCAAGGTCATGCAATACTGTGAGAATGGATGGTCAGCTGTTCCAAAAGGATCTCACCAATTCAGACCTTACTGGCTTGAAAGAGACACACTCTTGATGGTTTGCTGCTTAAAGGGCTCCAGGCTCGGCATTCCTCCTATGGATGACAAAATCATCAGTCAAATCCACCAAGGACATCAAGGCATCAAAAAATGACATCTAAGAGTAAGGCAATCCGTGCGGTGGCCTGGTCTGAGCACACAGCTGGGAGATTATATATAGCCATGTGAAACATGCAGAAAACTGCACAAAAATCATACTGAACCTCTCTGTCCCACAGAATTCTCAGACTTTCCATGGAAAATTGCAGACACAGACATTGAGTTGAAAAGAGACAAATATCTTCACACTGTAGATTACTAATCATGGAAAGTGGAGCTGCCTGAGCTGTCCTCTACATCCTCAGTAGCAGTTACTCAGCATCTCAAAACTGCATTCACCCACCATGGAATACCAAAGACACTTGTTTCAGGCAACGGTCCAAAATTCAGCTGCTCAGAGTTCACAGCCTTTTCTAGGAACTATGAGTTCAGACACCAGACAAGCAGTCAACGGTACCCACAGGCAACTGGAGAAGTGAAAAGAGCAGTGCAAACTGGTAAAGATCTCCTGCTAAAGGCAAAAGACCCTCACAAAGCACTGCTAGCTTATTGCTCCACACCTCTTGCAAATGGCTCAGTCCATCAGAGCTGACAATGGGCTGGAGACTGAGAACAAGCCTGCCCGTTCTTCCTTCCCTTCTGCAACCTCACTTACCAGACTTAGACAAAGTGAGAAATTTTGAGGCGACACAGCGTAAGAACAAAGAGCACGCACGATCTCAAACACTGAGTAAAATATTTGGCGCTGCTCAAGAGTGGTGAATCTGTTTGTGTAAGGAACAACAGTCTGGTAGTGTGCACCGTGATTTGTTTGTGATCAGAACATCACAAAGTGAAATCAGATGGAACAGGCATGCAGTCACGCACCTTCAAATTCTACTAAATGTAGAGAACAAAATAGATTGGCCTGATCCTTATGACGAGGACCACTTACCTGAGGTGGACGCACCTGTTCAAGATCTCCATCCACTCCAACACTTCCAGGAACCTGTACTAGATCAGGTCATTTATCTATCCCACCACAGAGATACACTCCAGAGCCTTTTAGCTTAGGGCAAGTGATGAAAGACGCAGAATAGTCCTCTAACTTTCAGGTGATCTATCCTGACCTCCACTAGATCCAGTGTTTTTTAAAAGGAGTTCTAATGTTGAAAACATTTCACAAAATGAGACTGCTCTTAAAAAGAAAGGAATTGGTGAAAAAAGAGGAAAACAGAGAGAGAGAGAAACAAAGAGAAAGATGGTTATAATGTTGGCAATTCTTTATGTAAGGAGCATAATTAACATGCCATGGGTAAAGTGAACTGAATTGCTCAATTTCAGTGACTATAATTTCAATGTAGCTCTATAGACAAGCAGGACATACTGTACCTGTTTTTTTAAGAGGAGGATATGGTGTGGTAGTTAACAATGTTATTCCTCTGCCACTCAGCCAGCCTGACATGGGAGGAGTTCACATAGCCACGTTATATATAACGTTCAGTTGGCTTTCCTGCATGCTGCCGTGCTGGTGTGTGCTCTGCACTTGCCCTCATATCGAGCGCAACAGACAAGTATAGGTAAAACTTGCTGGAAAGATCTAAACACTGATTTCTCACTCCTAGAAATATAAGACATAAAGCATAGTGTCCCAACTCCTATCCTTAGTGCCCAGTCTGATGACAGCCAGTATGCTAAACACCTTTTCATCACAATGTCTACCTGTGATGCCGCTTTCAATGATCTATGTACCTGTCACCACTGAGGTCTCATCACTTAGGAGGCACCAGTAGTGTTATACTGTTTACTTTTTAACTTGTCTCATAAATGCACCCTATGCTAAACGTCAGTTTTCGGAATATATTTTATTATTTGTTAAGTTATTTGTGGTAATATTACTTTATGTGCTCTGTGTGTCAGTTATATGTACCGTGCTGTGCACCTTGGTCCGAAGGAAGATTGATTAATTTAGCGGATTACAGGTATATGGTTGAATAACAATAAACTTGAACTTGACCTCCTAAGACCCTCTATACCATTACACTCCCTGAGTCCTAGCATTCATAGAAGTCATACACTGGTTTGACTTTCCAAGTGCTATGAGGTATTTCTACCCAGTTCTTCAATATATTCAGTCCTGGCCTCCGTGGCTGCCTGTGGTAGTGAATTCCACAAGTTCACCACCTCAACTCCATCCTAAATGTCTTGTCCTGTATGCATTATGTTGCCCTTTGTATAAGTATTTGGCGAAGCCACACTTGGAGTATTGGAGGTACAACTTTGGTCATCCTGCTGTAGAAAAAATGTGGTTAAACTGGAAAGAGTGGCTCCGTTGGTTGGGGTTGAATATGAATATTGCATCTCAGCTGTCTACATGATGTGCAAGCCAGGGCATTTCAATACTGAGAGCAAACTTTTGCCCTTGTAGCAGACTCCCCCTCTACGTGGAGCTGATTAATCCAAAGGAATGGCAGAACCCAATACAGTTTGGCACCAGTGGCATTGTAGAGTTGCCAGTCAGAGTTGAACTCAATGTAGGACTCCAGCTCCAGAGCTTTCCTTGGGTTTACTCCCAAAGCCATGCCCATGAACGGGTATAGCCACAAGGCAGTGGAAGTTTGAGACTGGAGTTTTCCTTCTCCTAGACTCCTCAATGAGATTCAAACCACAGCTGACAAGCCCAATCTGCCCTAAGTGATTGATCTTAAGGAGCCAGTAACCCTTTGGCCTTTCTCCTGTCAGTAGAAATGGTTCCACTGGGCTAAGTAGCTAAGCCACACAGGAAGGCCAGGAGCTGGAGTTGATTGTCAGAAGCTATTTGAGATTCACACCATTGGGAGCTTATCCCCACTACCTCCCCAGGCGATGATAACCTTAAGAAACCACTGGAAAGCTGCACAAAAGAATTATGAGGATGTTGCCAGGTCTAGAGGACATGGTTTATAGGGAGACATTGTCCAGGCTGGGTCTTTATTCCTTGGTACATAGTAGAACGAGGGGTTGGGGTTGACAACCTTATAGAAATGTCTAAGATTATGAGAGGCAAAGATAAGGTGGACAATAACAGTCTTTCCTTTGGGTAAAGGAGACCAAAATAGGATGCATAGATTTAGGGTGAGAGGGGAAAGATTTAAAAGGCCTGTGGCGCTACTTTTAAATGCAGAAGATGGGATGTATATGAAATGAACTGTCAGAGGAAGTGGTTGGGCAATTAACACTTGGGAGGGTGTTTCTCTGTTTGAAAGCTTTAGAATGGCTGGTTCCAACTTGTTAAGCCCTGGTACACTGGTTCAGTTGAGTTGTTCTCCAAACTTAGCAATTCACTTGAAAACATTTCATCACCATGCGAGATGTCGTCAGTGCACTGTTAATAGTGGTGTGTCCTCTGGATGCTTGTCCTTTATGTGCTTATCAATCAGCCGATTTGTCATCATTTTAGAAACCCAGTTGTGATGTGGGAAGGAAATCTCATCGCTGATTGATTGCACAATGAACTTCAATCGTTGCGGGCTGGAATTTTGCCTGCATTGGCTCACAAATAGGATCGCGATCCACGTGTTTGTTTACAGAATTGTTCATGGAAAGCCTCACTTCTATGGATTCTCTTGCATGCCATTTGCTTGTGCCATGACTTTCGCTGATGCCCAGTCAAATGTGTGCCCCTCTCAATCTCCATGGGTAGAGATGAGGGAGAGTTGGTCATGCCACTTCACAGCCAGTCGATGTTCATGGATCCTTGAAGACAGCTTTCCCCAAGTTCGGCCGACATAATATTTGCTGCAGTCCCCACACTGGTCTTGTCCAATATCTTGGTTCACTCTTCTGGTCTGCAAAATACTCTCCTTAACGTTGGGTTAACGAAGGGTCTCGGCTCGAAACGTCGACAGCGCTTCTCCTTATAGATGCTGCCTGGCCTGCTGTGTTCCACCAGCATTTTGTGTGTTTTCCTTAACGTTGCTGTTGGCTTGTGAGTGACTGGAGAAATTGGTCTATCATTTCTGGGAAATTTCAGACCTATGAAGGTACAGTGCTTGCGGCATAGGGCGGCATAATAACGTAGCGGTTAGCACAATGCTCTACAGCACCAGTTATAAGGTCAGGCTTTGATTCCCGCCAACATCTGCAAGAAGTTTGTACATTCTCTCTGTGACCACATAGGTCTCCTCCAGGTGCTCTGGTTTCCTCCCATATTCCAAAGGCGTACAGGTAGGGTTAGTGAATTGTGAGCGTGCTACGTTAGTGCTGGAAGCACGGTCAGACTTATGGTCTGCTCAGCTCAATCCTCGCTGATGTGATTTGATGTAAGTGATGTATTTTACTGTATTTTTCAATATACATGACAAATAAAGCTAATCTTCTTCTTCCCATCAGAATTTTGTACTTTTGAATTTAATCCTTTCTAATTCTTCCAAGTATTAGTGAATACAAAACCAGATGAGTCAGCCTCTCGCCAGTCAGCAGTCGCGTCATCCAGGAATCAGCGCGATGACCCTTTGCTGAACTCCCTCTATGGCAGGTCGAACTTATGGAGACCAAAACTACACAAAATATTCCAGATGTGGTCTCACCAAGGCTCTGCATAACTAGACATGCCTACTTCTACACCAAAAGTGTATTGCAATCAAGGCCAGCGTGGCATTCTCCTCTTCGATAGGGATTTGTCAGAGGTAGGTTTTTACACAGAGATTGGTTACAGCAAGGATCTCACTGCCAGGGGTGGTGGTAGTGGCAGGTACATTAGGGACCTTGAAGAAACCCTTAGTTAGGCACATGGGCAACAGAAAAATAGAGGGCTACGTGGGAGGGGAGGATTAGATTGAGCTTGGAGTAGTTTAAAAGGTTGGCACAGTATCATGTGCTGTGCTGTTTGCTCTTATGTTCTGTGGCTTCGTGTTGCTTGCACTGACTGATTCACAAGTGCAGCCAGGTACACCAGCTTAATCCCCTTCCTTCTCGGTCTCTCCTGCCATGGCAACCACTACACACTGATCTGCTTTATTCTGCACCTGCCATGTGCTCACCTTGAAGCCTCCGTTTTCCTTCTCACCACTCACAATCCCAGTAACAGGAGAGCAGGAATCAGGGTAAACAGATAAGTAATGTCACATGTACTGACGTCCAATGAAAAACTTTATTTTGTATGCCATGCATAAAGATTATTTCAGAATCAAATCAGAATTAGGTTTATTATTACTGAGCAAAAAATTCAAAGCATGAGAAGTGTCACGAACAAGGTATGCATATCTTGGCACTGTCTTAACCCCCCTTGTTCAATCTCTTCCCACCTATGTTCGTGACACTTCTCATGCTTTGAATTTTTTCAATGATTTTAAGTTCCCTGGCCCCCACCGTCTTACTTTCACCATGGACGTCCAGTCCCTATATACCTCCATCCCCCACCGAGATGGTCTCAAAACTCTTCACTTTTTTTTGGATTCCAGACCTAACCAATTACCCTCTACCACCACTCTCCTCTGTTTAGACGAATTAGTTCTTACTCTCAATAATTTCTCCTTTGGGTCCTCCCACTTCCTCCAAACCAAGGGTGTAGACATGGGCACCCGTATGGGTCCCAGTTATGCCTGCCTTTTTGTTGGCTTTGTGGAACAGTCCATGTTCCAAGGCTATACCGGTATCCATCCCCCTCTTTTCCTTCGCTACATCGACGACTGCACTGGCGCTGCCTCTTGCACGCGTGCTGAGCTCGTCAACTGCATTAACTTTGCCTCCAACTTTCACCCTGCCCTCAAATTTACCTGGTCCATTTCTGACACCTCCCTCCTCTTTCTAGATCTTTTTGTCTCCTTCTCTGTTTCAGCCTATCTACTGATATCTACTGTAAGCCTACAGACTCTCACAGCTACCTGGACTATTCCTCTTCCCACCATGTCTCTTGCAAAAATGCTATCCGCTTCTCACAATTCCTCCATCTCCACCACATCTGCTCTCAGGATGAGGCTTTTCATTCCAGGACGAAGGAGATGTCTTCCTTTTTTAAACAAAGGGGCTTCCCTTCATCCACCATCAACTCTGCTCTCAAACGCATCTCTCCCATTTCCCACACATCTGCCCTCACCCCATCCACCCGCCACCCCACTTGGGATAGGGTTCCCCTTGTCCTTACCTACCACCCCACCAGCCTCCAGGTCCAAGGTATAATTCTCCGTAACTTCCACCACCTCCAACAGGATCCCACTACCAAGCACATCTTTCCCTCCACCCCACTTGCTGCTTTTTGCGGGGATTGCTCCCAACACGACTCCCTTGTCCACTCGTCTCCCCGATCCCTTCCCACCGATTTCCCTCCTGGTACTTATCCTTGTAAACGGAACAAGTACTACACCTGCCCTTACACTTCCTCCCTCACCACCATTCAGGGCCCCAGACAGTCCTTCCAGGAGAGGCGACACTTCACCTGTGAGTCGGCTGGTGTGGTATACTGCGTCCGGTGCTCCCGGTGTGGCCTTTTATATATTGGTGAGACCCGACACAGACTGGGAGACAGTTTCGCTGAACACCTATGCTCGGTCCGCCAGAAAAAGCAGGGTCTCCCAGTGGCCACACATTTTAATTCCGCGTCCCATTCCCATTCCAATATGTCTATCCATGGCCTCCTCTACTGTCAAGATGAATCCAAACTCAGGTTGGAGGAACAACACCTTATATACCAGCTGGGTAGCCTCCAACCTGATGGCATGAACATTGACTTCTCTAACTTCCATTAATGCCCCTCCTCCCCTTCTTACCCCATCCCTGACATATTTAGTTGTTTGCCTGTTCTCCATCTCCCTCTGGTGCTCCCCCCCTCTTTCTTTCTCTTGAGGCCTCCCATCCCATGATCCTTTCCCTTCTCCAGCTCTGTATCACTTTCGCCAATCACCTTTCCAGCTCTTAGCTTCATCCCACCCCCTCCGGTCTTCTCCTATCATTTCGCATTTCCCCCTCCCCCCACTACTTTCAAATCTCTTACTATCTTTCCTTTCGGTTAGTCCTGACGAAGGGTCTCAGCCCAAAACGTCGACAGTGCTTCTCCCTATAGATGCTGCCTGGCCTGCATTTTGTGTGTGTTATTATTACTGAATAGGATGTAAAATTTGATGTTACGTCATCAATACAGAGCAGCACAGAAAAATTACCCTGTTACAATAAAAGTACGTAAAAAAGCAAGACGTGGTGCAGAAAGAGAGTCGCGTTCACAGGTGCACTGTCCTTTCAGATAGCTGATGGCCGAGGGGGAGAGCTATTCCTGAGACGCTGTGTGTGTGTGTGTCTCTAGGCTCCTGTACCTCCTCCCCGATGTGATGCCACCTTTTTCATCTCCTCGGTACACCGAGACAGCGCGAGGGAAAGCAATAACAGAATACAGGATAAAGTGTGACAGTTGCAGAGAAAGTGCAGAGCGGGTAGCCAGTGAGACACAAGGGCACAGCGAGGTAGACTGAGGTCAGGAGCCCATCTTATCGTAGAAAAGGACCATTTAGAAGTAAACAGAGAGAAGCCACCCTGGACCCTGAAGAAGTGTACTCCCCAGCTATTGTGCTCTCTGCCCGATGGGAGAGGGGAGAAGAGAATGCCAGGGATGAGCGGGGTCTTTGGTTTCTTCAGCCTCCTGATGGAGTAGAGGCGCTGCTGAGCTTTCATGGCCGCTGTGTCTATACAGTTGGACCAGGGCAGACTATTAGTGATGTTCACTCCTATGAACTCGAAGCTGTCAGCACCGTGGGAGGTCCTGGTGCCATCAGGCCCCAGCAATAGCCGCACTCACTGTGCTGATCTGTCCTGTGCTTGGCTCCGTAGGCTGCCGTGACGCTGCACCTCACTCCAGCAGTGGTGAGATCACTGACCCATTTCACAGCCGAGAACTGCCAACAAAAACCATAGTCCCCTTTTCTTGCCTCTCTCTGTCTTTCACTTTCTCTCTCCCCCTCTGTCCTTTCCTCTTCTCTCCCCCTTCTCCGCAACTCTTTCCTCTCTATCCCCTCATCTCTCACTCGCCTATTTCCCTCCCCCTCCTTGCCCTTTTTCTCCCTCTTCTCCCTCTCCTTCCCTCTCTCTCTTCTTCCTTGTCTCTCTCTCCTCTCTCTCCTTCTGTCTGTCTCTCTCTCTCTCTCTGATGCGTTTTCTCACTGTCTCTCTCTCTCTCTCTCTTTCCATTGTATTTCTCCCCTTCCCAGAGTTGGCTGTCTTCCAGAAATCACTGGTATGTTTTTTGTACCAATAATGAGATGTTATGTCACAGGCATTTAAACTAATCGGACCTCCTGACATTTCACAGATTAATGAGGGGTGTAATGCAATTATGTTCTGATAAAGACCAATTTCACTTGCCAAGGAATATATTCTGTTTGGATCAGGATATTCCATGCTGTTGCTTTTGGACTAATACAGAGGCTTTTTTGAGAGATTGTGAGATGGATTCAGTTTGATCTCTTTGACGTTGAGTGATCTCGGAAGCCCCTCATCATAAAGCAGCAGTAAAGACAGGGCCAGCTGCAGGCTTGAGATCAGTTGCGAATTAACTTCTTGCACATTGCACATCCATCGAGTTCATGGATCAGATCCTGATGGATGTGTCCTGCTGGGTCCTGGGTTACGCAATCCGGAGGCACCTTCCCAGCATGGTCCTGGGTTACATAGTCACAACGAACCTGTACAGAGAACCAGGCGATGTGCATTATAAGCAAGAGAATAGATTCAGATCTATTTCACATTCAGATTCAGATTATTTATCACATGTACATTGCAACAGATAGTGAAATGTGGTGCTTGCATTAACAGTCAACACTCCCACTCTCACCAGTCCCTATTCCCATTTCCCTCTCTCTCCTTAACCGCCCAGCACCTCTCTCTGGTGCTCCTTCCCCTTCCTTTTCTTCCGTGGCCTTCTGTCCTCTCCTGTCAGATTCCCCCTTCTCCAGCCCTTTATCTCTTTCACCAATCAACTTCCCAGCTCTTTACTTCACTCCTCCCCTCTCCCCGTTTCACCTATCACCTGCCACCTTGTAATTCTTCCTCCCCTCCTCCCACCTTCTTACTCGGACTTCTCATCTCTTTTCTTCAGTCCTGATGAAGGGTCTCAGCCCGGAACGTCGACTGTTTACACTTTCCCATAGATGCTGCCTGGGCTGCTGTGTTCCCCCAGCATTTTGCACACGTGCTTATGTGCATTACGTGCTGAGGGCAGCCCCAATTGTCGCCACGTATTCTAGCACCAGCACAGCATGCCCACAATTTCAGCAGAGCAACAAACCAGAACGTATGAAACAATTAAACAATATCAGCAAAATACGTGCTGTTCATCTCAAACCACCCACCTGTGTACTTACACACTTACCCCAGGTGAGCCTCCAGCCTCCAGTGGATGGGTGGATGCACAGACACTGGACCCAACTTCCACAGTGGACTTGCTGAGATCCGCGGATTTGGGGCTTTCTCCATTAACCCTTGACTAGACTTCTGATCAACGTGTCGTAGAGTTATAACAGAACAGAGCACAGAAATGGACCCTTCGAGCTGCACAGCCCGTGTTGACCAGCAGACATCCATTAACCCCACTTTGTTTGCCCCACATTCCCAACACTTCTCTCCAGATTCAATACACTGGGGACAATTCCCTGCAGCAAATTAATCCACCAACCTGAACATCCTTGGGATGTGGGAGGAAGCTGGGGCAGACTGCGGGAAGGCCGCTCGGACACAAGGAGAACCTGCAAACTCCTCACTGACAGAGCCGGAGGTCCAGGTCTCTGACGCTCTACCCTCTTGCACTGTCTGAGTCAGTGGTGGAGGCAGATAAGCTAGTGAAGTTTAAGAGACTACTAGACAGGTATACGGAGGAATTTAAGGTGGAGAGTTATATGGGAGGTAGGGTTTAAGGGTCGGCACAACATTGTGGGCCGAAGGGCCTGTACTGTGCTGTATTGTTCTATTCTATTCCGAATGCTTCAGACTCAGATTCCAAATTACTTATCACATATATATCATAACACACTGAAATGCGTCATTTGTGTTAACAACCAACACAACCGAAGGATGTGCTGGGGACAGCCCGCAGACATCATCACACATCTTGGCATATCCACAGTGCTCGGCAGAACGACACAAGCAGCAACAGCAGCAGAATAAAGCAAGACAACAGCAGCAAAACCAGCCCCTTTCACACTTTCCCATCCTCCCTCTCGCACACACAGACAGGCCTCCAAGAACAAGACAGGCGGCCTCTAGGCCTTCAGTCTTTGGCCCCAGACTCTCAGGTCTCCAAGCTCCAGTTCCTGGCCTGGACTCAGGCCTCTGACCTCTGGACAAGCCAACCCAGGGGCTTCGAGCTTCGGCATTCTACCTCCCAATTCACTGAGCTGTGGACTTTGAACTTCAGCTTTGTCCTCTGGACTTCACTGAACCCTGGTGCCGATTATTATTCAATGGTATTAAATAATAAATTTCTCACATTAAAAGGACTCAATGTCAACATTTTAAAATCAGAATTAGTATTCTTTGATATGCTTCTGCCTTGGTGGGTAATTTCATTGCTGTAGAAGATGTAGGAAGTGATTATAGTACATTGGAATTCCAAACTCTGGGTCAGGTTTGCACTGGGATATAATTTATACAGAGTCGATTCTACATGAAGGGGGATGTATGTCTTTAATTATATAATCCCATTTTACAGACTGGTTGAAAGGGCCTAGTTTCCTTTCTATTACAATGCATGTTACGGGTGAACAGTTTGGATTTGATTTGCTGATTCTTGTGGGATAATCCATTTCATCTTGTTTTATTAAACATGTTTTTTTTTTGTTTCTAGGCTAATAGAGGATTTTTTTAAAGGGCTTAAATGTGGTGGGAGCGTCAGAGGTGGGGGGGGAGAATGCGTACATTGAACAGAATATCACTGACAACCTTTGATGAGTTCCAGGTGTGATTTTCATTTCATCTGGGATATTTCCACTGAAGATAGCACTTCCCTGCGTAGCACAGTGACCGCCCACTAAGTGGATGGATAAGAGGGGTAGATGTAGACGTATGACGTGGCTGAGAGTGGAGACTCTGTGTAGGGTGCAAGGATTCCTCAGCACCTCGATCGGCTCCTGACTGGACCACCAGCAAGAGTCTTGGCAGCCTTGTTCCCTCTTGACCCTTGTTATGACTTTGATAGAAGCCCCTGGAGAGACACTGAAATGGTGATACAGAACTCTTTATTCATCACAAGAATCAGGCATTCTTTTGGAGGTACTCTCACAAGCACAAAAATACAATACATTTTTATATCCTTAAGATCAATACAGTTTCAATGACAATGCTTACTTCAATACTTCCAGTTGATATTGATTCCTTTGAATTACACATCTACAGTGGGGGACATCTCTGAATGTTCAACTACCTTGGCTGAGACAAACTAATTCCAAGCTTTCTCCCGAACATATCTACAATGGTTCATGCCAATTAACACAACCCCGTTGTCTTAATGTTTGGCTGATGCGTATGCAAACATCACATGGTCACCAGTTTGTAAACCATACTTCTTAATCTGTGCGCCAGCCTGTGCTTCTAATTTACTGCTTGTAATTTATAACTAGAACTGAGACCTTGAATTAGTATCTGCTATATTCGCAGAACTGCAGAATACTCCCGAACAACCCTCACACAAAGCAACTCGAGATTCAGAATTATTTATGACATGTTTGCATTTACCCTATCTATATGCCTAATAATTGTACACAAAATTAGGAGGGGTATAGAGAGGGTAAATGCAAGCAGGATTTTCCTACTGGTTGGGTGAGTCTAGAACTAGAGGTTATGGGTTCAGGGAGAAAGGTTTAAACATTTAAAGTGAATTTCTTCACTCAGAGGATGATGCGAGTGTGGAATAAGCTACCAGTGGAAGTGGTGGATGTGAGTTCAGTTGCAACATTAAAGAAACTTTTGAACACAGTAATATTGCTAATGTAAGCACCCTTGGTTTGATTGTTTACTGTTTTCTTCTGAAAATAGGGAATTAACACAAGTAAAGGAAAAGATTTGGGAAAGGGGAAAAATATGAAAAAATTAAGTAAGTAAGTACATAGGGATTGGATAATTATGTTTGAGGGTGGAGCAAACATGAACGAGTTAGGATATAAAATCCTACAATGGTAGTTACATAGGGTTACATATAATATTTTGGTCCAGAAATAATGGTTCAGAAGAGATACATGGAAATTATTGTTAATCTACTATTATTACTATTTTTCTTAACAATTATTGTCATTGGTTAGTCTAATAGGGTGGAATTACAACTGCACATAATTATCAACTTAAGTGCCTTACTACTTTTTATATTATCTCAATGTGTACTTATGAACATATAAAACATTATAGATTAAAATTAAATTAAAAAAAGAGAACTTTCAATGGGAGGGGTATGGAGGGCTATGGTCCAGGTGCAGACCAATGGGACTGGGAAGAGGAACAGCTCAGTCTGGACCAGGTTGGCAAAGGGCCTGCTTCTGTGCTGTGTTGTTATGTGACTCTATGTACCTTCAATGTACATAGAGTCACAATTAAATGCATTAGCAATCATCACAACCTAAGGATGTGCTGGGAACAGCCCACGTGTCACCTTACATTGTGATGCCAAGATAACATGTCCACAATGTTCAGCAGTAAGCACAACAATAAAACAAGGCAACAGCAGCAAAACAAAGCCCCTTGACCACACACACACCTCCAACTCCAGGACCGGGTGCCTCTGGGTGCCACAGTGTTGTAGACATCAGGCCTCAGACTTTATGGAGACCGGGGGGGGGGGGGGGTGGCTGTAATTTGCTTCCAGGGATGGTAGTGAATGGAGATATGAAAGTGAGGTTTATAAAATATTTATTCAGACTTGTGAGTAGGCAGTAAATAGAAAGGAACACACTCAAAATGCTGGAGGGACTCAGCAGCCAGGCACCATTTATGGAAATGAATGATCAGTTAATGTTTCGGACCAAGGACCTTCTTCAGGACCGGAAAGGAAAGAGAGAAGGCAGTGGAATGAAAAGGCGGAGGGGGAGGAAGGAGGACAAACTAGAAGGACATAGGTGAAGTCAGATGAGTGGGAAAGGTCAAGTTCTAGAGAGGAAGGAATCTGATACAAGAGAAGAGTGGATCATGGGAGGAAGGGAAGAAGGAGGGGGCCTAGGGGGAGGTGTTGGACGCATTGGAAATGATCTTCCAGGAATCAATAGACTCTGGCATGGTTCCGAAGCACTGGAAGGTCACAAATATAGTTCCGCTGTTTAAGAAAAGAGGGAGGCAGCAAAAAGAAAATTACAGACTTATTAGTCTGACGTCGGTAGTTGGAAAGTTATTGGAGTCGATCCTCAAGGATGAGGTTATGAAATACCTCGAGGTGCATGACAAGATAGGCCCAAGCCAGCATAGTTTCATGGGGGAAGATCCTGCCTCACCAACCTATTGGAATTTTTTGAGCTGATCTCAAATAAGATTGACAAGGGAGAGGCTGTGGATGTTGTGTATTTGGATTTTCAAAAAGCCTTCGATAAGGTGCCACGTAAGAGGCTGCTTAATAAAATGAGAGCCCATGAAATTACAGGAAAGATATTGGAATGGGTGGAGCATTGGCCGATAGGCAGAAAGCAAAGGGTGGGAATAAGGGGATCCTATTCTGGTTGGTTGCCAGTTACAAGTGGTGTTCCGCAGGGGTCGGTTTTGGGGCCACTTCTTTTTACACTGTATAATGATGATTTAGATTATAGATTAAATAGTTTTGTGGCTAAGTTTGCGGGTGACACCAAGATAGGTGGAGGAGCGGGAAGTGTTGAAGAAACAGAAAGGTTGCAGAGAGACATGGTCAGTTTAGGAGAGTGGGCAAAGTAATGGCAGATGAGATACAATGTTGAGAAATGCATGGTTGTACCTTTTGGAAGAAGAAATAATTGGACAGATTATTATTTAGCTGGGGAGAAAGTTCAAAAATCGGAAGTGCAAAGGGACTTGAGGTTCCTCGTACCTCGTTCCTTGTACCCTAAAGATTAACCATCAGGTTGGATTGGCAGTAAGGAAAGCGAATGCTATGTTGGCATTCATTTCAAGAGGAGAAGTGTATAAGAGTAAGGAGGTGTTGATGAGGCTCTATGGGGCACTGGTGAGACCCCATTTGGAATACTGTGTGCAGTTTTTATCTTCAAAGGGAGGTACAGATGTTGGAGGGAGTTCAGAGAAGATTTATGAGGATGGTTCCTGGAATGCAGGGGCTAACATATGAGGAGCGTTTGTCAGCTCTTGGACTGTATTTATTAGAGTATAGAAGAATGAGAGGGGATCTCACAGAAACATTTCGAATGTTGAAAGGGTTGGACAGAGTAGATGTGGAAAGGCTGTTTCCCTTGGTGGGTGAGTCCAGGACAAGAGGCAACAGTCTTAGAATTAAAGGGTACCCATTTAAAACAGAGATGAGGAGAAACTTTTTTAGCCAGAGGGTTGTGGATTTGTGGAATTCGTTGCCACATACAGCTGTGGAGGCCCGATCGTTGAGGGTGTTTAAGGAGGAGACTGATAGGTATCAAGGCATATGGGGTAAAGGCCGGAAATTGGAACGAGATGGGAGAATAGTTCATGGTGGAGTGGCGGAGCAGACTCGATGGGTTGAATGGTCTACTTTTGCTCCTTTGTCTTGTGATCTTGTGTTAGGCAGATGAGAAGAGATAAGTGGCCAGAGTGAGGAGTAGGAGAAGAGGGCAGGAGAAGGTCCTTTCTTCCTGGAAGGAGAAATTAATATTCACGCCATCAGGTTGAAGGCTATCTAGAGGGCATATGAGGTGTTGCTCCTCCACCATGTGAGTAGCCTCATTGTGGCATGAGAGGAGGCCATGGATCAGCATGTCAAAGCTGGAATGGGAATAGGAATTAAGATGATTGGCCACTGGGGAATTCTGCTTTTGGTGGATGGAGTGGAGGTGCTCAACAAAGCGGACTCACCAACATAGAGAAGGCTGCATCAGGAGCTCCTGACACAATGGACGGCCCCAACAGGTTTGCAGGTGAAGTATGGCTTCACCTGGAAGGACTGTTTGAAGCCCTGAATCGAGGTGAATGGGCAGGTGTAGCATTTTGCAGGGAGAGGTGCTAGGAGGGAGATTAGTGGGGAGGGACGAATGGACAAGGGAATTGTGTGGGGGGGGTGCGATCACTGTGGAAAGCAGGTTGATGGGTTTAACTTAAGTTGGCATTGTGATGGGACAGTACAGCACAGAGATGGTGGGCAGAAAGGCCAGTTCCTGTCATGTGTGGTCGGATATTCATAGTGTACGTAGTTCAGACAGTCTCTCTTCATGCATAATCCATAAGCCAACATCCTTGGTCATCTCCTCTGCTGTCTCTCTTTTCCTGCCTGAACAAAGAGTCGGAGCTACTGAATAAAATAGAGGTGCATAGAATTGTCTTCTCTCAGAAGGTAGTGAATCTGCTTCGTGGGGGTGGGGGGTGGGCGTGGAGGCTGGATCATTAGATATAGTTAAGATGGAATATTTCATAGATCAAGGAATTGAGGGTTATGAGGAAATGTAGCAACAACCAAGCAGAGTAATTCAGCAGTCAGGCAACATCTATGTGTCTCTTCTCCCAGCCCCCTCCAAAAGATGCTGATCGATTCCATTTGATTTGCTATTGGTTTAGTACTGTTACATGTAGTAAGATACAGTGAAAAAGGTTGTCTTGCACACAGTTCAGGCAAATCAAGTCATTACACGGGCATTGGGTTAGGATAGGGTAAAGCAAAAACAATGCAGAATAAAGTGTAACAGCTGCAGAGGAAGTGCAGTGCAGGGGAGAGTGAGGTACATTATAACTGATTCCAGTATCCGTAGTTTCTTGGGTCTCCTTTGTGCGTAATCAGCCCAGAGGAGTAGTTGATGCCAGCATCGATCATAGAGCACTACAGCATAGAAACAGGCCCTTCAGCCCATCTAGTCCATGCCAAACTTATTTTTCAAAGTCCCATTGACCTGCACCTGGACTATAGCCCTCTGATCCATGTACCTATCCAAATACCCCTTAAGTGTTGAAATCAAACTCACATCCACTACTTACCCTGGGAGCTCACTCCACACTCGCACCACCCTCACATTCCCCTTTAGCTCTAGTCTCAACCAACCTCAGTGGAAAATCTTCAGTCCAGAATGTATTGAATGCTTGAGGGGGTCGATCGGCTTTGCCCTGCTCCAATTGCCTTGAGTGTTCATGGTCTTCTACTGCACTCCAGATGTGATCTGACTGCTGGTTTAGGCAGCTATTCTGTTGCCCTTCACAGGGGTGCCAGATGGAGAAGGTCCTTCCTGCTTGCCGTGCGTCGGGATTGCATTCTCCACTGCCATCATCAATCAGTACAGAACATAAACACAGGAGAAATCAAGTAAATAAGCTGGGACCCCCCTGGCAAGGAGAGACGAAGGTGCGGCTCGGTCTCGAGCCTTCCTCGCCAAGCTGGGACGTCCAAACCGGCAGCTGTTCCTTGTAAACCTGAGGTTATCCAGCTGTTCAGCTGGTTGCAGGCAGCATCTGGGCTGTGAATAAGTGAACGATGTCACCCAGTCCATTAGCAGAAGGCAGATTTATTGTGGGGCCAGTGAACCCACTCTGATCGGCCGTTCAGGCATTGAACCCATCAGACCTGCAGACCACAGGATGAGGACAACATCTTCCTGTTGTGCTTCAATTAGCCTCCTGCAAGTGCCTGCTTCGGCGAACTGTTCAGCTAATAAGGGGAATAGGAGCTCAGCACTACGGGAGGACGGTCAGCCAACCCCGTCTGGCTGCTGCCGGCAGAATGTCGCCCCTCTCTGGTACAGTACCATCTTTGTCAAATACATCTTAAGCCCATCCACTCCACCCCCACCATCAAAGTCAAAGTCTTTGTTTTAGGAGCAGAGTTAGGCCACTCAACCCATCGAGCCTGCTCCACCATTCCATCATGCTGATTTATTATCCCTCTCAATCCCATTCTGCCTTCTTCTGAAATCTTTGATGCCCTGACAAACTAACAATTTATCAGCCTTTGTTTTAAATATTCTTATTGACAGCCTCCATAGCCTTCTATGGCAATGATTTCCACAGCTTCACTACTCTCTGGTTAAAGAAGTTCCTTCACATCTCTGTTCTAAATATACATCCCTCTATTCTGAGTCTGGGCCCTCCAGTCCTCGGCTCACCCACTATAGGAAACATCCTCTCCGGATCCACTCTATCTAGGCCTTTAAATTCTATCAGAGACATCAAACCTTTTGGGTCTGTAGTATTAGAGGGGTAAGGATATTGGATTCTGATTTTTGAATTTTCTCCCACTTTAGAAAATAGTCTACACCTTCATTCCCTCTACCATACACTTTCCTACACAGTATCCCATCTGCTACTTCTTTGCCCATTCTCCCAAACTGTTCAAGACCCACCGCAGACCCCCTGCAGCCTCAACACTACCTGCCCCTCCACCTATCTTTGTGTCGTCATCAAACCTGGCCACAAAGCCGTCGATTCTGTCATCCAAATTGTTAATGTATAATGTGAAAAGCAGCGGTCCCAGTAGCAGCTCCAGTGGGACAGCACTTGACACCCGCAGCCAAATTGGATTAGGCCCCCTTTATTCCAACTCTGTGCTTCCTGCCAGTCAGTCAATCTTCAACCCACGTTAGTACCTTTCCTGTAATACCATGAGCTCTTATCTTGTCCAGCAGCATATCTGTACAAAATGGGATTCACTTTCTTGCAGGCATTCACAGTAGGTCAAAGAAATACGATAGAATCAATGAAAAACTACACACAAAGACTGATAATGTGCAAAAGAAGGCAAATCGTGAAAAAAACAAAAATAACAAATAATATTGTTAATAAATAAATAATACTGAGGACAGGAGTTGTAGAGCCCCTGAAACTGAGTCCATGGAAGTGAGTGAAGTTATGCCCTCTGGCTCAGGAGTCTGATGGTTGTAAGGTAGTAACCTGGTAGTGTGGGACCTAAGACCTGTCCCTTCTTCCCAAAGGCAGCAGATGGCATCTGCACGAGTATCTACAGGAGGCATTGCCTCAAGAAGGTAACATCCCTCACCCATCTGGGCCATGCCGTCTCTTGCGGCTGCTGTTGATAGGCAGCCTGAAGTTCCACACCATCAGATTCAAGAACAGATACTTCCCCTGAAACAGATCCAGATTCCCATTTATTTATCAGCCGTACACTGAAGCACACGGGTGAAATGCATCATTTGCGATAGCAACATACATATCCAAAGATGTGCTGGGGCAAGGCCACAAGGGTCACCACACATTCTGGCACCAGATAGCTTGCTGACAAAGTTCAACAGAAAACAGGAAAGGCAAAACACAACCCCTTTCCCGGTCACCCACCCTTACACACACACAAAAGCCTCCATTGCCAGGACAGGCTGCCTCTGGCCTCCTATTTTCCTGTGATCTTGTGTGGCTTCCTGCCCGATATCCCCTCTCTGGGATGAGTCTTGAAGAAAGATTGATGCACCATCAATAACTCTCAGAGACGGGAGGCAAATGATAGGCTTTTATTAGCAGCAAAACGGAGCACAGCATCTCGGAGACTGAGGAGGGAGCAGTGCCTCCAATCGCCTTTATACAGGGGTCTGTGGGAGGAGCCACAGGAGCAGTCAGCAGAGGGGCATGTCCAGACAGGTATACATAGTTTACCACAAAGACAAAGTCAAGTTTGTGGTCATCTGCACAAGTCCAAGTGTGCATGGGTGAAATGAAAAACTTCACACCCACATCACAGGCACAGAGGATCTGATAAGCAGCATTCACAAGAAAAACATAAATTGTACACAGTTTTACAAGAAAGAACACTAAAGTGATCAAGGTTGTCATATTTTTGCAGTAGTGGGGCAGTGATTAGGGTTGTGCCAGTTGATTCAAGGACCAAATGAATGAAGGAAGTATCTGTTCTTGAACCTGGTGGTGTGAGACTTGAGTCTTCTCTTCAAATCTGATGGTAGCTGTAAGAAGATGGCATAGCCTGAATGGTGGAAATCTTTAATGTTAAATGTTTCTTTCTTGAGGGTGCCCCTTCTTGATAGTGGGGAGGGATGTGCCCATGATTTATATCTTCAAAAGGGGCCTCTGGGTCAAGAACGCTTTGCTACAGTCCTGCCCTTGTAACTAAATAAGTCACATGGCCAATGAACAAGTGCCTTTTGAATTGCTTGGTCAATCATTTGACCTTTTCTCTACATGACCAACCAACATTGACTGATGAATCTTCCAGTTAATCACATGACCAATGAATGACATGCCTAATCACATGACCAGTGCCACTCATTATTCTCCATTCCTTCTTTACTGATTGAGAATATAATTCCCCACATCTGGACACACAATTAACCACACGATGGTTAACATATTAGGCAACATCAACTGAAGATATGATCAAGGAGACATCCCCAACTTAGTTACTACAGACATGAAAGGAAAATATTTTAAAACAATCCACAACTTAATTGCCACCATCCCTTCTGAGAATTCTCTTGAGTTAAAGCAATGATAAACATTTTAACAGGATGGATGAACCCTGCTGACAAACTGATTCATCTGTTCAAACAATGACAGGCTATTCCGCAGACTGACAAAGGACAGACATCTGAAATACACCAAGCTCTGCCTCTGAAGTGGCTAAGCTTTATTGATGGGCTACAGTGTGTAGTGTTACCCTTTTGCAAGAGCAGGTTAACAGACAGCCCCATGCACCACAGCAACCAAGGATCCGACTTAATGGCCGCCCCTCCCAACACAATAAACATTCATCCTGCTTCATTGGCCATTGTTGGCTGGTCATGTGATTAGTTGGTTACATTAATGGCCAGATAGTCCATCAAAAAGCCGAGCCATTTCAGAAGGAGAGTTTATTGTATTTCAGAAGTCTGTTCTTTGTCAATGATGTACAGGTTGAAGTTAGTACCTTGTGGGCATGCTATGTTGGCCCCATACTTGCAGACTGCCCCGCAGCTGATCCTCAGAATGTGCTCGTCTTTGATGCAACTGAGACACTTCATTGTACGTTTCAATGTACGTGTGATAAATAAAACTGATTTATAAGGGAAAGCAATAACAGAATGTAGATCTTAGAGCAACACACACAAAAAGCTGGAGGAACTCAGCAGGTCAGGCAGCATCTATGGAGCCCTAAGTTTTGGGCTGAGACTTTTCTTTAGGACTGAGAAAGAAGGGGAAAGATGCCAGAATGAAAAGGTGGGGGTGAGGGGAGAGAGGGTAGCTGGTTGGTGATAGATGAAGCCAAGAAAGGTAAAGGGCTGGAGAGGAATGAATCTGATAGGAGAGGAGAGTAGATCACGGGAGAAAGGGAAGGAGGAGGGGACCCAGGGGGAAGAAACAGGCAGGTGAGACGAGGTAACAAGTCAGAGTGGGGAATAGAGGAAGGGGGCAGGGTAAATTAGTTTACTGGAAGGAGAAATCAATATTCATGCCATCAGGTTGGAGGGTATCCAGACCAAATATAAGGTGTTGCTCCTCCCCCCTGAGGGTGGCCTCTTCTTGGCACAAGAGGGGGCCGTAGACTGACATGTTGGAATGGGAACGGGAATGGGAATTAAAATGTTTGGCCACTGGGAAGTCCCACTTGTGGCGGATGGTGCAGAGGTGCTCGATGAAGTGGTTCCCCCAACTTACGACAGGTCTCACCAGTGTAGAGGAGGCTACATTGGGAGCACCGGATACAATAGACAATCCCAGGAGATTCGCAGGGGAAGTGTTGCCTCATCTGGAAGGACTGTTTGGAGGTGAGGGAGGAAGGTGGGTGGACAGGTGTAGAAGTTAGACCGCTTGCAAGGATAAGTGCCAGGAGGGAGATCAGTGGAGAGGGATGAATAAACAACTGAATTGCAGAGGGAGCAATCCCTAAGGAAAGTGGACGGGAGGGAGGGATAAAGATATGTTTAGTGCAGGATCCCTAACACAGAATATAGAATATTGTTACGGTTACAGGGTAAGCGCAGTGCTGGTAGACAGTGAGGTCTGAGGACCACGGTAAGGTAGATTATGAGACTAAGAGTTTGTCATTGTTCAAGTGTCTGATAATAGTGGCATGAAGTTGTCCTTGAGCTTTGTGCTACAGTTTTTCAAACTTCTGTATCTTATGCCCGATGGTTGGGGAAGAAGTGAGAATGCCAGAGAGGCCTACAGAATTCTGGGGTAGTTCTCTTGAGAAGCGTCTCACTCCTCGGAGGCAGTGTAGACTCCTTTACCTTCTTGTGGATGTCACTGGTAGTTTGCTGCACGCTTGTTTATTGCATTTCATTGGACCGTTTCTGATCATATCCGGGAGAAGGGTAGCTGGCAGCTGGGAGAAAGGGTTTGGGCCCCCAAATCTGAAGAACTTTCTATGGGGACACAATTGAGAGCATCCTGACTGGCTGCATCACTGCCTGGTATGGAACCTGTACCTCCCTTTATCACAGGACTCTGCAGAGAGTGGTGTGGACAGCCCAATGCATCTGTAGTTGTGAACTCCCATGATTCAGGACATTTACAAGGACAGGTGTGTAAAAAAGGGCCCAAAGGGGACGCAAACCATCACAACCACAATCTATTCCAGCTGCTACCATCGGGGAAATGGTACCGCAGCATAAAAGCCAGGACCAACAGGCTCCGGGACAGCTTCTTCCACAGGCCATCAGACTGATGAACTCACACTGATTTGAGTGTACTCTATATTACATTGACTGTTCTATTCATTATAAATTATAAATTACTATGATGGCACATTGCACATTTAGATGGAGATGTAACGTAAAGACTTTTACTCCTCATGTATGTGAAGGATGTAAGAAATAAAGTCAATTCAAAGCCAAAGGGTCTTGGCCTGAAACTTCGACAGCGCTTCTCTCTATAGATGCTGCCTGGCCTGCTGCGTTCCACCAGCATTTTGTGTGTCTTGCTTAAATTTCCAGCATCTGCAGATTTCCTCGTGTTTGCAAGTCAATTCAATTCACTGTATCCCTGGCTGTCTACTGCAGCTCAATGAGGGAGTCGCTGCCTCATGTGTTAGAAGCTAATGGGTTCAGTTCCCACTCCAGAGCACAAGCTCCTGGTACCATCATCAGAGAAAGAGAGATGGTTGAATGGAGGTGCAGCCTTTTGCATGGGACATGGTCTTGAGGCTCCATTCACTCTCCTAGCTAATAATAAAGATCAAGATTAGCTTTACTTGTCGCAAGTTCATCAAAACTGCTTTGAATGTGCTCAGTGACCAAACAGCTCATGGAGAGAATTCCAACTGTTCCCTTACCTTTCATCCCCAGAAGAGTTATAGAGCATTGTAGCACAGAAACAGGTCTGTTTGCCCATCTAGTCCTTACTGAACGGTCTAGACCCATTTATCCATACCTGGACCATAGCCCTCAATACGTTTCCCGTCCATGTACCTATCCAAACTATTCTTCAATATTGAAGTTGAACCTGTATCCTCAGCTTCTGCTGGCAGCTCACTCCACCACCCTCTGAGTGAAGAAGTTCCCCCTTATGTTTCCCTTAAATATTTTACCTTTAGCTCTAGTTCCAGTGTCACTCAACCTCAGGTAAAAACGAAACGCACAAAATGCTGGAGGAACTCAGCAGGTCAGGCAGCATCTATTAAATGAATAAACAATCAACATTTTGGGCCGAGACCAGTCCTGAAGAAGTGCTGGTTTGGATTTCCAGCATCTGCAGAAATCCTCATGTTAACGATTTGCTGCTCAGTCCTAAAAGCCTGTTGAAATTACCCTATCTATACCCCTCATAAATTTGTATATCTCTGTCAAATTTCCCCTCATTCTCCTGTGGTCTGGAGAATGAAGTCCAAACCGATCCAATCTTTCCCTGTAATTCAGGTCCTCAAGTTCCAACAATATCCTTGTAAATTTTCTCTGCACTCTTTCAAGCTTATTGCTATCTCCTGAAGCTAGGTGACCTGAAATGCAAACAATCCTCTAAATTTGGTCTCTCCAACACCTTATACAACTTCAGTATTAGCATCCCCACTCCTGTTCTCAGTGCTCTAAAAAGATTATAAAAGAAATCGGGACAGGAGATAGAAATCATAGCTGATTTATTATCCCTCTCAACTTCATTCTCCTGCCTTCTCCCATATTCTTTGACACCCTTACTAATCAAGAACCTATCACCCTCTGCTTTGAACATACTGACTTGGCTTCCTGAACCACTTGTGACAATGTATTCCACAGCGTCACAACCCTCTGGCTAAAGGAATTTCTCCTCATGTGATCTAAATGGACGAACTCTGAGGCTGTGCCCTCTGGTCCTGGACTCCCCTATTACTGGAAATGTCCTCTTCACATCCACTCTATCTAGGCCTATTCGATAGGTTTTAGAGAGATTTAGAGAGGGATTTCCTGAAAGTGGAGCCATTGCTGGAGTGATGGAAATCGGTTATGCTCAATCTTGCGGCATGCCCTCTTTCAGTCTTGTTGATATCTTTCCTTGAGATCATTGACCAGAACTGCATACAATAATTCAAATTTGTCCTTGCCTGTGTCTTAAACAACTTCAACATAATACCCTATTCCTGAACATTGTCCTTTAATTTTGAAACTTTGACCTCAACCCGTCCAATTCCAGTGTTGCCCTCACACCAGTTATGTCCTACCCCACACGAGGTAACTGTTAGTAAGAGAGACAGTGTGTAGACTCTCACTATCAGTTTGAGGGGAGTGTGAAATTCTTTGTTTATCAATCTGGAGGACCTGGGCTTCATAAAAATAGTCCTCCAAACTCTGAACGAAATAGCAGACGCATTGATTAGCCAAATTAACCTTGTGAACAATGCTGACAAGATGGATGTGGGGCAATTTTGCTAATTATGGGCTAACAACATGCAATTTTTCATAGCCTTAGCTGGTGGGCTCCTATAAAGAGTTGCAGCTAACTGCAAGGCTTCAAGCGACAATTGGAGGAATGATCAGAGGCCTCATATGGGGGAGAAGGTTAGTGGACTGAATGCTGTGTCTGTGTGTGTGTGTGCACTCACATCTTGCCTGTCAATGGCAGGGCACAACACACAAGCCCACCGTTGTCCTCTCCTCCCACTGTTTATCTAGGAGCAGGTGACTTTGATTTAAAATAAACTCTGTAAGATCTTAAGACATAGGAGCTGAAACAGGCCATTCAGCCAATCGAGCTTGTTGCATCATTCCATCATGGCTGATTTATTATCCTTCTCAACCCCCCTCCTTTCTCCTATCTTCTCCCCGTGACCTTTGACACCCAAACTAATCAAGAATCTATCAACCTTCATTTCAAATACATCTAACCGACTTCAACCGACTTGGCCTTTATAGCTGTCTATGGCAATGAATTCCACAGATTCACCACCCTTTAGCTAAAGAAATCCCCATTCATGTCTGAAGAGACATCCCTCTATTCTGAGGCTGTGCTCTCATGTACTAGACCAGGGGTGTCAAACTCATTTTAGGTCACGGGCCGGATTGGGCAAAATGCAGCTTCATGCGGGCCAGATCGGTCGGGCGCTTTCATTGCCTCCGTTTTTTCAGCCTGTTCTCATGTGTCTCAGTCTCTGCTATAACTACAAAGTGTTTCACTTCACAAATTCCGTTTCTTATGAAGAAGACTGCTGAGCAAGCATTATTTTTATGATTGGTATTAACTTACAATCATAGGCTTCATATCACCGGACCATTAATAATTAAAATAATAGATCCATCTAAAATGATCTCGCGGGCCAGATATAATTGTACGCCGGGCTGGATATGGCCCGCGGGCCTTGAGTTTGACACCTATGTACTAGACTCATCCGCTATAGGAAACATCTTCCCCATGTCCACTCTATCTGGGCCTTCAATATTCAATGGTTTTCAGTGAGGTTCCCCCTCATTCTTCTAAACTCTCATGAGTATGGGCCCTGAGCCATCAAATGCTCCTTGTACGTTAACTCTTTCATTCCCTGGATCATTCTCGTGAACTTCCCCTGAACTCTCTCCAAAGCCAGTGCATCCTTTCTTAGATAAGTGACCCAGAAATGCTCACAATACAGTGTCTTGTCTGACCAAAGCCTTATAAAATATCTGCACACTGGATCATTCAGATGTTGCTCAGGCTAAGTGAGGGGATGATGCCTGTGCCTAGTTGGGAGGGGGGGGATGAAGTACCCAAAACTGGAAAGGTGGGGGGTCGGTTACACTTTCAACGTAGAGGATCTGGAACAACAAGCAATCTACTGGAGTGAACCCCAGCCTGGATGAGAAGGCCTGAGCTATAAGCAGAGGCTGGTCAAACTTTGGTTGTTTCCTCTGGGGTGGCAGAGGCTGACGGGAGACCTGATAAAAGTTTATAAAATTATGAAGGGCATAGTCTATCAGTAACTTTTGCTCTGGGTCAGAATACCTAATGCCACATTTAAGGTGAGATACTTTGAAAGGGAGAATAAAACAACACCTGCGTGAATCCCTGCAATGTGTGGCGACCCCGTGATCGCTGTCTTGGAGGCCGATGTCAGGACATCTTTCAAGAGGTGAACCCTTGCAAGGGGCAGGCCCTGATGATGGACCAGTTGGGGCTCTGAAAACCTGTGCCAACCATCTTCAATCTCTCACTGCTGCCATCAGATGTTTCCATCTGGTTCAAAACAGCAAGCATTAGATCAGTACCCAAGAAGAGCAGGGTGAGACGCCTCAATGACAACTTGCATGCTTAGCCCACTGCTCTACTCTCTACACCCATGATCGTGTGGCTAGGCACAGGTGCTCAAATGCCATCTATAAATTTGTTGATAACGCAACCATTGTGGGCAGAATTTCAGATGATGATGAGGAGGCATACAGGAGCGAGATAGATCAGCTGGTTAGTGTTGTCACAGCAACAACCTTGAACTCAGCATCGGTAAGACCAAGGAAATGATCGTGTATTTCAGTAAAGGGAAATTGAGGGAACTCACACCAGTCCTCATTGAGGGATTGGAAGTGGAAAGGGTGAGCTCTTTAGATTTCCTGGGTGTCAGTATCGCTGGAGATCTATCCTGGGCCCAACATGTTGTTGCAATTACGAAAAAGGCATGGCCGTGGCTAAACTTCATTAGGAGTTTGAGGAGAACTGGCATGTCACAAGAAACACTCGCAAATTTCTGCAGATGTACCCTAGAGAGCATTCTAGCCAGTTTGCACTGCACAGGATGGGAAAACTTTGCAGATGGTCGTAATCTCAGCTAGCTCCATCATGGGCACCAGCCTCCACGACATCCAGGACAGCTTCAACAGGTGATGCCTCAAAAATGTAGCATCCATTATTTATTCATTTGATTTCAGAGACAGCGTGGAATAGACCCTTCCAGTCCTTTCAGCAGCACCGCCTAGCAATCCTCCAATTTAATCCCAGCCTAATCACGGGACCAATTAACCTACCAACTGGTACATCTTCGGACTGTGAGAGGAAACCGGAGCACCCGGTGGAAACCCACACGATCACAGGGAGAATGTACAACCCCCTTACAAGCAGTGGTGGGAATTGAACCAGGGTCACTGGTAAAGCATTGTGGACTCCCATCACCCAGAACGTGCCCTCTTCTCATTGCTGCTATCGAGGAGGAGGTACCGGAGCCTGAAGGCACACTCTTAACATTTCAGGAACAGCTTCTTCCCCTCCACCATCAGATTTCTAAATGGACAATAAACCCACGAACACTATGCCAGTAGTTTTTCCCTATCTTTTTTGTACTACTTATTTAATTTAAATTCCTTTTTTATATATACTGTAATTTGCAGTTTTATCATTATATATTGCAATGCAATGCTGCCGCAGGACAACAAATTTCACGACATATGCTGGTGATATTAAACCTGATTCTGATTCTGGTAAGATAAAAGGAGAGGTGGGTCAAGGGTTGTGGTGGAGAGAGAGAGAGGATAAAGATGCAGATAAGATTAGCTTTACTTGTTATACGGCTGTGGAGGCCAAGTCACCTGGCATTTTAAAGTGGAGGTAAGGGTATCAAAGATTATGGGGAGAAGGCAGGAAAGTGGGGTTGAGAGGGAAGATAAATTAGCCAAGATCAAATGGTGGAGCAGACTCGATGGGCTGAATGGCCAAATTCTGCTCCTATGTCTGGTGGTCTTACATTCATAGAAACATCGAATCATACGGTAAAAGGCATTGATGTATTTACTGTATGATGCACTGGGGGCAGCCTGAAAATGATACTGTGCATCTGGCACCAACATAGCTTACCCACAATTCACTAACTTAGCAAAGAGGTATTTAAGAGGCTTTTAGTGAATGTGCAGAGATTGAGCAACACGGACATTCTGTAGGCTGAAAGGACTAAATTATTTAGGCACTTAATTACTAGTTCAATTAGTTCAGCACAATATTGTGGGCCGAAGGGCCTGTTCTACTCTTCTATCTCCTGTAAACTCAGTGGGTCAAGCAGCATCTGTGGGAGGAAAGGAATTGTCGATGTTTCAGGCTGAGACCCTGCATCAGGATGTTTCTGCACGTGGATGGGAGGGTTTCTGCCCTCAACAGCCCTCAGGCCGGGAGGCCCAGACCTCGTTGCTCACCGAGTGATTGTTATATTTCCCAAGTTCTCAGCAATCCTTACCAACAATCTAAATCTCTCTCTGTGGATGCTAGCGGGCAGAGCTGCAACCTCCCAACCCCGCCAACCAGGGTTCGATCCTGACCTCAGGCGTTGTCTGTGTGGCGTTTGTACTTTCTCCCTGTGACCACGTAGTGTTTCTGGAGCTCCAGTTTCCCCATAAATCCCAAAGATATGTAGGGAAGAAAGAGGAGCTGCATACAAGGAAGGCGTTGGGACAGAGGGTGTAGGTGCTGGGACACTGGGGGCCGGTGCAAGGAAATGAGGTGTAGGTGCTGGGACAGGGGGGCAGGAGCTGGGACAAAGGGTGCAGGTACAGGGAATCTTGAAGAGAAATTCAAGATTCAAGATTATATGAAATATACAGTGAAATGCATCTTTCTCATCAACAACCAACACACTTGAGGGTGTGCTGGCAGCAGCCACAGGTGTCCCCCACATATTCCCAACCCAACATATGTTCAACAGAACAACACAGAGCAACAGCAAGACAAGCCCCTTACCTCACACCCACCCACCCCACACACCCCACACACCCCACACACCCAATCCAATCCCAGGGCAGGCTGCCGGCCTTCAGCCACCCACCCACCCACACACCCAATCCAATCCCAGAGCAGGCTGCCGGCCTTCAGCCACCCACCCACACACCCAATCCAATCCCAGGGCAGGCTGCCGGCCTTCAGCCTTCCACCCATCCACACACCCAATCCAATCCCAGAGCAGGCTGCCGGCCTTCAGCCACCCACCCACCCACACACCCAATCCAATCCCAGGGCAGGCTGCCGGCCTTCAGCCACCCACCCACCCCACGCACCCAATCCAATCCCAGGGCAGGCTGCCGGCCTTCAGCCACCCACCCACCCAATCCAATCCCACGGCAGGCTGCCGGCCTTCAGCCACCCAATCCAATCCCAGGGCAGGCTGCCGGCCTTCAGCCTCCCATCCACCCACACACCCAATCCAATCCCAGGGCAGGCCTATAGCCTCTAGCAGACTCAGATTTGGACTCAGGCCTACAGAAGTTTGAAATGGAACTAATGGGAGCCAGGTTGAATTGTCATTTTTTTAAAATTTCGAGATACAGCGCAGTAACAGGCCCTTCCGGCCCAACGAGCCGTGCTGTTAAATTACACCCGCGTAAACAATAACCTACTAACCTCATTCTTTGGAACGTGGGAGGAAACCCACGCGCGTGGTCACAGAGAAAATGTGTCAATTCCTTACTGACAGCGGAAGGAATTGAACCCCGGTCACTAGCCTTAAGTTAACTGCTATAGTATCGTGTCGCCCCATTTTGGAATGGAGCAATGCCCCCAAAATGATGGGGGTTTTCAGCAGGTCTGGCAACACTTTCGGAAGAAAGCGAACAGTGAGGGAGCTGTGTGTCAATATTTTAGAATAGCACAGCTCTCACACAAGCTGAAGCCCACTTAAGGGTTAAGAAGAGGAGCTGTTCCCCCAGCAGACAGCAGTGGGGGTTGTAGAAAAGAGAGAACTCACAATGGATATTGTGCGCTGTAACAGTACCACATTAGTCCATCTGAGGCAACTATTGAGAGCAGAGACTTTGAAGAGAGAGTCACTGGGTAGGTTCTGTCGCTTGAAGCTGTCAATCAACCTCAATCAGGTGACCCGTCAGCCGAGATCTCTCAGGCGAGGTCAGTGAAGACCAGACCTCCCATTCTGAGGAACTAAGTAATGTTGTCATGGCCCTTGTAGGAAGAGAATTCTCACGATTCTCCTCAGTACGTGCCAAACCGGATACAAGAAGCCACTTGTCACCCAGCGAGGGACAGCAATTCATTCACATATTCTCTTTCTGATTGACTGTGCCCCTTCAACTGCAGGCCTAGCTTCCAGCCTGGTCCTATTAACTGGAAACAGACTGCCACAGTTTTCTTCACACCAACCTCTTTATCCTTCGCAGGGAGGGGGGCAGGGTGCAGTCACCCCTGCTGAGGGTAGCCTGCTCACTAAATAACAGACTCCCTTTCCACCACCCAGAAGTGCATCTCATTCCTGGATGCCAGTTACGCTGCTCCACCACGACTGATCATTCAGTCCAGAGGCTGGGCCCGAGGAGAGGGTGTGGGAGGAGTCACACATCCCCCCACCAGCCCCGAGGAGTTCCAGTTTCCACCCAAATCCCAAAGATGTGCAGTAGTGTGGGTTAATTACCCCTCATGTGTAGATGGGGGATAGGAGAATCAGAGAACATAGAGCACTGAACACAGAACAGGAACAGGCCCTTGGGCCTACCATGCTTGTGCCGGACATGGTGTCAAATTAAGCTAAATCCTTTAACGTTACCACATTCTTATTCTGGCTTCTGCCCCTTCCTTTTCAGGTCTGGTGAGAGGCCTCGGCCTGAAACATCAACTGCATATTCCTCTCCATAGATTCGGCCTGTCCTGCTCAGCATTTCGTGTACATTGCTCAAGATTTCCAACATCTTCAGAAATCGGAATGAGCTGCCAGAGTAAGTGACTAAGGCAGGTACATTAGGCAAATGGTACTAAATGGGAATCTTGGTCAGCAGGGACTAGTTTGGCTAAAGGTCCTGTTTCTGCACGGTGCCATCATGAAGGATCCCACCCTCTCTGGTCATGGACTGTTTGCCCCACTGTCGTCATGGACGTAGCACCCAGGACCAACAGGCTCGAAAACAGTTACTTTCCTCAAGGAGTAGGGCTGTTCAGGACCTCCACCCCTTCACACCTCCTTAAGGTGACCGACAGGAAATGATCAAGTGGTGGCATTTGTGGGTGTGAAGGGGTGGAGGGCTGATCAGCCTTACTTTAGGGACATTAGGGGCATATTATTGTGTTCTTTAACTTACTGGCCTTTTTTCTGCTGCATCGGATCCGGAGTAAATATTATTTAATTCTTCCGTATGTTTGTATACTGTAAATGACATAAAGCAATCATGAATCTTGAGCTTTTATGTACAATTTTCCCATTGAAAATAATCATATTGATAAAAATTGGAAGCAATAAAATACCAAAAAAAAAGTCTCGAGAGTTATTTTGCTAGAACTTAATAACTTTGGAAGAGAGCAGCTGAGTGACTCAGCACATTAAACTGTTCCAATGTTAGGATCCAAATTTGTAATTAATTTTTAATAAGCAATAAAAAACATAAAATGCTGCATTAATTGAGTAAAGAACCAAAGCAGAGGCAATATGTCAAAATATTTAGTGAAATCCACACAAAATGCTGGAGTAACTCAACAAGTCAGGCAGCATCTATGGAAATGAATGAACAGTCGACATTTTGGGCTGAGACTCTTCTTTGGGACTGGAAAGAAAGGTGGAAGATGCCAGATACGAAGGTGGGAGCAAGGGTTGGGGAAGGAGTACTAACTAGAAGGTGACAGGTTAGGGCAGCTGGGTAGGGAAGAAGGGATGATGTGGAAAAAGTAAAGGACTGGAGAAAATTAGAATGTTAGTAAGGTTTTTGACAAGAACAGGCCATTTGGCCCAACAATGCTTGCCAAATTCCTGTTCACATAGTGTGTTGAGATAACTATCGAGTTCAGAAAGATTCTGATAGGAGAGAGGAATACATCCACAACGCTGGAAGAACTCAGCAGGTCAGGCAGCATCCGTGAGAAAAGAGCAGCCAACGTTTTGGGCCGAGACCCTTCATCAGGAGAGGAGAGTTGAGCGTTGGAGAAAGAGAAGGAGGAGGAGCACCAGGGGAAGGTAACGGGCCGACGAGGAGAAGTAAGAGGTGGGTCAGAGTGCAGGATTGAAAGAGAGGTAAGGGGGAGGGGGAAATTACTGGAAGTTGGAGAAATAGATGTTCATGTCATCACATTGGAGGTTATCCAAACAGACTATGAGGTGTTGCTCCTCCAACCTGAGAGTGGCCTCAACATGTTAGCAAAATCCAGGCCCTGCTCTCTTTTCATTGCTGGTATAGGGGCCATAGGTCCCACACCGCCGGTTTCAGGAACAGGTATTACCCTATTACCATCAGACTCCTGAACCTGAGTCTCACTTGCAAGGACTCTACAACTTACATTCTCAGTGTTATTTATGTACTGTATTGTTACTATTAGCTTCTCATATTTGCAGTTTGTCTTCTTTTGAACATTGGTTGTCAGTCTTTGTGCATAGGTTTTCATAGAATCTAGTGTATTTTTGTTCTACTGTGAAAGCCCACAAGAAAATGAATCTCAGGGCAGAATGTGCTGACACAATTGCGCCTTAATTATAAATTTACTTAGAACTTTGAACTCTTCTCTTTCTGCTCCCAGGAGAACTATTGCAAATGCTCTTGCCATGCACCTGTGATTATTTCAGTTCTTACCACCTCTGACACCTTCACAGACTTCACAGAAACATTCAAAGTCTGCACCGTTGTATGCGTCCCGATGAAGGGTCTCGGCCCAAACGTCGACTGTTTATTCCTTTCCATTGCGGCTGCCTGGCACGCGGAGTTCCTCCAGCACTTTGTATAATTTTACTCCGGTGTGGGCTCCCTCTAGACCTTTGACCACCAGGGTCTTGGAGTTAAATTTTGCCCCGCAGCGTGGATCTGAAGGAGAAGCAGAGCCTCCCAGATGTATAGTGAACATTCATCCGTACTGGTGCGTACTTTAAGGAAGTCCAACAGTGTAAGCACAGCTCTCCAGAAACAATAACAAGTTCAAATGGTTACACTTGGTGTTCGATTTCATTTTAAACCTTTATTACCGCTGCTGCCTGTAAGGAGTTTATACATTCTCCCTGTCCGTCTGGATGCTCCTGATGTGTCCCGTGTTCTAAGGACGTGCGGGTTAGTGTTAGTGAGCCGTGGGCGTGCTGCGCTGGTGCCAGAAGCATGGCGATACTTGCGGGCTGCCCCCGGCACAATCCTCCGACTGTGCTGGTTGTTGATGCAAACTACGCATTTCACTGTACGTTTCAATGTTTTAATATACGTGCAACAGATAAAACTCATCTCTTTAATCGTTCATTCTGGGGGGGGTAGATGTTGCCAGCAAAAGAAACGTTTACTGCCCTTGCTTCATTGGCCCAAGGGAACGGCGTCACATTTCAGCATTCCCAGTCTCCGCAGTGAAGAGTTTCCCATGAGGATGTGGGATATGACCAAGTAGCTTTATTCCCGAGGTTAATGACTGCCTGGCTGTCTTGCCTTTAACTGGGGGCCTAGAGTCACAGGGGAGCCGTACTGGGCAAGGATGAGAAACACACACGAAGTGCTGCGGGAACTCAGCAGGTCAGACAACATCTATTGGGGCGGGGGGGGGGGAGGGGAATAAACAGTCGACATTTTGGGCTGAGTCTCTGCAGGACTGGAAAGAAAGTGGGGAAGAACCAGAATAAGAAAGGACGGGGAAGGGGAAGTAGAACAAGTTGACAGGTGGGAGGTGAAACCAAATGAGGGGGAAGGTGGTGGAGGAGCAAGGATGAAGTAAGAAGCTGGGAGGGGATAGGTGGAAGAGGTAAAGGACTGAGCAAGAAGGAATCTGATAGGAGGGGAGAGTGGGCCATGGTAGAAAGGGAAAGAGGAGGGGCACCAGAGGGATGTGATGGGCAGGTGAGGCAAAGAGAAGGGGTGAGAGAGGGTATCATGTAACTGTGTTAGAAGGTTAGATGTTACCCAATCAGATGACACCAAATCAGAGTTTAGAAGGTCAGATCTCGAGGGGGGTCAGGTGTCAGGTAGTCAGACATTCTTAGGTCATCATATCAAGTAATTGAAGTCATGTCATATGTCTAATTCAACTGAGAGAGCTGACTAAATTGCTAGGCAACGGGTTATGGTTGGGTGACTCAGGGAGAGCCCGCATTCCAGCAGTAAATTAATATAACTAAAAATCCTCTCTGCATTCCTTAGCCTTCTGACTGGAGGCTTTGCCAGAATTCCTGAGATTTCAGGATTTCTGGGTTATAGCTGCATTAACGGACTTCAACACAAATGGTTTCTGGAAATGAACGCAGCTTATCAGAAGAAATTATCTTAAACATTATCTTAAACATATTATTGTATAGGTCTCCTTCCTCCCCCATCTCTCTCTCTCTCTCTCTAACATTTGCTATCTCTGACTCTCTCTCTCTCTCTCTCTCTCTCTCTCAGGCTATCCCTGTGTGTCTCTGTCTTGTACTGACATCATTCCCCCCATTGCCCGTTGTGTATATACAATCGCTCCAGAGAAACCCCCAATCCTGCTTTGCTCCTCATTTTTTCTCTCCCTTTACCTCTTTTGACCATTTCTTTCAATCTCTCTCCCTGCTTGTTTCTTTTAACCTGATTTTCTCTTTCATTCTTTGGCTAGCTCTCTATCTCTGTCCCTTCTCTATCTGTCTCACTCCCTTCCCATCACTGCCTCTTTCTCTTCTCCCATCTCTCTCTCTCTGCCTCCTCCTCTATCTCTCTTGCTCTCTCTTTCTCTCTCCTCCTTTGCCTCCTCTCTTTCTCTCCCAATCTGCTTCTCTCACTCTCTTCCTCCATCTCTCCATTTTTCTCAACCTCAGCTTCTGACTTTAAGCCACAAGGCATAGTGCCCTCCTTCAGCTGACCAGGAGGTTTGTGCTCCCTGGTTCCCGAGGGAGCTATTCACGTGTCCAGGATGCAACTATACCCAGTGGCTTTATACAGAGTGATTTCAATTCCGATTCCCAACCCATTCCAATGTCAGTCCACGGCCTCCTCTTGTGCCAAGATGAGGCCACCCTCAGGGTGGAGGAGAAACACCCTATATTCCGTCTGGGTGGCCTCCAACCTGATGGTATGAATATTGGTTTCTCCTTCCAGTAAAAAACATTCCCCCCATCACCTTCCTCTATTCCCCACTCTGACCTTTTATCTCTTCTCACCTGCTTATTATCTCCTCCTGGGTTCCCTCTTTCTTCCCATTCTCCTATGGTCCACTCTGCTCTCCTATCAGCTCCCTTCTTCTCCAGCCCTTGATCGTTCCCTCCCACTTGGCTTCACCTATCACCTTCCAGCTGGCCTCCTTCCCCTCTCCCCAACCCTTTTACTCTGGCATTCCTCTTGTTCCTTCTCTGCCTGAAATGTCAACTTCAAATGTTTGTATTTACTCCCTTCCAAAGCTGTTGTCTTGAGTTTCTCCAGCTTTTTGTGTGTGTTGCTTTTTTCCAGCATCTGCAGACATTCTTGTTTTAACAATATAATTCACGCTTTATTCAGATCTGTTTATCAACGTGCATCAAAACATGCAGAGGAATGTGCCATAGACATTAGCAGCCAACACAACGTTAAGGATGTACTGGGGGCAGCCTGCACATTCTGGCGGTAACATAGCAAGCTCAGCAGACCAAAACAGACCACAGCAAGCATCACAACGACAGCAGCAACTCAAGCCTCCTTCCTCCCTTCTAACCAGACACACACACACACAATCCTCCAGCCTCAGATATTCTGTCTGCCCACTCACACAGCTCCTCCGTATCCCCCGAAGATTGTGGGGTGAATGTTGCGGTCTCTTCCTGTGGACTGAACACATCCCCCAAACATTTTAATTTCCAACCTTGCATGCCGATGGAATTGCTAACTCCGACTTTCTCTCCCCTTTCACTTCACAGTCTGTCTAAAGAAGTTATTCATCCCTTGGTTTCCACTTTCCTCTTTGGTTCCAGGCCCAGAATCAGAGACAATTAGCTGCTGCAAGTCCCACTCAAGTTCAAGTTTACCGTCACGGACCCAGGGTGTAAATGCCACGAAAATTAACTTCTTGCAGCAGCACAATACTTTACAAGCATGGCTAACAATATTTACATAAACTTAAATTAACATATTATGCATTATTTACGTGGATTTAAATTAGCATATTACACATAATTTACATAACAGTGTTAGTACAAGTTGAGAGAATATGAGATGTTTCTCCTCCAACTTGAAGCTTCTCGGCCCAAAACGCCGACTGTTTATTCCCCTCCATAGATGTTGCCTGATCTGCTGTGTTATTCCAGCAGTTTGTGTGTGTTGCTCGAGGTTTCCAGAATCAGCAGAATCTCTTGTGATTGAGGGAACTGTAGTCCAAGGTAGTATTAGGGGTGTTCAGTTCAAGATCCTCATGGTAATAGGGATGGAGCTGCTGTTGAACCTTAAGGCCTAGGTCTTTAGGCTCCCATGCTTCCTGGCCGATGGTAGCATTAAGCTGAGGGCACGGCCTGGATGATGGGGGTCCCCGATGATGGACGTTGCCTTCCTGTGACATCGCATCTCGTAGACGCCCCTGATGCTGGGGAAGAGCTGTGCACGTGATGGGACTGGCCGAGCCTGCCACTGTCTGTAGCTTCTTGCGTTCCCAAGCATTGGAGCTCCCGTACCAGGCCAAGACATAAAGAAGTTTGTCACTCGGTAAACTGCTCAGTGTGAGGCTCCATGGCGATCCAGCACAAACCCTCGAGAGCCACCCTGTGGGGCTGTGAGGCATCAGAGAGAGATTTACAAGACAGTTAAGCTGCATGAAGAAACCTGTGAGGGAGAGTTTTGAAAGCGGAAAAGCCATTGCACTGGGGCAGTGCCACTCTCTCAACCTCAGAAGCCCAGGTCCAGTGGTACGTGTAGGCCTCACGGCCCAGCTTGTGAATGCAGCGGATGACCGCGACTTCTCCTGTGCCTCGCCGTGCCCTTTGCTCTCCACGAAGTGTTGCAGAACCACCTCCCTGGCTGTTAGATCTCACAGTTGATCCCATCCGCCCAGTCCGCCAGAGCTGACTTCACTATCTGGCCGGGGTATGAGGCCCGCCGGCTACCCTCACTTGGTTTAGCCTGCCTGTCGAAGCAGCGTACCAGGGTACGGGGCCACAGGTGAGAGCTGAGTGTCCAGTGGGGGCCAAAGGTGAGTGAGCTGCCCCAGAATGGACATGATAAACCCCTTTACCAGAGAACACCCCATACACCCTTTGGGAAGGGTTGACATAAACAGAGTATAAATACCCTGAAAATTAACTTAGTTACAAGATGTTACAAGACAAGATCAAACATACAGTCATAGAAACAGGCCCTTCGGTCCATCCAGTCCATGCTGAACTATTTAAACTGCCTTGTCCCATCAGCCTCCACCCAGATCATAGCCGTCCATCTCTCCCATCCATGTACCAACCAAACTTCTCTTAAACATAGGATGTAGAGTAGTACGGCACATTACAGGCCCTTCGGCCCACAATGTTGTGCCGACCCTCAAACCCTGCCTCCCATATAAACATTGAAGTCGAAATGGCATCCACCACTTGCTCAGGCAGCTCATTCCTGTCTCCTGACATTATCTCCATATTTGAACTGAAAGTCCAATCCATTTAAAGCATCTATCTATCTATATCTATCTATCTATCTATTTATTTGTTTATTTATTTAATGTTAACATAAATTTAAAATGATCATAAATAGCACTTGACTTGCACGTGCCTCCTGATTTATTATTGCTACATGGTACTGAGATTCAGGAATAGCTTGTCTTGCATCCTGTTCTTACACAGTGCATTGAGAGAGTACAAGGTAAAACAATAACAGAATGCAGAATAGAGCGTCACAGCTACAGGGAAAGTGCAGTGCAGGTTAACGATAAGGTGCAAGATCATGATGAGGTGATTGTGAGGTCAATTCTTGTAATAGTCGGATAGAAGCTGTCCTTCGGCCTGGTGAAATGGGCTTTTAGGCTTTTGCATCTTCTGCCTGATAGGAGGGGGGAGAAGAGGGAATGTCTGGGGTAGGCGAGGCCTTTGATTATTCTGGTTGCTTTACTGAGGTGAGAGGTACCGACAGAGTCTGTAGAGGGGAGGTTGTTTTCTGTGACGTGCAAAGCTTGTCTACAACTTTATAATACAAAATAATTACAGCTCTTGCTGCCCCTGTTAGACAGGGAAATCGCTCCTCTAGAAGACCGCGAGTGGGGGATGTGGATGTGTGATTAAACTTGTCACCCTGGGTTAATCCTCCAACACTCTGGGAGCTGACCTATTCAGAGTCTGACACCTCCCCCTAATCCCCTGTTGATGTTCACAGACTGTGAACGTCCCTCTGACACCCTGCTGAATAAAGCTGTCGAGCCTCAGCTGATCCCCCGAAACAAACAGAAAGACAGGCTGGGTTCTCCCAGATCTGCAATAGGAAATTGTGTTTCTTTCTTCAGGCATGCTGCTGAAGTATCCCCAAAACTGACTTCCATTTCTACACTTCTGGCCACTTTACAGGTGGTACCTGTTAAAGTGACCACCGAGTGTATTTCTGTGTACTCGTGGTGTTCTGCTGCTGTAGTGCGTCCATTTCAAGGTTCAACATGTTGTGGGTCCAGAGATGCTTTTCTGCACACCGCTGTTGTAACGTGTAGTTATTTGAGTTACTGTCACCTTCTCGTCAGTCTGAAATACTCCGGCCATTCTCCTCCGACCTCTCTCATTAACAACGTGTTTTCACCCACAGAACCGCTGCTCACTGGATTTGTTTTTCGCACTGTTCTCTGTAACTCGAGAGACTGTTGTGTATGAAAATCCCAGGAGACCCGCAGTGTCTGTTTCAAAGCCACTTAAATCACATTTCTTCCCCATTCTGATATTTGGTCTGAACAACAACCGAATCTCTTGGCCTTGTTTGCATGTTTTTATGCATTGAGCTGCTGCCACATGATCGGCTGATTAGATATTTGCATTACCGAGCAGGTGTACAGGTGTATTGAATAAGTGGCCACTGGGTGCAGAGTTCTCCAAGAGAATCACAACCTTGTCGTAGGGTTTGGAGGTTTGCCTGCCTCAATGACCCAGGGAGCTCTGTTGGCTGGAGTCAGGGCTTTACACTTCGGCTCTTGGTTGGGTCACCCGTGCCAAACAGGTCAAAGAGTAGAGGCCAGAATGAGAGTGGTCCACTAGACCTCCAGCTTCAGGATTCAGCCCGGGGCCAACAGCCTTGACTGGTCAAACAAAATTGTTACGGAGAATGGAATGAAGAATCCTTCTACACCTGAGTGCGACAGTATTCCTGAGTCTCCACCCGGGACTTGTGCGACTGACAGGAGTGAAAACTGAGAGAAGCTACTGACAAGATGAAGGAAGCCCTGGAAGACCTCAACCCCAGTGGTGTAATGGGCAGTAAGTAAGTGAGTTCATAGTACCATTCGCAATCTCAAGATATCCCAAGGAACATCACAGCCAGTAAATACTTGCCAAAGTTAGCTACTGCTGTATCGATAGGACCACTAGACAAAGGAACAGAGTTAGACCATTTGGCCCATTGAATCAGCCCTGCCATTCAATCCGTGCTGATATTTTCAACCCTATTCTTCTGCCTTCTTCCCAAAACTGTTAACCCCCCTTACCAACCAAGAACCTATTAATCTCTTCCTAAAGCACACCCAATGAATTGGCCTGCACAGCTATCTGTAGTCATGAATTCTACAAATTCACCACCCCTCAGCTGAAGAAATTCCCCACCTCTCAGTTTTAAAGGAACATTCCTTAATTCTGAGGCTATGCCCTCAGATCCTAGACTCTCCTATTAATGGAAACATATTCTCCATGTCCACTCTAGTCACGTTGTTCAGTATCCAATAGGTTTCAATGAGATCCCTCCTCGTTGACCGTCGCATTTGTTGCCTGGACCCTTAGTTTTGAAATTCCCTTCCGAAACCTCTCTATTCTGCCTTTCTTCCCTTAAGGGACACAGAACATTGAATAACACAGCTCTCTGGCCCATGATATTGTGCCAACCCTTTAACCTACTCTAAGATCAGTCTAATCCTTCCCTCCCACATAGTCCTTCATTTTTCTATCATCTATGTGCCTATCTGAGAGTCTCTTGTGTCCCTGATGGATCTGCCTGTACCACCATCTCTGGCAGCACCCACCACTCTCAGTTATAAACATTCCTCTGACATACTTCTTGTACTTTCTTCCAATCACCTTTAAGTCTGACAAAACTTTTACCGACAAGATACAGAAACTTGGAAGCATGTACCACGAGATCTAAAGACATTTTCTACCCCGCTGTCTTAAGACTATTGAGCAGTTCCCTAGTATGATAAAATAGACTCTTGGCCTATTGTCTGCCTACACAGCACTTTCTCTGCAATTGTTAAACTTTAATCTGTGTTGTGTTATTGTTCCCCCTTGTACCATCGTGATGGACAGCTGTGATGAAACAATCCATTGTACTCTGGTCCATGTGATAATACTTACAAATTTTAAGTTTCATTTAATTGAAAGGTGACTTGATCAAGGTGTACAGGATGATAAGAGGCATAGATCGAGTGAGTAGCCAGAGACTTTCTCCCAGGACAGAAATGATTAATATGGGTTTGCATAATTTTAAAAAGATTCAGGAACAGCTTCATCTCCTCTGCCACTGGATTTCTGAATGGACATTGAACCCATAAACACTACCTCACTACAATTTTTGCACTACTTACTTCTACTTATTTAATGTTTTATATATATGAATTACTATAAATGCACACAAACACACACACACACACACACACACTTACTGTAATTCATAGTTTTTTATAACTGTTTATTGCAATGTATTCCTACCACAATACACAATAAACAACAAATTTCACAACATACTTCAGTGATATTAAACCTGATTCTGATTGGAGGTGTGTGTGTGTGTGTGTGTGTGTGTGTGTGTGTGTGTGTGTGTGTGTGTGTGTGTGTGTGTGTGTGTGTGTGTGTGTGTGTGTGTGTGTGTGTGTTGGGGAGGAGAATGTCAGAGGTATGTTTTTTACACATAAAATGGTAGGTACATGGATTGCACTACAGGGATGGAGTTAAACCCAGATGCATTATAAACATTTAAAAACAGTTAAGATAGACACACATAAGATGGAAAAATGGAAGGCTATGTAGGAGGGAAGGGTTAGGTTGATCAGGGAGTAGGTTAAAAGGCTGGCACAACATTGTGGGCTGAAGGGCCTGTACTGTGCTGTAGTGTTCATGCTCTCTGCTCTAATTTACTGACATCTCCTTGAGTGGCTGGGAGACAGATTGTGAGGAGTAGAGGACCCACCTGAAAGTGGGTTTGGAAACTTTCGGTTTACATTGGCGTTGTGGGCTGACGGGCTTATTCCTGTGCTGAACTGCTCCACGTTCAAAACCTTTCTTTCTATCGATCTACGGATCAGGAGGTCAAACCCTACAGCTGCTAACCCCAGCAACGCCTCCAGCTTGACAGGAAGTGGGTGAAGGAGAGGCCGAGGGTAGGGGGAAGGAAGCGGAGACACAGGGATGGCCTTTCCCAGGATATGACTCAGAAAACCTGCTTTTCCCAACACTTTTTTGGTAAAGCTTTTCTCTCAGTACCCCGAGGAGCTCACAAGAGGTCACAGAGCAATGGCCGACCAGACAAGCTGTGAATTCTAAAAGAAAGCTTGTCCCTCGGGAGAGAGCTGCAATGGGGAAGGAACCAATCTCGTGACCAATTCAGTAAAGACCAATTGTTTGTGGAGTCCCCTCAGAATAACTGGTGACTGTTTCTTAGTCAGTTGTGTGGTGAATGGATTCAGTCAGTCATGTTGTCTTATCGAGAAAGGACTCTTTATAATGGGCAATGGGGGTGTGGGGGTTGGGTGGATCTGTACAATCACCTTACTTTATGCGATAATTAGTGCCCTAACATTTGTAGCCACTCCTCCACAGAAGTCCTGCCATTATCTCCGTGTTTCACACATAATTATTGAGCTGCGCTTTGTTCTGTTCTTGTGGTCTTGTGTTTCATTCTTAACTTTATTTAATGAGAAGCTTGCCGGGACTCAGGGGGCTGAGGAACACAGTGAAGTTGAACAGGTTAGGATTTTATTACTTGGGGCATAGGAGGATAAGTGGGTGAATTTATAGAATTTATATAAAATCATGAGGGACACAGATAAGGTGAAGTTGCACAGCTTTCTCCCCCTCTGGAGAAAGCAAATCAAAACTTAAAGGACATCGTTTTGAGGTGCGAAGTCTGAGGAAAGTCTGTCTCCCACCCCCCCATTCTCATCACATTCTACAGGGGTTGTATTGAGAGCATCCCGAGCAGCTGCATCACTGCCTGGTTCGGAAATTGCACCATCTCGGATCGCAAGACTCTGCAGCGGATAGTGAGGTCAGCTGAGAAGATCATCGGGGTCTCTCTTCCCGCCATTATGGACACTACACGCTGCATCTGCAAAGCAAACAGCATTATGAATGACCCCACGCACCCCTCATACAAACTCTTCTCCCTCTTGCCGTCTGGGAAAAGGCACCGTAGCATTCAGGCTCTCACGACCAGACTATGTAACAGTTTCTTCCCCCAAGCCATCAGACTCCTCAGAACCCAGAGCCTGGACTGACACCAACTTACTGCCCTCTACTGTGCCTATTGTCTTGTCTATTATTTATTGTAATGCCTGCACTGTTTTGTGCACTTTATGCAGTCCTGGGTAGGCCTGTAGTCTAGTGTAGTTTTTTTTCTGTGTTGTTTCCACATAGTTCAATTTAGTTTTTGTACTGTGTCATGTAACACCAGGATCCTGAAAAATGTCTCGTTTTTACTGTACCAGCAGTTATAAAAAGTGACTTGACTTGACTTGAGAGGGGAGAGATTTTAAAGCAACCCAAGGAGTAACTTCTTCACCCACTGGGTGGTGTACATATGGAACAAGGTGCCAGAGGATGTATAATTGAGGCAGGTACAAAAACAACATTGAACAGGTACATGGACAGGAAATGTTAAAGAGATGTAGGCAGGCAAATGGAACTAGCTTAAATGGATATCTTGGTCGGGCAGAGACAAGTTGGGCTGGAGAGCTTGTTTCCATAGCAGAAGCCATCTTCTGGTGCCTACCCTCTTGCAGATGCTCCCAGCAGATTCAGGGACAGTTATACCCCTTCAACCACCAGGCTGCTGAACCAGCCCGGATAACTTCACTCACCTCAACTATGAACTGATTCCTCAACCTACGGACTAACCTTCGAGGATTCTCCACTTTTTATTCACAGTATCAATCAATCTATCCATCTATTTATTTATTTGTTTGTTTGTTCATCTATTTATTTGCACATTTTGTCTGCACATAGTCGTTTATCAGTCTTTGTGAATAGTTTTTCATTGACTCTATTGTAGTTTGTTTTACTGTGAATGTCAGCAAGAAAATGAATCTCTGTATAGTACAGAGTCACATCAACGTGCCTTGATAATAAATTTAATTTGAACTTCGAACCCTAGCAAGACATTGATAGTGTTTGTAAGTGCTGGTACACGGTTGTTGCATCTTCTGGTTGCGGCATCTAAAACCAGGAACCATTGTCTCTGAACAAGTGGTGGGCATTCAGGGGTGTGTTGAGAGGAAATATCTTCACCCAATTGGTCGTAAACTTCTGTCGCTGCCTAACCCGGTGGCTTGCGGAGTCTCAGTCTCAGTGTTCATGGGAGACAGTGATTGCATTCTTTGACATTGTGGGAATCGAAGGATATGGACTTAATGGAGGACAGTGGTGCTGAGAGTGAGTGATGGGGTCGGCATGAGGGTCGTATTCCTGCTGCACGTCTGAGAGAAGTAGTCATTATCTGTCCCAGATCAATCACAACACCAGTTCGTGTTTATCTATGGTCGTTATTGTAACAAAATTACTCAACTGCTCCCAGAGCCTTTATCAGCCAACTTTTAACCACAGGCATGAGAAGTTGTTAGCATTGACTGCCAAAACATTAGTCAACATGAATCATTGTTACAGCACAGACAGAATGCCATTCAACCCATCATCTGAGTACTGACTCTCAGAGGAGAGCAACCCGACAGTCCCTTTCTCCGCTCTTTCCCCATTGCCCTGAGCATTGCTCTCTCTCTCCAATTCAGTACACATTCTCCTTGATGGTTTTCCTTAATCTTTCCTGATTACTTTGCATATTTATGCTTATTATTAAAATTTACTTCATGGCAGTTTAATATAGTTTAATTAAATGCTATTTAACTTATAGAATCACAAGGTCAGACAGCAAAGGTTATAGGCCCTTCTGCCCAACTGATCCATACTGACCAAGCTTCCCATTATCTGTGTTAGGCCCATATCCCACTAAACCTTTCCTGCCCATGTATGTTGCCTCCCTCCACCTGCTTCCACTATTTCCTCTGCCAGCTCACTTCCATTCTGACCACTCTCTGGGTGAAATAGTTGACCCTCAGGTTCTTATTAAATCTCCCTCCTCTTAAACCTGTGCCCTGTTTCCCAACACTGAGAAAAGGACAGTGCACGTTCACCCTAATGATTTTGTACACCTCTATAAGATGACCCCTTAGCCTCCTACGCTCCAGAGTAAAGAGTCCTAACTGTTAGAACTCTCTCCACAACTCAGTCCCTCCAATGTGCTCACTGCCCATGGTCAACTCTCCGCTCCTACTAGATCCCTTCTTCTTCAGCTCTTTATCTTCCTCCACCTATCATCCCCCAGCTTCTCGCATCGACCCCTCTGCACCTCTACAGCTTGTACTCCTTCCCATTCCCACTTCTTATTCTTGCTTCTTCCCCTGTCCCTTCCAGTACCAATGAAGGGCCTCAGCCCAACATATTGACTGTTTATTTCCCTCCATAGATGTTGCCGACACTGCCAATTTCCTCCAGCATTTTGTGTGTGTGTTGACCAATGCAACCACTTCAGATATTAAGGCTTGTTATCAAAGTTGAATCGTCAAGGTTACTTTGCACACATGATAGGAAATAAATAGCTTGGGACTCACTTCAAAGACCTGCGGCAAATTGTAATATCGCAATTATTGTTCCTTTGCATGGAACAATAATTCAGCTCTGTGAATGGACAATCAGCTCTTGTACTCCACCAGACAGGGAGCAGTTTCAAATAAAGTCTCCAGCATTTACAACTGTTGTCACTAGCTTTATGACTTTTAATCAGAGGAAATGTCCTACTCAATTGGCAGCTGCGGTCACATAATGTCTGTGTTCTATACCATGATGATAAGATAGGCACCAGTCTTGCCATCAATGCATTGTAGAGGTGGATTGAAGTCAAGTGCTTTTACATAAGTGTCATCGCAAAGAAGGTACAACAGCACCACACATTCGGCATGTAAATTTCTATAGATCCACAGTACAGAGTGGCCAATCACATACTAGTAATCATCATACTAGTGTTTATTGTCAGAAGAGAGTGGTGAGTGATGGAATGGGCTGCCGGTGGCAGTGGTGGAGGCGGAAATAATAGGGTCTTATAAGGGACTCCTGGATAAATACCTGGAGCTTAGGAAAATAGAGGGCTCTGGGTAAAGCCTAGGTAGTTCTAAGGTAAGGACATGTTCAGCACAGCTTTGTGGGCTGAGGGGCCTGTATTGTGCTGTAGGTTTTCTATGTTTCTAAGAAATTATGTGGAAATATCAATACCCAAAAACAGGCTACAGAAGGTGCTGGAGACAGCAGCCCAAACTATCGCAGGCAAAGCCCTGCCCTCCATCGACATTCACATAGAACACTGCCACAAGAAAGCAGCATCCATCATCAAAAATCCCCAGTTCACGGGTATGCTCTCTTCTCACAAATGCCATCGGGCAGGAGACACCGGAGTCTTAGGTCCCACACCACCAGGTTCAGGAACAGTTATTAACCTTCAGTCATCAGGCTCCTGAACCAGTGTCGATAACTTCACCCACCACGACTCTGAGCTGATTCTGTGCCTCACTTTCAGGGGCTCTTTGAAACTCTTGTTGTCAGTATTCCTTTTTTTTTGCACAATTTGTCTTCTTTTGCACATTGGTCATTTGTCACTCTTTGTCTGTGTCTGGGTTTTCATAAAATTTTATTAATTTTCTGTAAATGCCTGCAAGAAAATGAAACTCAAGGCACTTTGTATACTTTGATAGTAAATTTACTTTGAACTTTGAATTTTGAACTCTTCCCTGTTTTGCTGAGTTCTCCCCGGTGCAATTGGTATTTAATATTAGGCAGTAACAGGAATCTTTGGCAGTCCTGTTTCTTATGGGGTTCTTCTGTTCTGAGGTAGACTGGAACCTTACAACTACTGTTCGTGTGTTCTCTCTTTCTCTCCCTCTCTCCCTCCCTCCCTCTGTCAGGTGCCATCTGTGAGGATGGGAAATGGAAAGTCAACGACTTAGGTCATGACCCTCCCCTGAGCCGAATTGATAGAGAGGAGATTGCCGGTGTAAAATTGATGAGGTAGAGCAAAAGATGACAGGTGATGTGTGGATCCAGCTGAGGAGAGGGTCTGGGAAGATTGAGGGGGGTGGGGGGAGAGTCGGAATAATGGCAGAGGCTGGGAGGTGATGGGTGGATCTATGTGAAGAAGGACCATGGGCAGATGGAGGTGGGAAGAGTGGGAATAGTTACCGAGGCTAGAAGGTGTGGAGGTGATAAAAGGGCGATGGATGGTTGAATGTGATAGAAGGGGAAGGTGGAGCATGGAGCCAAATGAGGGAGGAGGAGAGGACGGATGGGAAAAGTGGTGGGAGGGGATACAGTGGGAGGAGCGTGTGAATGAGGGACACATGATGGGGGTGTAGGAGGGGAACAAAACAAGGAGATGAAGGATGGGCTTGGTGTAGGAGAAATTGGGTAAGTCAGGCAGAGAATGATAAAAGGGCAGAGGGGAGCAGTTCCCTGAAACTGGAGAATTCTTGGAAAGTAGGATTAAGGTCAATCTCAAGGAATTCCATACATACCTCAAGAGCAAGAGGGTACATGGGGCTTAGAAAAGTAAAGGGCTATGGGTAACCCTAATAATTTCTAAGGAAGGGACATGTTCGGCACAACTTTGTGGGCTGAAGGGCCTGTATTGTGCTGTAGGTTTTCTATGTTTCTATGTAACTAGGGAGTGCGTTGAACCATGCAAAGATAAAGAGGGGAACATTTGCTTGGATGCAGAGAATGTGAGTGAGGTACTTAAAAGTACTTTGCTTCAGTATTTACCAAAGAAAAGGATATGGAGGACCAGGAGATCAGTGCTGAGTGTATAAATTTAGAGGTCAAGGAGGAGGAAGTGTTGGGCCTCTTAATCGGTATTCGATTGATAAGTCCTCAGGGCTGGATGGGATTTACCCCAGGTTATTGATGAAATTGCTGGGCCCTTGACCAGTATCTTCATGTCCTCACTAGCCACAGGTGAGATCCCAGAGGATGGGCAAATGGCTAATGTTCTACTTTTATTTAAGAAGGGAACACGGTAAAATTCTGGGAACAATAGACCAGTGAGTCTCACGTCAGTTGTAGGGAAGTTGCTGGAGAAAATTCTTAGGCATACGATATATAAGCTTTTGGAAATCCACGCCCTAATCAGGGAGAGCCAACATGGCTTTATGTGTGGCAGGTCGTGCCTTACCTACTTGATTGAGCTTTTGACAAGGTGACAAGAGAGACTGATGAAGGTAGAGCAGTGAATGTTTTCTCCATGGATTTTAGTAAGGCGTTTGATAAAGACCCACATGGGAGGCTAATCTAGAACATTAAGATGCATGGAGTCCACAGTGAATTGGCTGTTTGGATTCAGAACTCAGTTGTGCATAGAAGACAGAGGGTAATGGTTGAAAGGTCTCCGTCGAGCTTGACATCTGTAACTAGTGGTGTTCCACAACGATCTGCACTGGGATCTCTGCCACTTGTAATGTGTATAAATGACCTGGATGAAAATTCAGATGGGTGGATCAGTAAACATGCAGATGATACCAAGACTGGCGGAGTTGTGGATGGTGTAGAAGACTGCCAAAGTATACAGCACAATATAGATCAGTTATAGATATGAGCAGAGAAATGGCAGATGGAGTTTAACTCAGATAAATGTGAGGTGTTGCACTTTGGTAGGGCAAATACAAGGAGATAATACACTGTTAAGAGCAAGATCCTTTATAGTGTTACTGAGCAGAGAGATCCTGGGGTCCAAGCTCATAACTCCTTGGAAGTGGGTGAACAGGTCAATAAAGGAGTTAAAAGGCTTTTGGAATGCTTGCTTTCAATAGTTGAGGCACTGAGATCAAAAGTCAAGAGGTTACGTTGCAACTTTATAAAACTGGTTAGGCCACATCTGGAGTATTGCACAGAGTTCTGGTCGCCCCTCTGTAGGAAGGTTGAGGTTTTGGAGAGGGTGCAGAAGAGGTTTACTAGGATGCTGCCTGGTTCAGAGGCCACGTGCTATCACATGAGACTGGACAAACTTGGGTTGTTTTCTCTGGAGCGCTGGAGGCTGAGGGGAGACCTGATAGAGGTTCATCAGATTATGAGCATAGATAGAGTGGATAGAGTGTATCTGTTACCCAGAGCCGAAATGTCTAATACCAGAGGGCATGCATTGAAGGTGAGAGTGGGGAGGTTCAAGGGGGATGTGGGGGGAAGTTTTTTTTACTCAGAGTCATGGGTGTCTGGAATGCACTGCCTGGTCTGGTGGTAGAGGCAAGTAGATTAGAGGCTTTTAAGAGACGTTTGGATAGGAACATGAATGTAAGGAAGATGGAGGGATACAGACATGGAATAGGTAGGACAGATTAGTGTTTGGGTGTTTTTGATTTGCTCGTTAGCAGGTTTGGCACAACCTTGTGGGCTGAATGGCCTGTTCTTATGTTGTACTGTTTTATGTTCTATGTTTAGTTCAATATTCGGTTGTAAGCCCCCCTGGGGGAACACAAGTTGCCATTCCCCTAGTTTAAACCTGGGAGTGGTCGAGCTGTCACTCAGTCAGGGACTGACATGTTGGTGTGGGAATGCAGGGGGGAATTAAAATGGCTAGTAACAGGGAGCTATGTGATGTTTTGGGACAGAACAGTACAGACCATTCAGCCCACAATGTTGTGCCAGCATTTTAACCTGCTCCAAGATCAATCTAACCCTTCCCCCCCCCCCCCCACATAGCCCTCCAGTTTTCTTTAATCCATGTGGCCACCTAAGAGTCTCTTAAATATGCATAATATATCTGAGTTTATCAGCACCCCTGGCAGTGCAATCCCCATACTCTGTGTAAAAAAAACCTACCTCTGATATCCCACTTATACCTTAGTCCAATCATCTTAAAATTATGCCCCCTCTTATTAGCCATTTATGCCCTTATCGTCTCATACTCATCTATCAGGTCACTTCTGTGCTTCATTGTTCCAAAGAGAAAAGCTTTCCTCTCTCAAAGCTTCCTCATAAGACCCGCTCAGGTAGCATCCTGATAATTCCCCTCTACTCCCTCTCTAAAGCTTCCTACAATGAGGCCATGTGTTAGAAATGCAGATCTGCTGCATGGCAAAGAGACTCCATGAATTGAAATGAATGAGGTTCCCGAAGGTGCCTTAGAGTTCACACAGGCCTGTAGGCTCTGAACCAAGTACTTGCGGCCTAGAACTAATTGACTAAATCTAGCATTTGTACCTTTCTTACTCAAAACTATAAATTAAGCCATTTGACCCATCTGGGGTCAATGGCCAATCTGGGCAACATAGTATTGTGGTGATTAGCATAACGCTCTATAGCACGCCAGCTGTAAGATCGGGAGTCAATCCTGCTGCTGTCGAAGGAGTTTGTACATTTTCCCAGAGGTTGTGTGGGTTTTCTCTCATATTCCGAAGTTGTACAGGTTTGTAAGCTATGGGCACATTATGCCACCGCCAGAAACATGGCAACAATTTTGTCTGCAGCACGGCCTCAGACTCTTGGCTGTTGATGCAAATGCCACCTTTCACTGTATATTTTGATGTACGTGTAACAAATAAAACTAACCTTTAGTCTTTAATCAAATCTACCTCAATTCTCAGATTGAGATAGATTAATCCCATGGTTCACAATCCCCTGTAAACTCCTTCTCCCTATTTCAATCTACCACCCCATCCTAGCCACAGGTTCGACCCCCCCCCCACCCTATCATATGGGGGCATTGAAGGTGGACCCAAATGCAAGACACAGACACTGGACTAGAGTTAGGGATGGGACTGGACACAGACTGGGAGCTGGGACAGGAACACAGACTTGGGCTAGGACTTTGGCTAGGAAAGCAGGACCAGAAACTGGGAACTAGGAGCCTGGGCTTGGACACCGAGCCAGAGACCAAACAAGGACCCAGAACCTGGGTCTTAACTCAGGCTCGGGCCCCAGAACTAGGCAAAGACATGACATGGCTACAGGACTGGACAAGGCTAGGGTTCTTCAAGACACTCCTTCTTAGAGCACAAGTTCAGGCCCCTTCCTTGGACGCTGGGCCAGGATGACTGCTGAGGTAAACCACCGAGAAAACTGTCAGGGATTCAGATAGGGAGGGGAAGAGAACAGTTCTGCCTCAGGGTAATGGCAAAGACAGCCTAACTTACCCCACAGAGGCAAGGACAGGAAGGGAGCTCAGTCTGGGCTGGCTTCAAGTCTCAGGACGGCCAGCAACCTTGGCTGGCTACAGAAACAGCCAAATCCATATCTAGCTCGGAGTGGCAGACGGCCACAGCTGGCCCCGGAAACAGCCGAATCCACACCCCGATGACAGCTCCAACTAGAGACAACAAGGCTCCATGACACAGTGGTCCTCCAACCAGGCCTAGAGATCACAAATGGCTGCTCCAGCCTTACACTTGCAGATTCCTCCAAGGGAATACTGACAAGACAAACCAACCCCGACACTCGACCCCAGAGCCACTTATATTCCCAGCCCAAAGACGAGAATGAGGTGCCTATGATTAAGCCCAACTGAAGCAAGGGACAACCGGAAGACCCGGAGTCCAGAGTCCACGGACCGGACCGTGAACCAGAATGCAGATTTCACGGACCGGACCATGACACACCCGTACACTCGGGATAATTTCCAGCCACAATTATTAACCTGCCATCTTGAGCACTCTGGGATGTGGGAGCCAACTGGAGCAATCTGAAGAAACTCAGGTGATCACGGGAAGAGCCGACAAACTCCACATGGACAGTGTCCGAGGGCAAGATCGAATCCGGGTCAGTGGAGCTGTGGCTTGATTGGCTATGCTTCTGTGTTCGATGATCATGCACTTCGTAGAAGGAATAAGGGTGTGAACTATTTTCTAAGTGGGGAGAAAATTCAAAAATCAAAGGTGGAAAGGGACTTATGCAGGATTCCCTGAAGGTCAACTTGCAGGTCGAGTCTGTGGAGGAAGGCAAGTGCAATGTGAGCATTTGTTTCGAATACACAAGCAAGGATATAATGCTTTATGGTCAGACCATACTTGGAGTGATGTGGGTTTGGAAGTTTTAGGCACCTTATCCAAGAAAGGATTTGCTGGCTTTGGAAAGGGTTCAGGAGGATGACTCCAGGAATGAATGTACGAGGAGTGTTTGAGTCTCCGGGCCTGTACTCAATGGAGTTTAGAAGAATGAGGGAGGGTCTCATTGAGACCTATCAAATATTGAAAAGCCTAGGCAGAGTGAATGTGCAGAAGATGTTTCCTACCATGGATGAGCCTAGGACCAGAGGGAACAGACTGAATAGAGAGATGGCAATTTAGAACAGAGATAAGGAGGGATTTCTTTAGCCAGAGGGTGGTGAATCTGTGAAATTCATCGCCACAGACAGCCATAGAGGCCAAGTCATTGGGTATATTTAAAGCAGAGGCAGGTTCTCGATTAGTAAGGGCATCAAAAGTTACAAGGAGAAGGCAGAAGAATAGGTTTGAGAGGGATAATAAATCAGCCATGATGGAATGGCAGAGCAGACTTGATGGGCAACATGGCAATTCTGCTCCTGTGTCTTATGGACTTATGGTTTTATCTTGAGTACCTCTTGCTTGATGGTGTAATGAGAAGAGGGCAGGATCCTCACTATCTGACACATGTCATCTTCTCAACACAGCCATCAGGGAGGAGGCACAGGAGTCTGAAGACCCACATTCATACAGTCAGAAACAGTTTGTCCTCCTCCTCCACCCGATTTTCTGAATGGTCCATGAATCTATAAACAATATCTCAACAATCCTTTACTGCACTCTTTATTTATTCCATAATTTATAGTAATCTTATGCCTATGCACTCTACTACTGTTGCAAAACGGCAAATTTTGCATCATAAACACATGAAATCCTGTAGATACTGGAAATCCAGAGCAGCACGTACAAAATGCTGGAGGAACTCGGGCTCAGGTCAGGCTGCATCTTTGAAAAAGAATAAACAGTCAACACTACAGACTGAGACTCTCATTTGGGACTGGAAAGGAAGGGGGAAGATTCCAAGATACAAAGGTGTGGGGAGGGGAAGGACGATGGGACCCAGTGGCTGATAGGCATGTGAGAAGAGGAAAGAGGCCGGAGAGGGGAAGAGAAGAAGAGGGAGGTGGAGGAAATCTTTTTAGACAATAGACAATAGACAATAGGTGCAGAAATAGACCATTCGGCCCCTCGAGTCTGCACCGCCATTCTGAGATCATGGCTGATCATTCACTATCAATACCCAGTCCCTGCCTTGTCCCCATATCCCTTGATTCCCCTATCCATCAGATATCTATCCAGCTCCTTCTTGAAAGCATCCAGAGAATTGGCCTCCACCGTCTTCCGAGGCAGTGCATTCCACACCTCCACAACTCTCTGGGAGAAGAAGCTCTTCCTCAACTCTGTTTTAAATAACTGACCTCTTATTCTCAATCCATGCCCTCTGGTACTGGACTCTCCCAACATCTGGAACATATTTCCTGCCTCAATCCTATCAAATCCTTTAATTATCTTAAACGTTTCAATCAGATCCCCTCTCAATCTCCTCAATTCCAGCGTGTACAAGCCCAATCTCTCCAATCTCTCTGCGTAAGACAGCCCTGCCATCCCAGGAATCAACCTAGTGAATCTACGCTGCACTTCCTCAATTGCCAGAATGTCCTTCCTTAAACCTGGAGACCAAAACTGTACACAATATTCCAGGTGTGGTCTCACCAGGGCCCTGTACAAATGCAAAAGGACATCCTTGCTCTTGTACTCAATTCCCCTTGTAATAAAGGCCAACATTCCATTTGCCCTCTTCACTGCCTGTTGCACTTGCTCATTCACCTTCATTGACTGATGAACTAGGACTCCTAGGTCTCTTTGCATTTCTCCCTTACCTAACTCGACACCGTTCAGACAATACTCTGCCCTCTTGTTCCAGCTTCCAAAGTGGATAACTTCACATTTATTCACATTGAATGACATCTGCCAAGTATCTGCCCACTCACTCAGCCTATCCAAGTCTCCCTGTATTCTCCTAATGTCCTCTTCGCATGTCACACTGCCACCCAGTTTAGTATCGTCAGCAAACTTGCTGATATAGTTTTCAATGCCCTCATCTAAATCATTGACATAAATCGTAAAGAGCTGTGGTCCCAATACAGAGCCCTGTGGTACCCCACTAGTCACCTCCAGCCAGTCTGAGAAATACCCATTCACTGCTACCCTTTGCTTTCTATCTGCCAACCAGTTTTCTATCCATGTTGAAACCCTGCCCCCAATGCCATGAGCTCTGATTTTACTCACCAATCTCCTATGCGGCACCTTATCGAATGCCTTCTGAAAATCTAGGTACACAACATCTACTGGCTTACCCTCGTCTAACATCCTTGTTACACCCTCAAAAAACTCCAACAGATTAGTCAAGCATGATTTGCCCTTGGTAAATCCATGTTGGCTCGGCCTAATCCTATTTCTGCCATCTAGATGTGCCACTATTTCGTCCTTAATAATGGACTCAAGCATCTTCCCCATGACTGACGTTAGGCTAACAGGGCAATAGTTCTCCGTTTTCTCCTTCCCTCCCTTCTTGAAAAGTGGGACAACATTAGCCACTCTCCAATCTTCAGGAACTGATCCTGAATCTAAGGAACATTGGAAAATGATTACCAATGCATCCGCAATTTCCTGAGCCACCTCTTTTAGAACCCTCGGATGCAGACCATCTGGACCCAGGGATTTATTAGCCTTCAGTCCTACCAGTCTACTCATCACAGTTTCTTTCTTAATGTCAATCTGTCTCAATTCCTCTGATATCTTATGACCCTGGCCCATCCATACATCTGGGAGATTGCTTGTGTCCTCCCTGATGAAGACAGATCTAAAGTATGCATTAAATTCTGTTGCCATTTCCCTGTTTCCCATAACAATTTCTCCCAATTCATTCTTCAAGGGGCCAACATTGTTCTTAACTATCTTCTTTCTCTTCACATAGCTAAAAAAGCTTTTGCTATCCCCTTTTATATTCCTGGCTAGACTGAGCTCATACCTGATTTTTTCTCTCCGTATTGCTTTTTTAGTTAAGATCTGCTGTTCCTTAAAACTTTCCCAATCATCTGTATTCCCACTCCTTAGCCCTGTCATACTTCTTTTTCTTTAATGCTATACAATCTCTGACTTCCTTTGTCAACCACTGTGGCCCCTTCCCCCTCTTTGAATCCTTCCTTCTCATTGGAATGAACTGCATTTGCATCTTTTGTATTATGCCCAAGAATATCTGCCACTGCTGATCCACTGTCTTTCCTGCCAGGGCATCTGCCCATTTAACTTTGGCCAGCTCTTCCCTCATGGCTCCATAGTCTCCTTTATTTGATTGCAACACTGACACCTCTGATCTGCCCTTATCCCTCTCTCTTATCCCTTTTCTACCAGAAGGAGAAATCGATATTCATGCCATTAGGTTGGAGACTACTCAGATGGAATATAAGATGCCGCTCCACCACCCTGAGGGTTCCATCATCATGGCACAAGAGGAGGCCATGGACTGACATTTTGAAATGGGAATGGGAGATTGACATGTTGGAACGGGAATGGGATGAACGAATGAACAGGAATGGGAATTTTGATCATCTAAGTAAGTGATAATAAATCTGATTCTGATTTGAGATATCTGGCGTATGTAAAATTCTGGGAACTTGACTGATTTTCCGGATTGGAGTTAGTTCTCCACTGTGGATGAATTGAGGGGTGTGGAGTCTGTGGGGAATACACTGGAATAGTAGGGGACTGCTAGGTCTGCCTTTGCTACATCGGAAAACCGTCTTTCCGAGCAAATCCCTTTGGGAATACCTTTGGCCTCATAGAGTCACAGAGCTAGGAGACAGGCCCTTTGACCCATCTCATCCATGCTGACCACGATGTCCACCAAAGTAATCCCATTTGCCCACATTTGGCCCATATCCCTCCAAACCTCTCCTATCCAAATACCTTTGAAAGTTGCTATTGTAGAGGTATACAAGATGATGAGAGGAATGGATAGTTTTTCTCAGGGTGGAAATGGCTAATATGAGAGAGCATAATTTTAATTGGAGGGAAGTACAGGGGGTGATGTCATTCGCAGGATTTTTACACAGAGAGTGATGGGTTCTGGCGGGTGTGAGAGCAGAGCAGATCCATTCGGAATATTTACGAGACTCTTAGATAGGCACATGGATGAAAGTAAAATGGAGTGTTATGGGTGAGCGAAATGTTAGGTTGATCTTGGAGCAGGTTAAAAAGCTGGCACAACATAATGGGCCAAAGGGCCTGTACCATGCTGTAGTATTACATGTTCTATGTTCTACATATCTGTCTCAACCACTTCCCCCAAGTACACAGCACCGTCTGCATGAAGGAGTTGCCCCTTCCCTTTTAAATCATTCACCTCTCATCTCAAACCTAAGCCCTTTAGTTTTAAGGCACACGAGTGAATCTGCAGATGCTGGAAATAAATAAAAACACAAAATGCTGGCAGAACTCAGCAGGCCAGACAGCATCTATGGGAGGAGGTAGTGACGACGTTTTGGGCCAAAACCCTTCATCAAGAGTGGTAACATGGGATGGTGGAGAGGGGATAAGAAGTGGGGGGGAGGGATGAAGTAGAGAGCTGGGAAGTGATAGGCTGAAGGGAAATGGGCTAGGGGGAAGGTGGAGAATTATGGGAAATAAAAGAGAAAGAAAGATAGGGCTGGGGGGAGATTATAGTGAGGGGGGAAAAAGAGAGAGAAAGAGAACCAGACTAAAATAATAGATAGGGATGGGGGTAAGGAGGGCAGGGGTATCAATGGAGGTCTGTGAGTTGGATGTTCATGCCGGCAGGTAGGAGGCTACACCCACCTTCCCCCTAGCCCATTTCCCTCCAGCCTATCATTTCCCAGCTCTCTACTTCATCCCTCCCCCCACATCTTATCCCCTCTCCACCATCCCATGTTACTTCACTCTTGATGAAGGGTTTTGGCCCGAAACGTCGTCACTACCTCCTCCCATAGATGCTGTCTGGCCTGCTGAGTTCTGCCAGCATTTTGTGTTTTTCCCTTTAGCTTTAAGTCCCCCTTCCCTGGGAAATGCCCTGTATGATCGTATGTCAGGAGTAAGGTCCTAGCCTGCCCAACCGCTCCCTGTACTTTAGGCTCTTGTATCCTGGCAGTGTCCTCATTAATCCTCCATGAACACTTTCCATTTTAATGATATCTTTCCTGCAAGATTCCCTGAATTGTTGGTAAAGAGCATTCATTTCAAGTGGACTAGAATATAAAAGTAAGGATTTTATGCTGAGACTTTGTAAGGCTTTGGTTAGACCACTCCACAGCCATCTGTGGCAATGAATTCCACAGATTCACCACCCTCTGGCCAAAGAAATTTCCTCCTTATCCCTGTTCTAAAGGGACGTGTTTTTATTCTGAGGCCCCCCTATTATTGGAAGCATCCTCTCCACATCCACTCTATCTAGACCTTTCAATATTCAGTGAGATTCCCCATCATTCTTCTAAACTCCAGCGAGTCTATATGAGCTCTGTGCATAGGTTTGGGCCCCTTATCTAGGAAAAGATGTGTTGACGTTGGACAGGGTCCAGAAGAAGTTCATGAGAATCATCTCAGGAATGAAAAAAGTTAATGAATGAGAAGCATTTTATTGCTCTGGTCCTGCACTCACTAGAGTTTCGAAGCAAACTAGCTGGGACGTGGACTACAGATTACAACGGTGAGATAGAAAAGGTGTGTCATAAGGGCAATGTTACGATAGTCTTGGGAGATTGTAACATGCAGGTAGATTGGGAAAATCGGGTTGATAATGGATCGCAGGAGAGTGAATTTGTTGAATGCCTATGAGATGGGTTTTTAGAGCCGTTTGTCATTGAGCCTACCAGGGATTAACTAACTATACTGGATTGGGTGATAAGTAATGAACTAGAGGTGATTAGGGAGCTTAAGGGGAAGGATCCTTTAGGGGACAGTAATCACAATATTCGAGTTCAGCTTGAAATTTGACGGAGAAAGTAAAGTCTGATGTAGCAATATTTCAGTGGAGTGAAGGCAATTACAGTGGTATGAGGGAGGAATTGGCCAAAGTAAACTGGAAGGAGCTGCTGGCCGGGCTGTCAGCAAAGCAGCAATGTCATAAGTTTCTGGGAAAAATGAGGAAAGTGCAGAATAATTTGTGTTCCAAAAATGAAGAAATACTCAAATGCCAAAATAGTATGACTGTGGCTGATAAGGGAAGCCAAAGCTAATGTAAAAGCAAAAGAGAGGACATACAACAAAACAAAAATTAGTGGGACGATAGAGGACTGGGAAGCTTTTAAAAACCTACAGAAAGCAAACTAAAATAATCATTAGGAGGGGAAAGATGAAATATGAAAGCAAACAATATCAAGGTGATAGAAAAAGCTTTTTCAGGTATATAAAAAAAGAGAGATGAGAGTGGATATAGGACCACTGGAAAATGAGGCCGGAGAAATGTTAATGGGGGACAAGGAGATGGCAGCTGAATGAAATGAGTACTTTGCATCAGTCTGCACTGTGGAATACACTAGCGTTCTGCCAGGTGTTGAAGGGTGTGAGGGAGGAGAAGTGAGTGCAGTTATTGTTACAGGGGAGAAGGTGCTCAAAAAGCTGAAAGACCTAAAGGTACACAAGTCACCCAGACCTGATGAACTGCACCCTAGGGTTCTGAAAGAGGTAGCGGTAGAGTTGTGGAGGCATTAGTAACGATCTTTCAAGAATTATCGGACTCTGGCATGGTTCCAGAGTACTAAAAATATTGCAAATGTTGTTCCACTCTTTAAGAAAGGAAATTATAGACCAGTTAGCCTGACCTCAGTGTTTGGGAAAATGTTGGAGTCAATTAAGGATGAGGTTTTGGAGTACTTGGTGAGACAGGACAAGATAGGACAAAGTCAGCATGGTTTCCTGAAGGGAAACTCTTACCTGATGAATCTGTTGGAATTCTTTGAGGAAATTACAAGTAGGGTAGATAAAGGGGATGCAGTAGATGTTGTATAATTGGATTTTCAGACTGCCTTTGACAAGGTGCCACGCATGAGGCTGCTTACCAAGTTAAGAACCCACGGTATTACAGGGAAGTTACCAGCATGGTTAGAACATTGGCTGATTGGTAGGAGGCGGTGGGAATAAAAGGATCCTTTTCTGGTTGGCTGCCAGTGACCAGTGGTGTTCCACAGGGTTTAGTGATAGGACCGCTTCTTTTTATGCTGTATATCGATGATTTAGATGATGGAATAGATGGCTTTGTTGTCAAGTTTGCAGATGATATGAAAATTGATGGAGTGGCAGGTAGTGTTGAGGAAACAAGAGGCTAAGTTACAGGGAAGGGCTGAACAAGTTAGGTCTTTAGTCTTTGGAGCGTAGAAGGTTGAGGGGGTACTTGATAGAGGTATTTAAAATTATGAGGGGGATAGATTGAGTAGACGTGGATAGGCTTTTTCCATTGACAGTAGGGGAGATTCAAACAAGAGGGCATGGTTTGAGAGTTAGGGGGAAAAAGTTTAAGGGTAACACGAGGGGGAATTTCTTTACTCGGAGAGTGGTAGCTGTGTGGAATGAGCTTCCAGTAGAAGTGGTAGAGGCAAGTTGGTATTGTCATTTAAAGTAAAATTGGGTAGGTATATGGACAGGAAAAGAATGGAGGGTTATGAGCTGAGTGCAGGCCAGTGGGACTAGGTGAGTGTAAGCGTTGGCATGGACTAGAAGGGCCGAGATGGCCTGTTTCTGTGCTGTAATTGTTATATGGTTATATATGGCTGCAGAAGGACTTAGACAGATGAGGAGAATGGGCAAGAAAGGGGCAAATGAAATACAATGTTGGAAAATGCACGGTCATGCACTTTGGTAGTAGATATTAATGTGCGGACTATTTTCTAAATGGCGAGAAAATCCAGGAATCAGAGATGCAAAGGGACTTGGGAGTCCTTGTGCAGAACACCCTGAAGGTTAACTTGCAGGTTGAGTGAGTCAATGGTGAGGAAGGCAAATTCCATGTTAACATTCATTTCAAGAGGTCTAGAATACAAGAGCAGGGATTGACGCTGACGTTTTTCAAGGCACTGGTGAGGCCGCACCTTGAGTATTGTGAACAGTTTTGAATTCCTTATCTAAAAAAAGATGGGTTGGCATTGGAAAGGATTCAGAAGAGATTCACAAGGGTGATTCTGGGAATGAAAAGTTTATCATAAGAGGAACGGTTGATGGTGCTGGGCCTGTATGCACTGGAATTTAGAAGGATGAGGGGGGATCTCATTGACATCTTTTGAATGTTGAAAGGCCTAGACAGAGAAGATGTTACCACAGGCAGCTGTGGAGGCCAGATCATTGGGTGTATTTAAGACCAAGATTGATAGATTCTTGATTAGCCATAGCATCAAAGATTATGGGGAGAAGGCTGGGGAGTGGGGCTGAGTAGGGGAGAAAAGGTTCAGCCATTATTAAATGGCAGAGCAGATGGGCCAAATGTCCTATTTCTGCTCCTATATCTTATGGTCTTATGTTCTAATGATGGGGAATCTCATTGAATATTAAAAGGCCTAGACTTAGTTTCCTATAGTGGGAGATCCTCAGAATATAATGTCCATTTAGAACTAAGATGAGAAATTTCTTTAGCCAGAGATTGAATTCAACAGATTCACCATTGCCACAGACAGCTGTGGAGGCCAAGTCATTGGGCATATTTAAAGCAGAGGCAGGTTCTTGATTAGTAAGGGCATCAGAGGTTATGAGGAGAAGGCAGAAAAATGGCGTTGAGAGGGATCAGCCCTGATTGAATGACGGAGCAGACTCGATGGACTGAAAATTCTGCTCCTCTGTGGTCTTATGGATAAAAAACAGTGCACAATCTTTTCAGAAATTAAGCTGTTAAGAGTTTAACCTCATAAGCAATTAACACCTGTTGTCTGAACTAAGCTAGTGCTCTTGGTTTTGTGTTGTCAGGAATCACTGCCTTTCTCTGTCACATTGCCACACCAACACTGTGCTGCGGTTCACCAAATAAACAGGAGCAATTATAACAGAAAAGACAAAGCAGATATCTATAATATACCATCATGCTAATTCTGTTATCTTCCTTTTATTTAATGTGAGTAGGTTCTCGACTGTGGCAATATTGATAGGCATTTAAAAAATAAAAAAAATGGCAAACCAAAATAATATTTAGATAAAAAGAACAAAATAATCACTGTTGATAGGTAGCTTTAAAATACAATATGACATATAAGTATAGACTCCCTAGTCATCGTGCCTCAGGAGCAGAGTCACATCTTTTCACATTAGTGGTTCTAATACGTACAAACACTTAATCCACAGTAGATGACCAGGGTGATTATCCCCATTCCCAAATAATGCATAATCAACAATTCTTGTTATGTGGCATGACACTATATGACAAAATAACTATACCCTCAAGATCATATTGGGTGTCCCATCTCCTTCTGTACCCAACAGCAATGCATTTCTGTCAATTGTCATTCACAATCAAAGCATGGGCTGTGTACCTTCAGCCCATGTCAGCCCTCACCCAAGGAGTCTGTGACCCCCCCTCCACCTCCAACCCCACCCCGGAGAGTCAACTCTTGACTATAGCAAGTTTATGCTGTAGCAGATCCACGG